>NC_080841.1:21465057-21804224 GCF_030435755.1 Ochotona princeps
ATGTAAAATGGTTATTGATTTATATTATGAAAATGTTCCATTTTAAGATAATTCTGGTATCTGTCCAGATGAATTCTTCCTCTTCCTTGGAGTTTGCAATTTAGCTTATTCCTATGCAGTGTGACATCGGTAAGAAAGCTGTTTTTTGTCACTGGTTCTGTAAGGCCCCCCAGCAGGGAAAAAAACCTTACCAATTGTCTCGAGGGAGTGAGTTTCCCCAATGACCACCAAAGACGAGACTTGATGCAAAAGCAAGAGGCTTTATTCGATTACCAGCATGCTGGGGCCGAGGCCAGTTCCTCACGCAGGAGGCTAGGCATTGACACCGAATCATTAGACAGAGGTTCTTTTAAAGGCTAAGCTAAGGCTAAAATCATAAAACCATAACCATGAACAGGAAGGGGGAACCATAAACAGGGAGGGGAACCATTAACATAAGCAGGGAGGGGGAATCATTAACATAATCAGGGAGGGGGCCATGCAATTAGGGGCGGAGGCTAGTTGCAGGTGCCCCTTATCTCTCAGGCCCCCAGGCTCTATCATGAAATCTTTCACTGCCCTATACTGTCCTTCCAATCCCAAATGTTCCCTTTCATTCCCCCCTTTTTTTCTTGTAACTAAATCCCAATCATGGGATTTCAGTATCCGCATCATTGCGGCTGATGGACTGATACTGTTGTCGTAACATAGGAACATGCACCGCACTAATTCTTTCTCTAATAAAAGTGAATAAATGATTGAGAATAAGGGGTCCAAAAATTAAAAGCATTAATAACCACGGGGACTGGTTAAACCAGGATTCAAATCATCCCTGCTTCTCCTAATGTCTATATAAAAACAGCGTTTCTCTTTAAGAGCCGCACACAGGCCTCCTTACTAAAGAAAGACCAAGTCCGGTCCTCTTTTCAATGATAAGGAGATCAGCTTGAGGCCCTCTTACACAATGGCCAGAGATGCTTCAGGTGGGGAACTGATATGCCAATGTCACCCTTGTCCCTAGGAAGAGACGTGCTCTGGTGAATCCAGGACATGGCGGGGACCCAGAATACCCTAACTGCCTACTACCCAGTCTAACTCCTTTTACATTCCGCCCCCCCCAGAAGTAGCAACCTCAACTGCTGTTTAAGGGGGAAATGGGACGGAGACCGCTCTGGCTGCTTCCTGCTGACAGGGTGGACGTAGTTCAAGGGCAACAGTTGGGTGCCCCTCTGGGTGTCGGTCTAATGGTCCCCAGCAGAGCACAGAAGTCATCAGAAGCACCTGGCAGAAATCATTAGAGGTGCCTGGCATGTTGTCTGGGCTCTGGGTGTTTCTTCTTGTTGAAGTGTAGATGACAAAACAAAGGCAATTATAATCTTTTCCAATCTAGTAGCTTATGAGTTCAGTTAAAAATACTCAATGAATTTAACAGAACACATGAAACTCCTTATTATCATAATTAAAGAAGGGCGGAGTTTGTCTCCAATCCTAGAATGCATGGCAGAATTCTGCTGGGGCCCCCCTCAGGTTGTGAAACCACCGTAGCACTAATGAGGGGCACAAACCCACATCACTCCACCTTAACAAGGGCCAAGATGACCCTCATTTCAGCTTCCATGCCAAGCAGAGTCCAAAAAGGGCCCCTTCTCATTTCCTCCATGCCTATCTTTTTCTGCAGCCCTAACTCCAGGTCTGTCTGTCTGCTGCATGGGGAAGGGAAGGGAAGCCCGTGACCAAACAAAGGCCATCCAGATTCCCTTTACATACTTAGCACAGTTATTCCTTCCCTGAAAATCGGCAAATCCAACAGTAGGGAACAGGCAAGTGTTAGATTTTTCTAAAACAATTATACTTTACCAATTGTTGCAAGCCCTGAGATTCAGGATGACACACATAAGCTAGAACATAAAGCACAGCAATGAAAACATTTTATTGCAAGACCTACTAGTCACACTGTAGATGGCAAAAGATTAAAACAGGTTTTCATTTGCAATAACTCAGTAGTTTGTAGCATTCCAACAAGAATTTACAGAACTTTACACACTTTAATGCAGAGGCAAGCTATCTACTAGTTATAGTCTAACAGGTGAGCAAAGAAATCCCAAACAATTTGGCAAGTGAGGAGGACATGAGCTCTGCTTCAGAGTACTCAGGGTGTCCTACCCCAATAAGGCTTAACTCTGAAGATACAGGTCCTGCATGGGAAGTCAGTACACAGTGACTCTAGTGAATTTTAACAAATTAGCACTCTTACGTGTGACGTCAGTGATCACCTGAGGCTCCGACACACGATGCTTAGGCTGTGGAAGCCTCTTGAATTCACAACACTCCCAGTATTCTTAAACAGGGCCACACACAAAGTGGAAGTTCTCTC
The DNA here is from genome assembly GCF_030435755.1 of Ochotona princeps. Taxonomy (NCBI): domain Eukaryota; kingdom Metazoa; phylum Chordata; class Mammalia; order Lagomorpha; family Ochotonidae; genus Ochotona; species Ochotona princeps. Next base: position 21,467,411 of record NC_080841.1, read on the forward strand.
CTCCATTGAGAGAAGAGCACAACCATCTTCCATGGCTGCTTCTTTGCACTGGGGCATGGACCACAGAGGTCCTTCACGGAGGGACACTCTTTGCAGCAGTGTCCTGGCTTTCCACACCTGATATGCTTGTTCTCTTGCTGGCTCTCTTGTCAGACCAAAATGCCTTGGGCTGATTCTGAGGCCACTGAGTGCCACTAAGATTGTCAGTCTATGAGTCTGCTGTAAGAACCGTTTCCCATGTTGGAGCATTTTTATCCATGAGCTAATTAAAATAGACTATATACCTTGCCACATTTAGATAGCGCTGTGAAACCACCTGTAGGATTTTGCACTCTTAACACCACAACCAGAGGGCCACTGAGAGATGAGGAGGGAAGGTTTGAGGAATTTACATAACAACAAGAGGGAATATACCAACAAACAATTTGTTCCTCCAGCAGATGCCTTTTCTTGGTCTGTTAGTTCCTGTTCCTCTATCTGAGAGAAAAAGCACCTCTTTTTGATCTGTTATCTGAACTGAGGACCCGGGAGTTCCTCTCATGTAAATTTTCACATTAACCATTCCTGGAGCCTTTCTGACAGGATTGCAACTAATCCTGGCTCCTCATTGACAAGGCTTCTAAAAGTCATTTCTATAACCAAATTTTTTTTACACAATTATCTTTATCAACCAAAGATGTAATCTTTGACAAATATTCTTATGATTTTGAGATTCCTAGGGGCCCATCTAGGAATTCCAAAAATCAGAAGTCAGGTTGATTCAAACAGTAACAGATCAGATTTTTTTTTGATCACTTATAAAATGACCACACAAATATTTCTTGAAAAAATGCAGCTCCTTTAAACCATGAGAATTTAACAACGATAATTAACTTACCTTACTGAGACACAAAATGTGCATTTCTTTGGTCAATCACCAAAGGCAGATATAACCTTAAACACAGGAATTAGTGCATAATCACATTACTTCTAAGAACTTAACAAATTCAAGGGTTGGAATAACAGAACTTATTGAAATGAAGCTGGATAGACAATTGACAAAGTTACCAATTTGTTTCCATTAACAGTCCTCAAAACTTGAAACTTCCATTGTCAGATATTCAGGAGCACTTCCATAGATGTGCACTTCAAAGGCATTTTGCAAACAGATTCAAATGTCAGCATATATTAGACATTAATGTTAAATACATAAACAATGCTATAGCAATATCTTAAAAATTATAGCCAGATTCATATCTGAAATTTCTTGATTTGTACCTCTTTCTTAACATGCTTAAACCTTTAGATATTTTGCTTTACCTGTCCCTTTGCATCTTATAATAGCCATACTCCTGTAGGACAAAATATTTTAACAGCGATGTTCTTTTCAATAATTCTCCTACCATAACCTTCTCACCAAGAACACATTCTCAGACTTGCCCCATCCTTCATCTGCCAATTCTTTGGATTTACATTCTGAAACATTTAAAACTCCAAACCAAAACATTTTCTAAATAAAAACAGGTCAAATTTTAAACACAATTGCTTCAGGCAATCTTCAATTCTTTCATATATGGCCAATCTATGAAAACATTTTAAAATGCGAACCCACTTGGACACCAGAAGCAATTACCTCTTTCCAGCTAATTTGGGAACTTTTCCATTTTTAAGAATCCCAATGGCAAGGACAAAGGCCAGGCTCCAAGCATGCCCTTCCCTTTCCCAGGGCCTGGAGCATCTTCTTATCTTCTGTTTTATTGAAGTCAAGGGTATGTAGAATTCCAGTCTTGGCTGTTGTCTTAGGAGGTTGCCTAAGAATTTACTGAACTTGGGCCCGGCAGCATGGCCTAGTGGCTAAAGTCCTCGCCTTGAAAGCCCCGGGATCCCATATGGGCGCTGGTTCTAATCCCGGCAGCTCCACTTCCCATCCAGCTCCCTGCTTGTGGCCTGGGAAAGCAGTTGAGGGCGGCCCAAGGCTTTGGGACCCTGCACCCGCGTGGGAGACCCGGAAGAGGTTCCTGGTTCCTGGCTTCGGATTGGCATGTACCGGCCCGTTGCGGCTCACTTGGGGAGTGAAACATCGGATGGAAGATCTTCCTCTCTGTCTCTCCTCCTCTCTGTATATCCGGCTTTCCAATAATAATAAAATCTTAAAAAAAAAAAAAAAAGAATTTACTGAACTTAGTTAGCAGCTTAGTCATCAATAAGATGAAAATAGTTTAAAACGCTGTTCTCTGACAAGGGATCAAAGTTCAATTTCAATTCTATTGGTTTAAAGGTTAAATACTTAGAAAATGTACACAGTATAAACAATTTTACCACACATCCTTTAAGAATTCGTTGTCTTCCTGTAAGGCAAAGAATCAGAAAAGATGCTTTTTGCGAATTAGAACACAAATAATCCCTTAACTTGGTACAGCTTCATAATTAAGACAACTTGACCAATAGACATAACCACCAGTATATGCATTAGCAGCTTTTGGAACTTTAGCAAGCACCGCTCTAGGTGTAAACACTTAGGCCAGATCTGATCAGAGCTAGGATGGCACTATAAACCAGCAGATAGTTAAAACTTCAAGACCAAAAAGCAACAAAAGCAGCAGAAAACATTGCAAAATACTGAGAGCTCATCACTGAAGCCAATTGTGATAACACAGAAAAAAACCTCAATTCCACACGTGTTGTAACCTTACAAATACTCATTTAGTTTAATAGAACATATGAAGCAACAAACTTGGCATAATTGTCTAACACTGTCACATTATAATTAAGTTATCCAAATTTCTCCTCTATCTTTGAGAGGTTCAGGGATCCTGCTGGACATCTCAAAGTCAGAAGGCTTAGTTTAAAGTTTTGGGGAACTTAAATGTCCAATTGAGTTTAACAAACAAGCCTTCTTTCGGCCAGCCCACGTTGAAAGTGGGCCATTCCGCAGAGCAGAGAGTCTGCCAAGATCGTCTTTTAACCTGGAGGGAGAGATTATGAGCCCTATCCTTAACTTCAGTCCAATGGTTAAGAGTCAAATTAAGGGGTGCCGTCACAGTCTGTCCCATTGTTATCGTCACAATAACACTCAAAAAGACAATTAAAACACACAACCAGACGCATCCCCAGAGTTCCTTCCACAACAGAAGAAACACATCAGATGGCTTCAGTCCCCCAGAGACGTGACTAGTCTCAACCAGATATACAGATGTTGAGGCTTGGTCACTCTCACATATAGACGGGGGGTCGTAGTTCCCTCCCCAACAGAAGAAACACATCAGATGGCTTCAGTCCCCCAGAGACGTGACCAGTCTCAACCAGACATACAGATGTTGAGGCTTGGTCACTGTCACATATAGACGGGGGGTCGTAGTTCCCTCCCCAACAGAAGAAACACATCAGATGGCTTCAGTCCCCCAGAGACGTGACCAGTCTCAACCAGACATACAGATGTTGAGGCTTGGTCACTGTCACATATAGACGGGGGGTCGTAGTTCCCTCCCCAACAGAAGAAACGCATCAGATGGTTTCGGCCCCCCAGAGACGTGACCAGTCTCAACCAGACATACAGATGTTGAGGCTTGGTTACTCTCACATACAGATGGGGGGTGGTCACCGAGGAGTCGCCAAGCGTCCTTGACACCCCTCTCCTCCTGGAGCGTCCTCCAGGGCCACGACCTGTGGTCTCCCAGGCACATCTACTGACCACTGTTCATAATTCTCACGAATTAGAGAACAGTCGCATACAGATACTGCTGCAGCTAGAGATGGGATGCACAGAAAAAAACAGAGTCAGAACATACCGCTGTCCACTGTTCTCACAAATTAGCAGTCGCAAACAGAAACTGCTACAGCTCCAGAAGGGACACACAGACAAAACAGAGACAGAACATAAGGTGCCTACTTACCTCCAAGTCCGAATTCGAGGGTCAGGGGTAACACACAAATCCCGGACGAGCCCCCAAAAATGTAAGGCCCCCCAGCAGGGAAAAAAACCTTACCAATTGTCTCGAGGGAGTGAGTTTCCCCAATGACCACCAAAGACGAGACTTGATGCAAAAGCAAGAGGCTTTATTCGATTACCAGCATGCTGGGGCCGAGGCCAGTTCCTCACGCAGGAGGCTAGGCATTGACACCGAATCATTAGACAGAGGTTCTTTTAAAGGCTAAGCTAAGGCTAAAATCATAAAACCATAACCATGAACAGGGAGGGGAACCATTAACATAAGCAGGGAGGGGAAATCATTAACATAATCAGGGAGGGGGCCATGCAATTAGGGGCGGAGGCTAGTTGCAGGTGCCCCTTATCTCTCAGGCCCCCAGGCTCTATCATGAAATCTTTCACTGCCCTATACTGTCCTTCCAATCCCAAATGTTCCCTTTCAGTTCCTGCATATCTGGTTCCTGCATATCTGGCAAGTATCTCTTTTGTTTCAAGAAAACCTTAAATGAGAATTACCAGTATAATACATCTTCATATGTTCCACCAATCCTACTGCTCAACTAAAGATTCCTGGCAAAGAAAAAATCAAAAGATCATTATACATGTGTTCTTCTATTTTTTCCTAAAGTCCCTCGAGCTGATGATTGGCAACATGTGTACATATGCAGAAAAATGTTAACAACCATGGTCATGACACTGTTCAGGAAACTGAATGCAAACATTTTTTTTATGGTCAAAAGCCATAGTTTATTTATTTATTTTTAAGATTTATTCATTTTATTACAGCCAGATATACACAGAGGAGGAGAGACAGAGAGGAAGATCTTCTGTCCGATGATTCACTCCCCAAGTGAGCCGCAACAGGCCGATACGCGCGGATCCGAAGCCAGGAACCTGGAACCTCCTCCGGGTCTCCCACGCGGGTGCATTGGGCCTTCCTCGACTGCTTTCCCAGGCCACGAGCAGGGAGCTAGATGGGAAGTGGAGCTGCCGGGATTAGAACCGGCGCAAGGACTTTAGCCACTAGGCCACGCTGCTGGGCCCAAAAGCCGTAGTTTATTAGTGGCATCAAACTTTATACACTGAGGGCCATACAGGATAAGGGAGGAAGTATTGAGCTCATCAACAAAACCATCAATGCTTTTGTTTAGAACTCTTTTGTATATTGCACCAGGTGTTCTCATATACATACTCTCCACTCAACTGTTCTTATGCAAATGATGTCCAATAAGGTATACAAAAGTTAGCCATTTGGTTATTCTCCTCCAAATATTATCCAAGCAACTGCAATCCTGTGCTCACTGACCTTCTAAGGTCACAATGTCCTCCTACAAATCCCCCTTCTGTGTTTCGTAAAATTAGGCCTAAAAGATGTATGTAGGGGCAACATGCTCTTGGAAGAGCAGAAAAATGGGGAGAAACAATATTATATATTATATAATTTCTGCCAAGGTAACATGCTTTTGTATTTAACCGAAATCAGAGTGGCACAGGAACAGTGTAAAGACCAACAGTGACATACATAGCAGCTGAGTTCAAACATAACATCAAAGTTCTTTACAATTACATCTTGTTTAGCATTAACCGTTGTAATTGATAAAAGCTTTTCGGGGAGATTCTTAACCCAATTTAAACTTCGCAGTTTATAGTGATTAAGCACTGTTTTTACAGAACTTTGCATTTAACAATTGAAGAATAGAAAAGTCTTGGGCAGATGAGCAGGGAAATCCCCCAACAACTTAGTGAGTGAGGAAGAATTTAACTCTACATGGGGCTCACAAGCAACCCTGATGGTTGGTGTAAGAGAGGGCTGGGAGCCAAGGCTGGAACTAGTTAAGAACTAGAGGAAGTTCCTCCTACAATCCTTTTGTCTCTGAGTGCCTCCCGGGGCTCCTGGCTTAAGTTCCCAGGTCACCAGACCCTATGAGCAGGGTACTGGGCTGCTTCAATCCCTTGTGAGAAATCCAATAAGAAAGAACTGACCTCAGAGTTCTCGGCCTCCAAGGGCACTCATCTTCCTTGTGATCTCCTTGGCAGTCGGGATATGGTTCTCGATGTCCTTGATGAGGCAGGTATCTACTGCTTCTGCAGCAAAAGCACATGGGAGGCCTCCTGGGGTCTCCGGGACTAGGATAGAGGGCTCCTCTTATCCTCCTGCTCCACCCTGAGATCCCCCTTTCTCTATACACACAACCTCCTTTAAGAGGGTGTCAGAGTCGTCCCTGGATACCACCATAAATTTCTATGGCTTTTCTAATGTCTAAGGTCATTAAAATTTATAAATAATAAGTTACACTTAAAGTCTTCCTCAAACATTCTAAGAAGGTGGAGAATTTCTCTGCACTCCTGACCTGTAGTGGAACCAGAGGAATATTAAACAAATTTAGCTTTTAAGTTCTTAGAGGCAGCTCCACTGGGGGTTCCATCTTCTCCAGGGGCAGCGTTGAGTTCAAGGGAGTTGCAGCACTTTCGAGGTCAGATGAGCCATAGTTTTGAGGATCCATCAGGAAATTCTAGGGACAAGAGCATAACCTTTCCCACGGATTATTAGTGTTTATCAAATGCATCATAATGTCAAGGACAGTTGTGCTTGATGCACCAAGCTCTTAGAATCCCTCATGTCACCCGGTGTTGGGAGGGGTCTGGCCTCCTCCTCCTCCAATGTCTCCTTGATGGCGATGGATCTTTCAGGATGAAGTCGCGAAGTTGTCTTACTGCAGGCGCTTCCTCCAGTGAATGGAGTCCAGGGCTTTACATTACCAGCTGGCACCCACACAGGCTGCAGCTCAGTTTCTGGGAAAACACAAACAAACCCTCTTCCCACAGTTAGCAAGGGGTCAGGACCTCTCCACTTGTGAGTGGCTGGGTCCCTCCACCAAAGCAAAGGCATCCAGGTTTAGCCTGCAAGCAGCCTCCAGTAACGCAGAGCTGGTGCTTACCAGGAGACAAAATCTGAAGAAAATTTAAGGTGAATAAGGCCAAATTAATGCATTTACAGGGGTAGCATATTCCCCCCTCTGCTTTTAAAGCATAACTAACATCTTTGTGCTTTTACAATCCTATCAGAAAGCTCTGGGCGTGGCTGCAGGTTGCCACAGCCCCAAGGCAACCTGCTCTTGATAAACAAACAGCAACAGAGCAAACATCTTTAATATGCATCATATGAAGAGGAACAAAGTAGCTGAAGGAAGGTTAGCTTCTTATGTGAAAAGGACAAAAAAAATCAGACTTTTAGTTTAACATTGCTGGAATATCCTTCAGTGTGATGGAAGCTATGCTTTTAGGAGCTGAGGATTTTCTCTGACAAGTGTAAAAGACTCAGAAATATCTACACCAATGAGTTCAATTTTTAGGCTGTGAAATGACAACAATCTTTAAAATTTTTTAAAAAATTTGAAAGTTCTTGGAGACAAAGCAGATCCAAGATACTAAGTGGGCAGTGCCTTTGTGTATTGTATGACTTCTCTAAAGAAAGTCCCTGTAATTTTTCAAATTTTAAATGGATAGAACTTAGATATGACTGCAAACATTTTTTTATTCAATGGGCAATTTTCTCGTGGCTTAATCAAAGAGTCCTCACTGCCCTACCTCATGATTTGATATATTCACTCATGTGCATATCTAAGAAAAATTCATCTGAATTAGTGAAACAGAGAGAGGGAGGGAAGGAGAGAGAGAAATACAGGGGAGTTTTCTTATGCTGGTTCACTCTCCAAATGCTTGTGACAGCTAGGGCAAGGCCAGGCTTATGCCAGGAGCCAAGAACTCCACACCTAGATCTCCCATGATGTCAGGGAGCCAAGTATTTGGACCAACACCTGCTGCATTCCAAGATGCACTGGCCAGAAGCTGCGTGGGAAGCAGAGAGATTGGGAATCTAACTGGCATTCTGGCATAGGACTGAAATTTCAAGTTGAGGCTTCACCTGATGTACCACAATGCCCCTACATTGAGAAATTGTCATCAAATCAAGCTAATTAAAATATTCATCACCTCACACAATTACCTCTGTGTGTGTGTGTGTATGTGTGTGTTAAAAATATTAAAGATCTACTCTTGGCCAAATATTAAATATACAATGTGTCACATATATTAGTAGTAGTAGCACTAAAGTCACCAGATATATACATTAGATTGCCAGAACTTACTCTTCTTACATTTGAAAGTTTGTGTCCTTGGAATAACAGCTTCACTTTTTATTTGCCCACAGTCCCTGTTTACGACAATTTGGTCTACTATTGTGAGTTCAACTCTTTCAGGTTTCACATTTGGGGAAATCATACTGTATCTCTTCCTACATGTGGTATCTTCCACTTCGCATCATGTCCCTTGAGTATATCCATGATACTGCAAATGGCAGGATCCTCCTTTTTAAAAACTCAATAACATTTGTGTTTCTCTGTGTGTGGGGGGGCATAGTGTGAAAGATAAATAGAAATAAAGAGAGATTTTCTTTATCCATTCATTCATTAACAGGCACCTGGGCTGTTTCCTTATTTTGGCTGTTGGAAATACTGCTACGACAGTATTTACAGACATATCTTTAAGACAAATTTCATTTCTTTTCAATATATGCACAGAAATGAAATTGCTTGATCATTTGGTAGTTCTATTTTTAGTTTTTTGAGGAAGTTGCCTACCATATTCAAAACGGCTGCATCAAGCTTTCGTACTTTGTGAAATACCTTTAAAATTTTGTCTTATACTTTTCCTTCAAAATTTCCATAACTGAAATAATTTCTTTTACTATCTACTCTTCTAAAAAATGTGGGGGTTTTTTGTTGTTGTTTGTTTGGTTTGTTTGTTTTATGCGTGTGTGTCTGTAGGACTATCTGTGTAGAATCAGAATTTGATTCAAACTGTGATTCTAAACCCCTAACCCTCTCAGGTAAACGGGCATCCTGTGGCATCCCAGGGTCAAGTTTTATAACATGAGGCTGAGAAGTAGCGTAAGTTTCTAATAATCAGGTCTCCAGGCAAACAAGAAGCTGAGAGGACAGGCCTGACTCTGGGATGTGTTAGCATCTCCCGATGTTTGGTTCCTCCAGGTTGCCCTCCTCTTTTCTTGTGTTGTCTTTCTGTGCTTGTCCCTCCTAAGCCAGTTCCCATTCATCCACCCAAGTCATTCAAGTCCTTATATTTTGGAGGAAAACTCCTTCTTTTACAAGTGCCTTTAGTATTGGCCCATTTATAAAATCACCAGTTATTAGAATAATTCAGAATACACTTTCCATTTCTACTGGCTTGCATACTCCTTGGAATTTATTGGGTTTCTTAATTTATGAGTTTATAGTTTCCCTAAAATTTGGGAAATGTTCTTCCATGGCTTCTCCACCTGTTTCTGCTCCCCCCACCCTCCTTTCGGATTTCAATGACATGATGCCAGGAGTTTGTATTTTCTCATGGGTCACCAAGGGTCTATTCATTTATTTATCTTTTCTTTTCTTATTCTCTGCGTTATGAATAGCTTCTGTTGCTATAGCTTTAGGTCTGCTGATCTTTTCTTCTGCATGTTTAGCTTGCTGTTAAGTTCATTCTGCAAATTTTTCATTTGGATATTTTACTTCTCAGCTCTAGAAGTCCCATTTTTTTCAATAGTTTCTCTTATGACTCATTATCTTCTTCTTTTTAAAAATTTATTTATTTTTATTGGAAAGTTAGATTCACAGAGAGGAGAGGCAGAGAGAAAGATCTTCTGCCTGCTGTTCACTCCCCAAGTGGCTGCAACAGCTGGTGCTGAGCCAATCCAAAGCCAGGAGGCAGAAGCTTCTTCTGGGTCTCCCACATGGGTTCAGGGTCCCAAGGCTTTGGGCCATTAGCTACTAGTTTCCAGTACCATAAATAGAAAGCTAGATGGGAAGTGGAGCAACTGGGACACAAACCGGTGCCCATATGGGATCCCAGCACATGCAAGGCAAGGATTTAGCTATGGGGTCATCATGCCAGGCCCATGCCTCATTATTTTCATATTTCCTTTAAAATTCTTGAACATATAGTTAATAGTATTTCTATAATTCTTATTTTTCAGTCATATAATCTCTGTTATTGTTTGGTCTATTTCTACTGATTTTTTTTCTGTATATGAGCTACATTTCCTTCTTCTTTTCCTGTCCAATAATTTTTCATTGGGCATTGGATATTGTTCTGTTACATAGTTTGGTTTCTGTAGCTTTGCTTTAAAGATTTTCCTTTAAATTATTTTTTTGAAAGGCAGTTACAAAGAGAAGTAGAAACAGATAAGCCATCCATCCACTGGTTCACTCCCCAGGTGGCCACAATGGTCAAAACTGAGCTGATTTGAAACCAGCAGTCAGGAGCTTCTTCCATGTGTCCCACATTGGTGCAGGGTCCCAAGGACTTAGGCCATTCTCCACTGTTTACCCCAGGCCATAAGCAGGGAGCTGGATCAGAAGTGGAACAGCCAGGGCATGAACTGGCACCCATATGAGATGCCAGTACTGCAGGGAGAGGATTAGCTTGCTATGCCACCATGTTGATCCCTTGAGTTTCCTCTTAGTGGCACGAGCCTGTAGGAGCTCAGGTAATTGTTTGCTGTGCAGCTTCTTGGGAGTTCTTTTCTCTAGTCTCCAAGGGCTATCCTTACATAGGTTGGAATTTCGATTTCTGTAGCTGTTTCTCCACATACCTCCCTCCTCCCTGTACTCTGCCTCACAAATCCTAGTGGCTGCCCTTCCCCGGCCTCTCGGGGTTTTGCTCCTGTGTCATCATGGTTGTTGCATCTGCAGAATCCCTGTCCTCATGACATAGAAAGTGCTTGCTGGCAGAAAGCCAGGAGCATTGCAGGGATCCCTCCAGTTATTTCTCCTCTCTCAGGGATCCCAATTCAACACCATGTAGAAACAACGCTTTCATACATTTTGCCCAGTTTTCAAGTTGTTTACGGGGGAGAGGGCAGGTCCAGTTCCCATTAGTTGCTGCGACGGATATAGAAGTTTTACATATGGGCCCGGCGGCGTGGCCTAGCGGCTAAAGTCCTCGCCTTGAACGCCCCGGGATCCCATATGGGCGCCGGTTCTAATCCCAGCAGCTCCACTTCCCATCCGGCTCCCTGCTTGTGGCCTGGGAAAGCAGTCGAGGACGACCCAATGCATTGGGAGCCTGTACCCGCGTGGAAGACCCAGAAGAGGTTCCTGGTTTCTGGCTTCGGATCGGCACGCACCGGCCCGTTGCGGCTCACTTGGGGAGTGAAACATCGGACGGGAGATCTTCCTCTCTGTCTCTCCTCCTCTCTGTATATCTGACTTTGTAATCAAATAAATAAATCTTTAAAAAAAAAAAAAGAAGTTTTATATAGGGACTTCTTTTTGCACTGCCAATGTTGGTCTTGAAAAGTGAAATCAAATATTTTCTGTACAGGTCAGACGGCCTGTTCTTTCTAGTTTTCTTCCCTGTGGCCGCTGACATGTTGTCACTTTCTCATCCAGGCTCCTTTCTTCCCAAGAATCAGGATTTGCATTCTGCTTGTAGTCGTCTACTCTAGTCTTTCTGTTGCTGCCTGCTTTGATCTCACTCTTCCTGCAGGGGGCCTCTTCTAGAAAGCTGCTTGTTTTTTTCTGCCATTATCTAGCTCTGGTGAGGGATCCTGACTTGGGGCTTGAGAGTTGGCATTTTGTTGACTGGATCAAGTGCACGCTGCAAAGGATTCTCTCCCTAGTCTGCAGGAACCCTATTCTGATCTCTTAAGTGAGCGGTGGGAATCCTCATGGACCACCAGCTGCTTACTCCAAGATACCGAATCAGGAGCAGGGAATAGCTGGGCTCTAACCAGACACTTCAATATTGGTCACATGCTTAACCTCCTACACTGCAATGCCCATTCTTCGGCTTCCATTTTTGTAAGGACTCAGATATCAGTTCAAACTCATCATTTCTAAAATACAAAATCCTATTTATTCACTCCAAAATTTAAGAATTCATGTTTCTATAAGTACATTGTTCCACACATACAATCTGGATAGTACAAAGAATAACATACACACATACTAGCGCAGTATCCAGTTAAAGGAATTTGAAGCATTACAAACACAATTGAAGTCCTCAGCGTATTTTTCCAGTTTGAAGACCCTTCCTGCCCTCCTACTAGGAAATAACAAATTTTCTGAATTTGGTGTTTAGGAATATGGCTATATAAACATAGATATATCTGCATAAATATTGTATACCTTTTCTCTACATATAGAATGATCTATAAATCTAGAGATAAACACTGGCATCTAGAGATAGAGATGGAGATGAAGTTAGAGATGACAGAGAAGGTTATAGCTTTTCCGAGCTGTTGTGTCTGGTTCAGCAGACAAAACAGATTTTCAACTAAATTCTATTTATCAAAGTTAAGGGCTCTCAAAGCAAAGTGATTATCTTAACTGGGTTATCTTATCTAGGAAAAGCAATCAAAATAAATACTAGACCCAATATATAGGCTTGGTCATCTTAGAAAAGAAGCAATACTGGCTACAGCAAGGGTTTGTCATTGGGTCTTGTTTCCCAAACACACAGCAGAATTCAGAATAGAAGGGTTACAAGCAAGAAGTAAATCAATCATACAACTATTGCTGCCCCTGTCACAACCACCATGCACAGATCTGTCTCTTCTGCCATTATCAGTTAGGCACTGTGATGATATTTCTAAAGCAACATCTCTATTCTCTGTAACAATCCTCAAGGAAGCATTCTTATCCTTCTGCCAATGTTCATTGGAACATTTTAACCTTATTCATTTATTAGTATTCATCTATAGTAGCCTGCTATAGATGTATTGAATTTTGAGTACTACCTGCAGTTCCCTCTGACGATGACCAATATTCAAACAATTCACATTAAAATGTGGGGTCCCACAAGTATAAGGATAGAAATTAAATCTTATGTAAGGTTAAGGTCATTCCCTATCCATAAACTTGACCTGAAGTAAGCTGGGACAGGCAGTCACTATCATTCAGTGTGAAGGTGTGGGACTTACTTGCTAATGCAAGATGAGGGCCTGGGCCAATCAACACGCTGGGGATGCTGGAAACCTTACACAGGACTTGCCTGACACTGGGAGGTAGATTTTTGCCTCCTCTATAAAATCACCATGCAAAGATTTTGTTATGACTTTGTTCAGAAGGTGGTTAGATGAAAACTAAGGGTATGTGTGTGGTCACTGAGCCCGTTTGTAAAGAGTGGGGCTACCCTGTGATCTTTGGTCACTCCCACAGCAGATCCCAGGGGCTGCCCTGGTGTTCTCCCATGCAACCCACTGTTGGTGAGTTCACCAACATCAGACTTTGTATTTTATAAGTTTAGAATATATCAGTACTATTTGGCTGTGCAGAACCTTGGTTTGGAGTCCTTTTGGAACATGTGTTTAAAGAAACAGACTATGGACAATCAAAAACTTTGGAAATATTTTTGAGAGTTTCCCAGTGACTTGGAAAGAACATTCTCTGATATACTCTTGAAATCACTCATGGAATATGATTTTGATATTGTATTGTTTCATGAGTCATTGTGTCCCGTAAACAACTATGGACTAAACCATGAGTATAGTAAGCTTACATAAGTTTGTCGGCTAAAGAAGCCAAATGATGAGAGAACAAACTTGATTTGCAGGAATCTGAAGCAGTAGACAGCCCAAACCATCCTGACACACCCGAGCTACACACTTACTCGCCAGGGGCCACCTCAGAGTCCAGCAGCTCACTCCCAGGGGTTCCGCTCACTACCTCGTCGTCCCCGGTGATCCTGTACTCGCCAATCACACCGTTCGCCCCCGCACCGCCCCATGGCAGTGATGTCACACCTGCCGCTCCTGGGCGCCGCAGCCCTCTAACTCCCCACCATGTCCTCCTCGGCCAGCAGAGAGGACAGCGCACAGCGCAGGGTTGGCTACTCTGCGCGCTGAATATCACTTCTAGCTTTCTGGTTTTCTCATAGGTTGGAACTGTTGCGCAGGCGTGCGAAAAGTGTCCCCCCCCCGCCCCCGCTTCGCTCCCCAAAACTGTGACGCAGATGGTACCCCCGCGAGCAGCCTTCACTTCCGATTGGCCCTGACTGAAGGCCGTCACGCAGCCACGCCCTATCTCCCCTTCTCACATCCCAGCTCCGGACACTTGATAGACCGACCCAGGAGGCCACGCCTCGCACGGGTCCTGCCGCTTCGCGCTACGATTGGCTGAGGAGACCAGCATGCCTTCCCGCCCCCTGGCCCCTCCGGAGCGTCCCGAGGTTGGCGGGCTTCCACGGAAGTTGTCAGTCAAACTCCTCCCTCCACGCCCTGCGGGAGGCCCCTCCCCAGACCGCCCGCCCCCAGCGCGCGCGCGCGCGCCCCCGGCACACACTCCCCCCGCCGGCTTCTCCCGTTCGCTTGTACCAACCACCTTCTCAAGTTGTAGCGGCCGCTCGCCGGGGGTTCTCCGTGGGCGGCCGACGGGCGCGTGGGGGAGGGAGTCCGAAGCTCTCGGCGCGGCGGGGAGCTGGTGAGAGCCGAGGGCCCGGGCGGCGGGTCACCGCCCCGGGCGGCGAGAGGCTGGCGCTGACCGGGGAGAATTGGCACCGCGGCTGCGGTTCCGAGGGGGTCGGCAGCAGCGCCCCGGGAGAACGCTCCAAGCGGGAAGGACTGACAGCGGCCGCTGAGGGGCCAGCCGGCCGGCGAGCAAGCCTGCAGGGACGCCAGGCGTGTTCGGCGTCTGCACCGTGCGCCCTCACCTCAGTTGTCTAAACTTCAGGCTCCCTTCCACCCTCCCTCCGCGCCCGGAGTCAACAACTTCTTCACCCCCCTCCGCCCCCGCCCTAACCTCCGTCAGCCCGGGAGCTCGCCCGCGCGGCGGGGACCAGGAACCTCCGGGTGCTGAGATGTGGCCGTGAGGCGTTGGCGGGCGGCGAGGAGAAGCTCGGCGGCGCCCGGGAGCCGGACGGCGGTTTGGTCGGGGGCGGTCCGGGGCTCAGGGCCGCGAGCTCTCCCCGCCTGCTGCTGCTGCTGCCGCCGTCGTCGTCCCCGCTGCCCGCGCTGTGCAAGCAGCCACCGGAGCTGCCAAGCGCCAAGGCCGCGGAGATGTCGTCGTCGCCGCCGTCGCCTCCGGCGGCGGGGGCTGCCAGCGCCGCCATCTCGGCCTCGGAGAAAGTAGACGGCTTCACCCGGAAATCGGTGCGCAAAGCACAGAAGCAGAAGCGCTCCCAGGGCTCGTCGCAGTTCCGCAGCCAGGGCAGCCAGCCGGAGCTTTCCCCCTTGCCCCAGCTCAAAGGTAAGCGCGTCCGAGGGCGCAGCCAAGGCGGCGGCAGCGAGCGCGGGGGCTGGCTGGCTCGGCTCGCCCCGGCGCCGGCTGTGCCATTTCCTTGCTTGGGGTTCGCGGAGTGCCGGGGTGTCCCCGCCGTCCGGATAGGTTGGATGCTAGGACTCCTGCTTCTCACTTCTCCGTCTTTCACCTTAACTCTTTCCCATCTCAGGGGAGGCCAGCACCCTCCCCACCTGCGCGCTGGCTTAACCTGCGCTTCCGATTGGGACCTGCGCCTCGCCTCTCGCTCACACCTGTGCTTTACAGGTCTTGCCTTAACGCCCTGCCTTTGTTGTCTGGTCTTCTTCACTTTCCCGAATCTCAGCCCCTCTCTTGGGCCACTCTTCGTCGTCCTTTACTTTCTACTGTTAGCAAGCCGTCTGCACCCACACGGGCCTCCACTCCCCATCCCGTTGATTGTATCTGGAATCCTGATTGTTAACAGCGATTGAAAGTTAGATGGCCTTCACGTGTGTGGGAATATCTCGAAGGGAAAAGGCTCAAGCTGGGGCCAGCATAGCGTCTTCTTGATTGGTTCGTTGGTTTAGGAGACCCCCTAAGTTGAAGGCGGCACTTAGGGTCGGGGTTGGGGGAAGGAGTGTGTGGTGTGGCTTTGCGATGCAGTGGGAACTTGGTTCGCCTGGCAGCGATGCAGAGACTTTGTGGGTTTGTACAGTCATTCAAGTTGCTGTCCGTGCCTAATGCCTTGAAGAAGTAGTTGGCACTCCTTTTGGCGCACACACTTTTCCCACTGGAGTGAGAGGTTTTTCAATAAGTTTCTCTAGGGTTCTCACCTATTCATTGTGAATTACTAACTTTCAATTTTGCAACTGAAATGCCGGTTCCTTGTGAGGTACAATTGACTATGGAACCAAATGACCATGCTGTTAGATGTTTAAAAAATGTTTGCAACAGAAACCTCAAGGAACTCAGAGCATAGTTCGTGCAAGGCGAGAAAATGAAAGGTTCATAGTAAAATAGATAAATGTTCTGATTTCTCAGTCTATTTGGGAAAAAAAAAAAACGTTTCTCCAAGGCCAGACTGATTCGAATTTGTTTTGGGCCTGTGAGCCCAGCCTTAGCTTGGCAGGGAGTTTAAAGAAAACCCCAGATGGGATCACAGGTGACTTCAGATGGCTCTGGAACCCCGTTCAGTCCACGTGCTGTGCTGCCTCTTGGGGTGCATAGAAACCAAGGACATCTGCCTGCCAAGTTCAGACTGGCTTTTGAAAAGAGATTTTACCATGTCTTTAGTCTGTGCTCTGGCATGCCACTTGACTGCTCTTTAGCATACAAAAATTTAAAATTGTACATGAGGTAGTGAGTTGTATACCACAATGATAGGCATTGCCGAGACTGTATTAAAGGATGTACATCTTACCCATCAGGACATTGATTTGCTGTTCATAGATTTTAAATTTTATACTTAATTAAAACATCATGATTGCTTTTATGCTGATTTTTTTCAAATTGTTTTTGCATATTCAAGATTTAGTGTTAACGTTTTTCTTTCGTGTTTATTTAACTTGATTTTTAGTAAAGTGTTTTGGTTCCTTAATATTATACTCATTAATATATTCAGTTTAAAAAGAATAATATTAAACATACGGTTAGTTTTAACTAGAAGATGTAGCTCTAATACGCTTTGCTTTTAAAAACCTGGCAGATAAATGCATAGACTCAGTAATCATCCAGGTTAAGTGGTTCTGGTTCAACAAATTGAAGGTGCTATGAGTGTTTTGTTTATGGTATTTGGTTAGTATTAGAAAAAAATAAAGTTGGAAATTTAAATTCTGGGTATTTTCATTAAAAAGCTATCATAAGGAAAATTATGATTGCAAGCTAAACTTAAGCAAATATGGGAAAAAGCAAGATGCTTACTTGGGTTAACTGGCTAAAAGGAAAAAGTACTTTTACTCCAGAGCCAGTATACTTGAAAAGTTATTCTCAAAAAAAAAAAAAAAAAGTTGGTTGACTTGGTACTTCGGCATTGTACTTGCTGTGACAGCATTGTGTTTTTCCTGTCACTGGTAGTTCTTCCCGTTTGTGGCCTTAACCAAAAAGACAAAACAAGCACAAATGAAAAAACCAAACCAGTGGAAAGCCCTGTGTGCATGAAAGAGACTTTTTCTTGCTGCTCTGAAATAGGATCTTCCTGTGGAGTGATTCAGAAATCTGGGGGCATCCAAGATCTACAAGTGTTTATGCCAGCCTACTTATGTTACACTTTGTCCACATGGCTCTCACCTGGAAAGTTGCCAGCTAGTTTTCCACAAAGTGTACTGTGAGTGAGGATTAACAAAATAATTTGACCTTTTCCTCTGGAAGAAGTTTATTTGTGTAAAATCGTTTAGTAAGTTAGTTCTAGGATTTTAGTGACAAGCATGTTTGCAATAAATTCTTATTGTAGAAAGTATTTACTAAACTAGCTTTAATTTTTTTTAATGAAAAACTCCTGAAAATTAGGCTGCTTTATATTGTAAAGCTTAAATTTTTTTTTCAAAACACATTAAAATCTGTTCTGTAAACTCCTTTGAGAACTAGCTAGAAAATTAAGTTAGGAGCATTTTACCATTTTTTTTCTCATATTTAAAATGTATGTTAGGGAAGTGAGAGGTGCATCTTAGCTGTTAAGATGCCCACACTCCACATGGAAATTCTTGGATTCAACTCCTGGCGGTGCTCCTGGTCTTGGCTTCCCCGCGATGCAGACCTGGGAGGCAGCAGTGATGGCTAATTGAGTTCTTTCCACCGGTGTGTGTCTGTGTGCTGGCCGCCTGCCTGGCCTAGTGGAGTTGTTTGATCTGGGTGGTGAGCCCGCAGTTGGGGCCTTACTCTGCAACCACAACAAGTTGTCTTAGCGTAGGACCTAATTTTTCCACCTTAAACTTTTCATATCCTAACCAGCAATTAGGAAATGTTTAACTTTTTGAAAATCTGCTATTCACAGTAGAAAGCTTCTTCAGTCTTTTGGACCTGTTTAAGGATTGGTTTGGTAAAGTACCTGATGCCTTATGTTTGAGAGTTTTGTATTTTTAAATAATTTTATCTTTCTGTACATTTAAGTATTAAACAATATTTTTCGTAATAAATGAAACAGCCCTAAGATGTGCAACCCTTCGTCCCTGTTCTCTCCTTTTTCACACCTTGTAAAGTAATGGTGTCATATGACAAGCCATGGGTCAGTGTAGTTTACTAATATTTCTTTTTGAATCTTTTAAGGAGATTTTTACAGTTTGTTTGAGAAGCAGAGAAAAGAGAAAGCTGCCATCTTGTGGTTCGCTCTCCACTCTCCGAGTGCTCCTGACACCTGGGCTGGGCCAGGCCTGGCCAGGCCTGACCAGGCCAAGGGCTGGGAACTCAAGCCAGCTCTTCAATGTCAGTGGCTGGGACCCAGCTGCTGGAGCCACCACCTGTTGCCCCACAGGACATGTGTTAGCAGGAAATCTGGAGACTCGATCCATTTCTCCCAGGTGTGTGGCAGGAACTCAGCTATTTGAACTGTGAACCTGCTGCCTTCCAGGGTCCTCCTTAGCTGCAACCAGGTGTGGAGTTGGGACTCAAACCCAGGCCTCAAGAGGCTCAACTTGGGTCTTGATTGTTATGCCAAATATCCATCCTCAAATACTGGGCTTCATTAGGTTATCTCAGCAAGTTTGGCAAGACCGTTATCAGTCACATTTTATTGATGAGGTTTAGTCTTGTTTCAGGCCTGTGATTATTTGTTTGGATGGTGTCACAACTGACACTGGGACCCGGGTCAGTTATTTCAGGTCATTGTCCATACCTACAATGGCATGATACACTAAATAGCAGAATGTTGAACTTGTGACCGTAGCTGAAGAACTATACTATCCTTGTAATATGGAATGAAACTGCAGGAGGAAATGTAGGTCTAGATCCTGTGCCTGTGGAACTGTATCTTGAAAAACAATAATAAAATTAAAACATGATTTCATGTTTTTTTAATTATTTGTTTTATGTAAATTTGAAGTAGGATGATAATAGATTTGGTTCACTGGGGTTAGTCCTGGGTAACAGGTAAATTTCTTTTTTTTTTTTTTGAAGATTTATTTATTTTTATTGGAAAGTCAGATATATAATAGAGAGGAGAAGAGACAGAAATATCTTCCATCCAATGATTCACTCCCCAAGTGACCGCAAAGGCCGGTGCTGTGCTGATCCGAAGCCAGGAGCCTGGAACTTCCTCCGGGTCTCCCACATGGGTACAGGGCCCCAAGGCTTTGGGCCATCCTTCACTGCTTTCCCAGGCCACAAGCAGGGAGCTGGATGGGAAGTGGGGCTGCCAGGATTACAACTGGCACCCATATGGGATCCCGGTGCATTCAAGGCGAGGACTTTAGCTGCTAGGCCATGGCGCCAGGCCCAGAAAAGGTAAATTTCTAATCTGAGTAATTTTCCTTATCTGTAAAATTATCAGGATAATGCCCTCTGCTTCCCCAGGATTTTGAGAATTAACTGAAATAATATAAATGCCTAAAAACTGGCATAGACTAGTAGTTCGCATCCTTGTTTTCCCTATTTCGTATTTTAAAATACGGAATAAATTTTAAAATGAAGGATTTGAAGGATTATTCATAGTGTTACTCAAATAGTAAATTAATAAAGTATTATTTATAATCAGTTTTCAAATGTGATTTACATGAATTGTGAAGATGCAGCATTTTTTAGTATGAATATAAAAGTGGAAATACAGTAAAGTTAGACTCTTTAAAATAATAAAAATTGTGATAATAATTTTTTCCTCCAAGCAAAGGATTTGAATTGCTGAGTCAGTTGGTGTAGCTGTGTGTTTGTTAGGACACCCCCAGTAAATAGGACAGAACAGACTGGAACCTGTTTTCAGGTCCCCTTTAGCCAAGGTGAAGAGCTTCCCCACAGCTCAGATGCCTTACTGATCTGCTCTGAGAAATTGGTCCCCTGGAAGCGCTGCAGTCAGCCAGTAATGGGGGTTGGTTGAACGCCTTGCTTGCTTTTGGGGGAACATGGAAGTTATGTGTGCACGCTTCCTGGAGGTATATGTTCTGCTTAGATAATTGTGGAATAAGAATAATTTGAAGTCTCTTTGTTGATGCTGGGGAAATATTACTACTCAATTTTTAAGGTTTATAGATCTCAGAGTTAACATCATTCTATCTAAACACAATACCCCTTTTTGTAATTGAGGGAACTGTAAGAAAAGAATTTGCTACAAAGGAATATAACCTTTTAGCTGTGCCTGGAAGCCTTGTCATATCGTTTCTGAAGACATATTTAAAACATTTTTATAATTTTATAGTTGTATACAATACGTCTTAGAAAAACTGGCTAAATCTAGTGTCAGTTGCTAGTCTTCAAATTAGAAAGTTTGCTATTTAAGTCTGAGTTTTTGGGCCCTGCTCAGTAGCCTAGTGGCTAAAATCCTCGCCTCCCATATGGGTGCCAGGTCATGTCCTGGTGGCCCCACTTCCCATCCAGCTCCTTGTGGCCTGGGAAAGCAGTTGAGGACGGCCCAAAGCCTTGGGACCCTGCACCCGTGTGGGAGACCTTGAAGAAGCTTCGAATTGGCCTAGTTCAGGCCGTTGCGGCTGCTTGGGGAGTGAATCATCAGATGGAAGATCTTCCTCTCTGTCTCTTCTCTTCTGTGTATATCTGACTTTCCAATAAAAATAAATAAATTAAAAAGTCTGAGTTTTTGACATCTTTAAAATTCCTATTTAGAATCATACCCCTCCCCCTTTTTGTTAGCTTCTGATTCTTTAATTTTGTCTTATGAACCTAATTGAATAAAATGATAATGCAGAAAAATGTGTTTGGTAAAATAGTGCGAGCCCTGGAGTAGTGCTCTATCCTGGAATAGTAAGCTGTCTTATGGCATCAGAGATGACTCACGGTTGCTCGGGGCTAATTGTTTAACCCGGTGAACTCCAGCTTAGCCATCCTCACCTGCAGAATAACACTGCCCCTTGGATAAGAATCACAAAGATGAATTAGTCTTTTTTAAGAATTAGTCTTTAATAGTTATTGTGCCTTTGGATTTTTGCACTTAGTTTTTATAAAATTTAGCTTTTTTCAGTTGTAAGTAGTTGGAGATCAAGAGTAGGATTTTTTTTTTGTCTTTGTCATGTGCTTAACACTCCACTGCTCAATCTTTGCTATACACTTGAGAGCTTTAATAGTGTCCCCATTCTCAAGAGTAGTTCTAATTAGTTGGTCTAAGGTGAACCCATGTGTATGTGTGTGTTTTTAAAGTCTCCCAGAGTGGTGATATGCAGCCAGAGTTGGGAATCACTGATTTAGCATTGTCTATTGATTTCATTCACTAATTCAGACTTGGTCATGGCTCAGCCGGTTAACATTCCTTGCTGTTTGCACTTGCCTCTCTTAAACCACGCTGCGCCCTGTGGCTGGTGATGAGGCTGCTGTTAGACTCTGGCATTTTTTATTTGACAAAATGAATCTATTAGATTTTGCCGTAGTTACCTAATGAAAGCTTAACTGTTATCATTTGATACCAGGTAATCAGTTTTCTTTGATTTTTAAGAAAGAAAAATTTTTTAAGAGCTGGAGTTGAGCTACTAACTAAAATTGACAACACATGATAGAAGCTTGCCTTGTTTTAACTCCTTCATGCAGAATAGGTGGTCATCCCACCCACTTTGAAATATAAAACTGATTTCCTGTCTGTGCGCATAGCCTTTTTCTGATTCTTGAAGATCTAGACCTACCTAAACTACTTCTGCATATGTTATATACAGATACTGAACATAAACTATCTTGGACTTGACTGTTTCTGAGCAAACCTTCTATTTGCTTCTTCAGAGTGTTTTCATGTGAAACATTTGGCTTAGTTTTGACCACACGTCATTATTGAAGGTCATGCAGTGAGGTCTCACGGCAGTTCTTTTTTTAGGATTCAATTTTTTTTTATTGGAAAGTCTGATATACAGAGAGGAGGAGAGAGAGGAAGATACAGATTCCATGGTGTAATTGTGGGCACTTTGGACTCTGAGCCCAGAAAAAGAGAGGAAGATACTCCGTTGGTTGATTCACTCCCCAAGTGGCTGCAGCGGTCAAGCCGAAGCCAGGAGCCCGGAACTCTTCCGGGTCTCCCACATGGGTGCAGGGTCCCAAGGCTTTGGGCCTTCCTTGACTGTTTTCCCAGGCCACAAGCAGGGAGCTGGATGGGAAGTGGGGTCACTGGGACATGAACCAGAGCCCATGTGAGATCTCAGTGCATTCAAGGTGAGGATTTTAGCCGCTAGGCTACTGCACAGGTCCCTCAGAGCAGTTCTTATTTCTCTTTGGCCTCTCTGCTGACCACTTAGGTTTGTTGACTTGTTGTTTTGGATGAGTATTTAGTTGTTATGTAGTTGATGTCTTTCTCCAGATTGAGAAGAAATTTTTTTGTGAAAGTAGAAGTCATTATCTGCTTTTCGTAGCCTATTATGGTACCAAATACAGTATCCTGTGCGGAATAAAAACATCTTGGTTTTGTTTGTTTCAGAGGCAGAGACAGTTTCCACTGCTGCTAAACTCCCCAGCTGTGGGGAGGGGGGGCTGGGGGGGGTGCAAGGGTGGAACATGGACACAATCCAGGTCTCACTTGAGTGGCAGGAACCCAGTTACTTGCGCCATGATCACTGCCTCCCAATCTTTAAGCAGGAGAAGTTGGAGTCCAGGGTCAGGTGTACAACCCGAGTACTGGGACACGAGACCCAGGCCTTCAGAGTGGTGCTGAGCCACCAGGCTGATGCCTGTGCCGGAATCATTGTGTTGGTGGAAGAACCTACCTGTTGGGTCTCTTCTAGTCACCAGCCCACACACCTGCCAACATTTATAGTTTGTTATTCAGAGATGTTTCATGTTACCTACCAGAGAGCGATTCTTTCCTGTTTTGCCTTGGGTTTTCATATTTTTATACCTAAAACTGGTTCCAGTTAATTTAAAATAAACGAATTCTGGATTCTTAATACTTTGACAGTGCATGTGTACTTGAAACAGATGATTATTTATTCGTGTATTTTGCCAGTGACTAGTGTGTGAGATATAACACTAGTGATAGATTTATTGTTAAGAAAGTTACTGTATAAGGTTTGTGTGGAAAAATAACTTGATTACTCTCCAAACATGGTCATATGCATTTTAAAAAGTGAAATGATTAGTTTGCAGTAATTTACAAGTTTGAAGTGCAGTCATTATTTATAAGGTTGTCCTTGAAGGAGATGAAAGGATCAAATTTAAAATGTAATTACTAGTTGTGCATTATTATGTAACTAGGAATCTAAATACTTTGCTGAAAGAGTTGTGCATGACAGGCTGGGTTTATGCAAAACACACAGTACTTGTCTGAGCAGGATAATTGACTAATAAGCAGTTTCAAGCCTAATTTTTGCATTTATCTTTTTGAACTCTTCCCTAAAGAAATTGGTTTATGTTGGCATTTTGAGTGAATAATGAAGAATTTTAGAAACTCTGTAGTTTCCTTCCAGAAAAAAAGTTTGAAAGATTTATTTATTTTGAAATTCCAAAGTTACATAGAGAAAGTGAGAGATGGAGAGATGGATCTTCCATCCACTGGTCACTCTCCAGGTGGCTGAAGTGGCCAGGCCTGGGCCAGGCTAAGGCTGGGAGCCAGCAGCTTCTTCCAGGTCTCCCACGTGGGTCTGTTTTTTCCAAGACATTAGCAGGAGCTGGATTGCAAGTGCAGTATCGGAAGTACAAACGGGTGCCCATCAGGGACACAGATCCGTGCTGGTGTCACAGGCAGCAGCTTCACCCACCACGCCACAGTGCCAGATTCTGCAATTTTGATGATATTTCTAAGATTTCAACTTGTGTTGATAATTTGCTGACTAAGATGGGTTCTCAAGCTCAGATTCAGAGGACCTATATTTGGCCCGAAGGAAGGATTTCTAGAGAACATACTCCTCCTGCTGGAAGGACGGTGCTAACTGCACCTACTGCAGCCTTACTGTGAGGTTGCTTTGCAGTGCTGAATGGCACTCCCGAGTCATTCTGGTTCACACGTGTTCTGAATAAATAGCCATCTTGTCATCAGATAAACATACTTGCAAGTAGGCAGAAGCTGAGATACTGTCTCAGGTTTTGCTTAGTTGGTGAATGAATTGTATATACAGTAGTTAAAGAGGTTTAATGCCTCAAATAAGGGTTTAATGACCGGAATGCCAAATCTGAAATAAGGCTTTGACAATTACATATTTAATTGTTTTTGCCTTTATTTTGCATTTACTGGTGAAGGGTTATAGTGATTCCCCAAACTGATGATTACTTGAACTCACCAGTGATCCCATTCCTGTAACTTGTCAGAAATAGAAAATTTTACAGCCCCTGAATTTTTTTTTGTAATTATTTATTTATAAGGCAAAGTTGGAAGGAAGGAGGGAGAGGGAGGGAGATAAGGAGGGAGAGAGAGAGGTATCTTTGATCTGCTGATTCAGTCTCCGAATGTTTTTAACGGCCAAGAACCAGGAGGGCTTGGGCCATCCTCCACTGCTTTCTAGTTACGTTAGCTGGGCGCTCGATTGGAAGTGGAGTAGCTGGGACTGGAACCGGCTTCCTGGTGGGATGCTGGTGGCAGTGATTTTACCCACTACAGTGAAGTCTAAAAGGTCCACCTAAAGAAAGAATAACATGTGCAGAGCCATGGAGAAGTGAGCATGGTGTGAGTTTGGGACTAGCCAGCAGTTTTTTGTGTGGTCATGATATAGAATCTGACAGTGGACTGGCTAGAGCTGAGAAAAGAGCAACAGCATCTAGGTCATAGTATTAAAACATTTTAATTTTTAAATTGACATATAGTAACTACATATTTAAGGGGTACATTGTAACATTTCAGTACATATATGTACAATGTGAAGTACTCAGAATAATTGGCGTCTGTCACCTCTGACACACTGCTATGCTAACTTGAATGGATATGGCTATTCTGCATTGAAAACTGAAGTGATGTGAGGCATCTGTTGGGAGATGAGAAACTAACATTTGTTAGATGCTGGCACACTGATCCAGGGAAGAGAAGAGGTGGCAGTAAGCAGGCAGAGTGGTACCACAGACAGGGCTTGGCGAGAGGGCACAGCCAACCATGAAACATTCTGAGATGACCAGCCAGATTTGTGATAGCAATCTGTTGAAAAGGAAAAGACGACGACAGGTTGGTTTGGGAGAACGGGCTAAAGAACCTGTGGAAGATCTTCTGTGCGGCTGCCTTGGATCTGGAGCTAACACGAGATCTGTGCTAGAGGCAAGAGTGTGGGAATCTAGCTTCTCCATGGCATTGGAGGTGATGGAAGTAAAAGTGACTGTCCACTTGAAAATACAGAATGAGAAGAGCCCAAGGTATTACCAGCATTCAGATGGTGATCAAAGGAAAAAGACTGCTAGAGTGAGGAAAAATAGTGAAGGCAATAATCCAGAAACTGGGAAATGGGTCGAGAATTGTAACAAGAAGTGACAAATCAGACAAGATCCGAAGAATGTCCTTGGGTTGGGTCATTTTTAGATGACACCAATGACTTGAGAGGTGTTCATAGGGTCGGTAGAATGTCTGCAAGAAAACATATGTTGTGTAAGTAGAGTCAGTAAGTGTGGACATCTCTCAGGAAATTTGGCAGTAGCTGATGGGTGGAGAATAAATTCTAGAGAGAGGACCAGTTCGGGGATTACTTTACTAGGCCAGGTGGGACAGGATGTGACTTGGGCTAAGGTGGTAGCAGTAGATGTGGAGAGAAAGAGATACATTGGAGATATACGTTAGATAGGAACTGTTCCCAAGTTGTCAGGAAGGGAGAGGTGTGCTCAAGGGTCTTTGACTCCTGGGTATTGTTCTAGCTTGAATGTAGATGTTAGGAATACAGCTCACTACTGAGAAGGAATCTGGTGCAGAGGGAAAAGCCAGGCTTTAGTTTTAATTTTGAGATGCCTGTTAGAAGCCCAGTTCTAAAATATCGGATATGTGAATCAAAAAGTACCCATTTGATAATTTCCCTGACTTCCAAATAATTATTTTAAGCTTTAATAGCCTGCCTTGACTTTAAAGTTTGCTTCTTAGAAGATGTCCATAGTTTGGTTTGCTGGCCGTTTAGTTCTTCTGATGGGATTGGGACTATCCATTGATGTCCTTGGAATATGTGTGAAAGAAGTCACAAAATATGGACTGGATGTACACAAAAATACAGTTAGACTAACCGGACCGTCTGCTTTCTGCCTTTACTTCAGATTCACAAGCAGTTGTGGTTGTTCTGTTATTTACTGAATGAAAGCCAAGGCTATTCAATTGGTTTTAAGAAGCATCATCTTATATCATATACCAATTCACCATCTTACAGTGATTTACAACTGGACAATGTTCACATGCAGCACAAACTTGTTAGTGTTTTGTAGATGAAGAAACAAAAGCCTAAGCAGGTTATTTTCTGGGCTAGGTAATTTAGAACTTGATCTTTCAAGTTGGTTACTGATTTGTCCCCTGTAATGTTAAACTGAAGATGTGTGTTGCTTGCAGTAAAGCAGAAATGAACATCACATTTCCTAATGACAAAAGAAAAATACCTGTAATTGTGAGCCTTGAGGTGTCTTAGCATCATCTTTTCCAGGAATTCTGAAAGCAGGAAATCTTTGCTGCTTAAATTCTCCCAAGATGAAATGTTTGTCTTTGTTGTCTCCCTATTAGTATTGTCCCCTGCCACCACTTTAAATAACCTTTTTTTCTGCAAAACTTTCAGAGCATTTGTTTATGAATGAGTACTGAGAAACAAAACAAACTGTTAGGACTTGTGTCTGTTATAGCTAGGATTATAATTTGAAGTGATTAGCTACTCAGTTGAAATCTATTTCAACAAAATTATGATTTGTAATTAGCATATTGGAGAAACTGTAGGTGATCAAGATCAGACTACTTATTTCCACTTCTTTTAAAATGCTGGGTGTATGTACTTCCCTCTATATTAAAGTTTTGAAAACATTTTTTAAAATACTCTGACCATATTAGCATATGGTCT
This sequence comes from Ochotona princeps, assembly GCF_030435755.1. Taxonomy (NCBI): domain Eukaryota; kingdom Metazoa; phylum Chordata; class Mammalia; order Lagomorpha; family Ochotonidae; genus Ochotona; species Ochotona princeps. The sequence goes on from NC_080841.1 coordinate 21,494,608, forward strand.
TAATAATTTTTTTTTTAAATTTGAGAGAGGAAAAGATGTTGGGGCAAGAAAACTGAGACTTAAACAGAAAAGGTAATGTGAGCTAATTTACCACTTTATTGTTTTAATTTTCCTAGTAAAAAGCTCCAGACAACTGTGTCATCTGTCAGTAGTTTCCCACATGGCTTTGGACTTGCAATGAATGAGGGAAATTAACTTCAAAGTGGAAATAAAGTAGCACATATAACAAGGGGATGCATTTCAGATGCATTCATTTTCCACAATCATATTTCGTTTGTAGGAAATTTTGATCAGTCATTTATGTAGGAGGAGTAAAAATAATCCAACTGTTACCAGATATCCAGGTGCTGGTTGTTATATTTCTACATATTTCAATTTATTTTTTTTTGAAAGGCAGAATGACAGAAATAAGCAAGATCTTAGGTCAGTTGATTCACAAATTACTCCAACAGCCGGGACTGGGCCAGGATGAAGCCAGGAGCCTGGAACTCAGTTCTGCTCTCCCATGGGGGTACTTGGGCCACTGCCATTCACTGCTGTCCTGGCCCCCGCAGTAGCAGCAAATCATCACTGCACTTTGGGACCCGAGTGTTGCCGCCTGCTGGGATATTTCATATATATTATAACATGTTTTAATTTAGATCAGCTGCATCACCTGACACAAAATATATTTTAACATATTTTGAGAACCTTTTTTTTAACATCTAGAGAAGTAGCTTCTCTGGAATCAGAATGACTATTTTAGGGTACAATGCTTGCTGTGAGTCATAAGTGAGTCTCAGTTTTCATGGTTTTCTAAAATAAACTCATTTAAGGAATATGCAATGAGATGTCATTTCTTTTATAATGGCTTTATTATTTTTTGTAAAAACTCAGGCTAATTTAAAAATAACTCAGGACTATTTCAGGTCTGGCATTGTGGCACGTTAGATTGAGCTATTGCCTGGGACGCCTGTATTCCATAACTGAGCGCCAGTTTGAGTCCTGGCTGCTCCATGCTTCAGATCCAGCATCCTGGGAATGTGCTGTGGGGACACTGGAAAACACCTCCAGTCCTTGGGTTTCTGCCATCCATAGGGGAGAGTTTGGAGGAGTCTCTGGCTTCCATCTCCAGCCTGTCCTACCGCTAGCTTTTGTGGGCATTTTGGAGAGTGAATGAACCAGGGGAGGGAAGATTTAGCTCTGTTTCTCTCTGTGTGTCACTCTGCCTCTTGAATAAATAAATCTTAGCAAAAAGTAGTGTTACAAAACACTGGAAAATAAATAACGTAATTCTCTCTTTTTAAAAGATGTGATTATTTATTTGAAAGGCATAATTAGAGAGACAGAAGGTGGGACAAGAAAGGACTGAAGAGAGCAAGAGACAGACACAGAGGTCTTTCCTTTGCTGGGTCATGCCTCCAACAGCCCAGATGGCCCAAACGGGAGTGGTCTAAAGCCAGGAGCTTCATGGGGGCCTCTTGGGTGGGTGCAGTGGCCCCATAGCTTTCACAGGTGCATCAGCAGGGAGCTGGGTCATAAATGGAGCAGCTGCGACCAGTGCCCCCAAGGGGTTGCCAGCACCACAGATGGTGGATTTACACGCTGTACCACAGCACTGACCCCAGGAGCATACTTCTGACAAGAAATATAACAGTCAATTGAGCATTTTTCCCAAAGTTTTTATATCTGTAAGCACTTAACCCGTTTATAACTTTGGTTTTAAATTCCTTGTTAATAGGAGATGAGAGAATAATTTCTGAGAGTAATAGTATTTAAATTTAGCAGTTATATGTAAATCTCTTGAAAATTCCAGAAAACATATGCTACTTGTATATAATTCCAGGGTTCTCAGATTTGTCTGCTATCACCCTGAAAGGCCCATCTTTAGTGATGACGTGGGGAGGTCATGTGTCTGTAGAGCTCAGGTCTTGCCCTGGGGACTTGTATGCCTTGTGAAAGTAGTTAGTCCTTAACACAGCAGCAGGTGTTCTACAGACCAGGTGGGAGTAGCTGCAGCAGCGGAATCTTCACAGTCAACAAAACTGACAACGGTGCAGTCCTCCATCCATCTATTAAAAAACCCATGTAATGCTTTCTTCCCCAGAGTCCCAAGTTGAGAAACAGAAGTACTTCTTAAAACTTGTTTTATTTAATGAGTGGCCAGGCTTGTATTCAAATTAAATTAAGGAAGTGACAAATATTCCATGTACTTCCTGGGAGACTGTCACTATTTGCTTCCGAAATCCTAGCTTGTACAACTCACAGAATCCGTATAATGTGCCCTGTTAGCTTCTCTCTATCCTGGTTTCTTTCCTGCTTCATGGAAATGAGTTTGGAATACAAGAAGAATTTTGAAATCTGTGTGTCCCATGCTGTACTGTTCTGGATATAGTTATAATTTGATGTCTATGTTTGTCCCACCATTTTTAATTTTAATGAAGCCACAAAACTTTAAGTTATATTTAGTCACAGAACTGTGAATCATTTGTTAATAAATGTTTCCATTGTTAATTTAGCATAGCTTCATCTCTAAAGTTTCAAATAAATCTGATTTTAGACTCATCGTTATTAATGTCTTAGGGATATTGCCAAAAAAAGCTACATGTCCTATATTCTGTGCCAGTTTCTTAAATTAGAATCTTGGATTGCATCCCCAGCTTGTCACTGTAGTGTGCTGCTGGGTTGCTATGATACAGTATTCATTCTGTAATCTGTAGCATGAATTCTATATGAGATCTTACTTTAGATTTAAAATATATGAACAGCAGTAATTGGGAATGTGGTAGATTTTTCCTTTAGTGAAAGATGCTTCTAAAGCTATTATTTCCATTTAAAATGATAATACCTGCTACTCCCAGTTATCTTTAAATGTGTAACTGAGTACTAATGATGAATAACATGAAATAGCTTGGTTATTCTTAACTTTGGTTTACCATATTGACTTTAATGAGAATGGGCAGGAAGCGGAGGACTGTGATAAGGACTGTATTAACATTTTAGTGTTGTACTTGGTACTTGAGATCTTTAAAGAAATGAACATATATTAGGTTTTTTGTTAAGGTGCGTTTAAGACAGTATTGTCAGTGCCTCGTTACAGGTGGCACTCCAGAGTATCTTACTGCACTGCATATTTAAAAAATTCAGTGTCCTGGGGACCAGTGCTGTAGTCTAGCAGCTAACGTCCTTACATTATATGTGCTGGGATCCCATATGAATGCTGATTCTAATCCTGGCGGCCTCGCTTCCCAGCCAGCTCCCTGCTTGTGACCAGGGAAAGCAGTTGAAGACAGCCCAAGGTCTTGTAACCCTGTACCTGCGTGGGAGACCCAGAAGAGGCTCTTGGCTCCTGGCTTTAGATCGGCATAGTTCCAGGCGTTGCGGCTGCTTGGGCAGTGAACCATCGGATGGAAGATCTTCCTCACTGTCTCTCCTCCTTTCTGTATATTGGACTTTCCAATAGAAAATAAAACAAATCTATAAAATAAATAAAATAATTTTAAAAATTCAGTGTCCTCTTACATAGCCATATTAACAAAATGGAAAGAGGCAATATTACTTTATGTATTGCTTTGGTGTTCCTGTTTACCCCAATTTTTTTTTAAAGATGTATTTATTTTTATTGGAAAGTCAGATATACTGAAAGAAGAGACTGAGAGGAAGCTCCTCCGTTTGTTGATTCACTTTCCAAGCAGACACAAGGGCCAGAACTGAGCCAATCCAAAGCCAGGAGCCCAGAGCCTCTTCCGGGTCTCCCACGTCGGTGCAGGGTCCCAAGGCTTTGGGATGTCCCTGAATGCCCTCCCACAAGCAGGGAGCTGGTTGGGAAGTGGAGCTGCCAGGATCAGAACTGGCACTCATATGGAATTCCAGTGCGTTCAAGGCAAGGAGGTTAGCTGCTAACCTACCTCACCGAACCCTGTTGTTTCTTTTAAATTATAGCCATTCTAGGACCTGGCGCAATAGCTCAATGGGTAAATCCTTGCCTTGCATGCAGTCAGGATCCCATATGGGCGCCAGATCGTGTCCCGGCTACTCTGCTTCCCATCCAGCTCCCTGCTTGTGGCCTGGAAAAGCAGTAGAGGATGACACAAAGCCTTGAGATCCTGCACCTGTGTTGGAGACCCAGAAGAAGCTCCTGGCTCCACTCTGGCTCAGCTCCAGCCTTTTAGGCCACTTGGAGAGTGAATCAGTGAACAGAAGATCTGTCTCTCCTTTTCCAATAAAAATTAAATAAATAAATCTTAAAGGTTTCAAATTACAGCCCTCCTATGTGAGGTGATGTCTTGCTGTGGTTATGATGTATGTTTCCATAATGATAATCACATCTTTTCATGTGTTTATGTCCATTTGTGTGTCCTTCTTGGAAAAGTCTCTTCAAATGCTTTTGCCAATTTTTTAATTGGGTTGTCTGTGAGTGTATGTGTGTGGTGCTATTGTAGGAATTCTTATCCTTTTTTATTTATTCATCTGTGTATTTGAAAGGCAGAGCTGAAGAGAGGAGAGACAAAAGTAAGACCTTCCATCTTCTGATTCACTCCGCATATGGCCACCACAGTTGGGGCTGGGCCATCCTGAAGCTAGGAGCTTCATCCTGGTTCCCATATGGGTGCCAGGGACCCATGTACTTAGGCCCTCTTTGCTGCTTTTCCGGATAGGAAGTGGAGCAGCTGGGCTTAACCTGCTCTGCCACTGTGCCACAGTGCTAGCTGCAAGAATTCTTTTTTTTGTTTCTAATAAAATTTTGTTTTTGTTTGAAAGACAGATTTTGCAGATAAACAATGAAAGAGAGAAGGTCTTCCATCCACTGGTTCACTTCCCAAATGGCTGCAGCCAGAACTGAGCTGATTCAAAACCAGCAGCTAGGAGCTTCTTTTGGATCCCATCTTGGATGCAAGGTCCTAAGGGCCTGGGCCATCCTTTGCCGCTTTCCCAGGAGAGGCAGAGAGCTGGGACCTGACCAGCACCCATATGGCAGGAGAGTCAGAGAGCTGGGACCTGACCGGCACCCATATGGGATGCCAGAGCTTGCAGATGAAGGATTAGCCTCTTGAGCCAGCACATTGGCCCCAATAATTCTTATCTTGATCAGGTTCCTTGGGCTTTTTGTTTTCTTGATGAAGGAAACACAGCTCTTTCACATTTTGATTAAGTCTTGAGTTAATGGCTTTTTTTTCTTGTTACTTATGCTTGTCGCATAACATCTAAATCCTATTCCAAATCTAGATTTGATCATGAAGGTTTTACCTATATGCTTTTCTCTAAGAACTTCATAATTTTAACCCTTTGGTTAAAATATAGATCTTTGACCTCATATTATATTTTTGTACAGGGTATAATACAAGTTCATTCTTTTGCGTATGACTATCCAGTTGTTCTAGAACTATCTGTTGAGAAGGTTGTGCTTTTTCTGTTAGATGGTTGTGGTCCCCTTATCGGAAATGTGTTGACTTGTGGTTTTATTTCTGGATTTCTCAGTCTGTTCCGTTGGTCTGTATACTCATGTTCTTGTGTCATTGCTCTGTCTTCACGACTGTTGCTTTTCAGTAAATTTTGAAATGGTGATATGTGAATCTTCCTGCTTTTTCAAGATTGTTTAGAATGCTCTGGGTGGCTTGCAGTGAAAGGTTATTTACGTGTGATCATTGTTCATACACCTTTCCCTATAATCACTATTTTAACTGTATTCCCTAAGTTTCTGCAGTTGATCTTAGCCAAAAGGCTGAGACGCGATATATTCCCTAAGTTTCTGTATGTTATGTCTTCATTTATATTTGTTTCATAGTACTTCCCAATTTTCCTTTAAGACTCTTTTTTGACCCTTAATTATTTAGGAGCGTGTTGTTTAATCTCCACATCCTTCTGCAATTCTTTCTTGTGTTACTGCTTTATTATCAAGGAACATACTTTTTATTACTTCGGTTTTAAAATTTTGAGGTTCTATTATCTGTCACACTGACTGTCTTGGAGATTGTCCCATGTGGAATTCAGAGTACATATTTTTCTGTTGGGTGGAATGTTAAAATAAATGCAAAATCTGTACTGTCGTACAGAAGTTTGTAAAGTCTATTTCATTGTATACTCAAGCCCTTTGTTGATTTTCTGCCTCATTGTTCTGTTAGTTGTTGAAAGTGCATTACTGTGTCCAACTGTTACTGTTGAATTGTTCTGCTTTTTTGGGTGAGCATTGTGGTATAGCAGTTTAAATCATTTCTTAGGTGATTCTATCCCATATTGGAGCGTCTGGGCTTGAATCTAGCATCTGCTTCTAACTCAGCTTTCTGCTAATGCATTGGGAGGCAGCAGATGATGGCCCAAGTACATGGAATTCTTCCATCCGTTTTGCGGACCCAGTTGGATTTCCTGGCTCCAAGGCAGGCCTCGCTCAGCCCCGCCCCGCCCTTGCGGATATTTGAGGAGTGAACCAATAGGTGACAGATCTCCCTTTATCCCTCTCCTCTCAATGGTCTGTCTCCTGTCACTTTACCTTTCAAATAAATTTTAAAAATTGTCTATTTCTCCCTTCATTTGTCAATATTTACTAGATGTGAGTAGGTACAAATATATTTATACTTGATACTTCTCTCTTATAAAATGATCCTCTTGGAAGTGGTCTTATAGCAGTCGATTAGCTGCCTCCTATGACACCAATATCCCAGAAGTCTCAACTGCTCCACTTCTGGTCTCGCTCCCTGCTAATATGCCTGGGAATACATGAGATGGTGGCTGAAGGACCAAGGGAAACCCCAGAGGTTGTTTCAGGCTCCCAGCTTTAGCCAGGACTGGGTCATTTGGGAAGTGAGTCAGTGAATAGATGATTGATGTCTCTCGCCCCCCGCCCCCAGTTACTCTGCATTTTAGACTTCCAAATAAGTGTAAAAAAAAAGATCTTTTAAAATGAACTTTATCTCTGATAATATTTTATTTGGGTTTAAAGCCTTTTTTTTTCCTTCTGATACTGGCATAGTCACCTCAGCTTTCTCAATTTTTTTTGCATGATGTATCATTTTTCATCCTTTTACTTTTAAGCTGTATCTTCAAATCTAGCTTGTATCTTCTGAAGAGAGCAAATAATTAGAGGTTTAAAGAAATTTAAATTTGATTTAAAAATCAGGCAGAGATCTTCTAGTACTGGTTCACTCCCCAGAAGCTCAACAGCAGTTGGGGATGGGTGAGGCTGAAGCAAGAGCTGGGAACTTGAGCTGAGTTTTTGCTCTGGATGGCAGGAACCCGGGTCCTTGAGCTCTCCTCTGCTGCCTCCCACATGTGCGTTAGCTGGAAACTGGATTGAAAGCTTAGCTGGGACTTGAACTCAGGCACTTAAGTACAGGATGCAGATACCCTTGGTGGCATCTTAACTGCTGTCCCAAGTGCCTGCCCCAGTGAGATGATTTTTTTATGAATCCTCTGACAATATCTGCCTTTGATTGGCTTATGTACTTTATCCACATTTAATGTTACTGTTGATGTTTAATTAAATGGTACTTTTTTTTTTAATGGTACTTTACTTTTTGTTTTCTTTGTACCTCTCTCGTCTCTTTGTTTTGTGTTTTTCCTTTCCTGCTTTCTTTAGTAGTAGAAAATGAATGTTTTCTAATGCAATAAATTTGCTTAATGATCTTTTCTGGCTTTTTAAAAAAATATTTATTTTTGTTTGAAAGGCAAAGTTAAAGAGAAGGGACTACAGGAAGAAAGCGAGTGAGCGAGTTTCCATGTGCTAGTTTACTTCTCAAATGGTTGCAGTGGCCAGAAGTGAGCTGATACAAAACCAGGAGCCAAGAGCCTCTTCCAGATCTCATGTGGGTGCAGGGGCCCAAAGATTTAGACCATCCTCTGCTGTTTTTCCCACGTCACAGGCAGGGAGTTATAAGGGGTGCTGGCACCCCAGGCAGAGGCTTAGCCTATAGCACCATGGTGCTGGGCCCTACTGTATATTTTGGGGGCTTAGTATTTGCTCTTGGGTTTTATTATGTTTTAAGGGCACTTCAAAATATTTATGTAAAGTGAAAATAAAATATGTATTTTGGTGCAGAAATTTTTAAATAGCATGGTTTTTCTTTTTTTTAATTATTCATTAATTACATTGTATTTTTTTTTTTATTATTACAAAGTCAGATATACAGAGAGGAGGAGAGACAGAGAGGAAGATCTTCCATCCGATGATTCACTCCCCAAGTGAGCCGCAACGGGCCGGTGCGCGCCAATCCGAAGCCGGGAACCAGGAACCTCTTCCAGGTCTCCCACGCAGGTGCAGTGTCCCAAATCCTTGGGCCATCCTCGACTGCTTTCCCAGGCCACAAGCAGGGACCTGGATGGGAAGTGGAGCTGCCGGGATTAGAACCGGTGCCCATGTGGGATCCCGGGGCGTTCAAGGCAAGGACTTTAGCCGCTAGGCCACGCCGCCGGGCCCAATTACATTGTATTATGTGACACAGTTTCATAGGTACTGGGATTCTCCCCACCCCTCTCCAAACCCTCCCCCATGGTGGATTCCTCCACCTTGTTGCATAACCACAGTTCAAGTTCAGTTGAGATTCCCTCATTGCAATTGCATGGTTTTTCATAATTTACATTGTCCACACTTTTCGAAAGTGCTGTTGTAGATTTTGTTTCTTTATGTTAATACCCTAATAGTACAGTGTATCCTTGCTATTTTATACAATGACAAAACCACTGAAGAAAAAACACGCTTATGATGTCTTGTATAATTTTACCCGTGCTCTTTTGGATTTTTGTTGGCTTTGGGTATTGATTTACTTTCTATCTGCAGGAATTTCTTGAGTGTTTCTTCTAAGTTGGGCTGGCAAGTATTGACTAATCGGTTTTTACTTATCTGGCAATATCTTTGTGTTTTGTCTTCATTTTTAAAAGATAGGTTCATTAGATATAGGATTTTCATTTGACAGGGTTTTTTTTTTTTTTTTTAAAAAACACTTCTAGTATATTTTATGACTTTCTGATCTCCATTGTTCTTGCTGGTAAGTCAGCCGTTAATCTTAGCCCTTTTTAGGTGACTAGTCAGTTTTCTGTTGCAGTTTTCAAAATGTGTTAGGATCTCTCTATGTGTGTCTTTTTTCGATTGCCTTGTTTATTTGAGAGGTAGATGATGGTTGCAGCGTGCTGAGAAAGGCAGATATCTTCCATCCTCCTGTTTATTCACAACCTGGGCTAGCGCTAGTCATAATCAAGATTCTGGCATTCCATGCAGGTCTCCATGTGAGCAGCAGGGACCCAGGTACTTGGGCCATCATTCAGTGTCTTCCCAGGCACCTTATCAGGAATCTGGAGAAGAAGTTGCACACCTGGGACTTGAACCAGCATTGATATAGGATGCAGGTGTCCCAGGCAGCAGCTTATCTTGCTGTGTCACCATGCTTCCCCGTCTCTGGATCTCACTGAGTGAATTCCCGGAGTTGGTTGACCCTCCTAACATGCTGTTAGTGTTTTAAATAAATTTGAGAAGTTTTCAGTTATTATTTCTTTAAATATTTTTTTCTGTTCCCTTCTTTATCCTTCTGGTATTCTCATGCTCATGTTGGTATACTCGGTGTCGTCTTACATGTCACTGTTTCCTAGTTCTTTCTGATGCCAATTCACCTTTTTTGTTGGATACCTTTAAAGTTTTTTCATTGTGTTATACCTTTTTAACTGCACAATTTCTCTGTTTTGAAAGATTTATTTTTATTGGAAAGGCAGGTTTACAGAAAGAAGGGGAGATAAGAGAAAAAAGATCTTCCATCTGCTGGTTCACTCTCCAAAATGGCTGCAACAGTTAGAGCTGAGCTGAGCTGAGCTGAAGCCAAGAGCCAGGAGCTTCTTCCAGGTCTCCCACATGGATGAGGGGTCCCAAGGACTCGGGCCATCCTCCACTGCTTTCCTAGCTCATAAGCAGAGAGCAGAATGGGAAGTGGAGCAACCAGGACACAAACCCACACTCATATGGGATGCTAGCACTTGCAGATGAAGGATTAACACTCTCAACTCCTGTGCTGGCATCCCAAGATTACTATTTCATGCTGTTTTTGTAAGCTGTCTTTATTGACAACCTCTGATATGATATTGTCGTCATATCCTTCTTTACCTCTTTAATCATAGTTTTTGGTTCTTTGATCACACTTAGAATTAACACTGTGAGGTCCTATTCTGTTAATCCAACGAGTTCACTCTTCACAGGTAGTTTCTACAGCTGCCTTCTTTTTTTCTTTTTTTCTAAGAAACTGCTTCTTTGTGACCTTGTACACTGGACACTTTACATATTTTGTAGGAACTCTGTGCAGTCCTGGCCCCTGCTTATTGGTGGTGATGTTTGGTGACAAGGTGCGGTTTCCCTCATCAATATGTTAAGCTTTTCATGCTGTTTCCTAGAGAAGGAGCCGCTCCAGGTATATCCCCAGACACTGTGAGTTTGACAGGGCTTTCTTTTATTTTTTTTAAGTTCTTTATTTTCTTGATTTTCTCCTGGAAACTTTTTCTTACAATTTAGCCTTTCTTGTCATTGAATCTACAGCTGTCCCCCATTGCCTTTCACCGTAGCTGTTTTCAAGAACACATAGGTTGAACGTCTATGTGCTGTATTGCAAAAGAAGTCAGTTCCTTTTTAGAAAAGATAAGGGCTGTTTATGCTAGGAAGACAGTGGCCTAAGGTCTTTTGTCTCTTCCAAAACCTTCCAGAATCACTGTGGGCCAGGTTGGTATGATTGTGGCACCACAGAAGGGGTAGAGCCAGGCTCTGTTCCCTGAGTGGAGCTTGGGCAGAAGAAAGGCACCTCTCCATTACGCTTTCTTAGAACTTAGGCTCAGCAGCAGATCACTGTGGATGGCATGAGAAATGCTGCTGGTGTCGTGCTCTTCACCTGTAGGCAGCTGCCGAGGAGTTGTTGGTTACAGCTCGTTGGAGGGAGAAGGAGTTACTTTGGTTCAGTACTACAGGCTCTTGCTGTTTTGACTGAAGTTTCGTAGAGGGGCAGATGCTTCCTCATTTGCTGTCTGCTCTGATAACCACTTCCAGAGACCTTATGTGATGATTTCCTGTTCCCGATCATTCATCTGTGGGAAGCAGGTCTTCAGAGCTTCTTAGTTTGTCTTACTGGAAGTTGATTTCCCTCTGGATTAAATTTTTTTTTTTTTTTTTTTTTTGAGATTTATGCTTCCATGCCCTGGTTCATTCCCCATATAGTGTCACTGGCCAAGGATGGGGCCAAGGATCCAAGAACTTCTGCTAGGTCTCCTGTGTGAATGACAGGGGCCCAAACACGGACCATCTTATGCTGCTTGACCCAGGTGAATTATCAAAGAGATGGATTGGAATTAGAACAGCTAGGATGCAAACTGGCACCCATATACGTGCTGGCAGTGTTTTTATCTGCTATGGCAGAATGCTAGCCCCTGAACTACACTTTTGCCTTGCATTGTAGTGTTATTTCTTTACTCTTATTTAGGGCTTTAGAGCTTTCAGGTATATAATTCATGGCAGTGAATTTGAAAACTTAGAGAAAATGGGAAAATCCTCTGACAAAAACAGCTTCTAAAACTGACACACACACATACACAAAAAAACACAATTCTTAGTACTCACATATATTCAATTGAATACGAACTAAAAACCCTGATCAGGACATTAAAAGCAAAGAACATCATCCACTAATTTGTCCTATGAGCATTGATTTTAAAATCTTACACAAATTATTAGCAGATTGAATTCAGCCATATTTAAAAGGAAGATGCAGTCCTGATCATGTTGGCTCTATGACAGGAATGCAAGGTTGGTTTTATGTTTTAAAAAAAATTGATTTGTTTTGTTGCACAGGTATTTGACTTTGTAGTTAAGACACCCACATTCCGTATTGGAGTGCCTGACTTTGAATTATGCTCCACTCTTGATTTTGGCTTCCTGATACTCTCACCCTTTGAGGTTGCAGGTGTTGCTCAAATGGTTGGGCTCATGTCAACCATGTGGGAGACCTGGTTTAAATTTCTGGCTCTTCACTTGAGCCTCTGAGGATTTTAGGTGAGTAAACCAATGGATAGGAGCTCTTTCTCTCTTTCTAACTCTTAAACAAATAGAATTTAAAAACATTGTATCTTCACTATAAATGAAAAAAATTAGGAAGTTTGTTTTCAGTACAGTATTCTTCAGTAACTTTTCTATGCAAATTCCTGCTTCCTGAGTGTCCTTGATCTCCTGGTCTCTGCCTGTTGATTGAGCTCCTAAGGCCTCTTGCTGTCTTGATGCTTCTCTACCCTGAGTTTCTCCAGCTGGACAGCTGGTGTGACTTTTGTGAGGTTCACTTTCTTCTCATTCTCTCAGGATTACAGCCCTGACTGCCTGTTTGGCAATGTCGGAAAATACTATTTCCAGTATGTTGTCCAGGTCTGAGCAGTTCACAGTGGGAGGAGGACTAGTTTTCTGGAAGAAGTACCTCCTATTCCCTTGCCCAGTTTTGGAACTCTCTGAAGTATTGTGGTGGTGTCAGATGCATGAGGGGAAGTGTCAGCCATAGTAATTTTTTTTTATTATGACCCTGCAATGAGCTAACAGTCCTCAAGGGGACACAGCTGGCAGTCATGTTGGGTATTTTGGGCTGACCAGTTGTAGGCGTTAGTGTCACAGAAACTGGGGTGGAGTGGGGAGGGGTAGGATGGCGGGGGCAGGGCAGCGAAGTTTGGGTGGCACTGGCAGGGCTGGCAACTTCAGCTCCTCGCCTGCTCGCTGCCTCCTCAGCTGCATCACGTCTCACAATCCAGGCACCTGAGTTTTGACAGGGACTTTTTAAGCCACTGGATGGACAAGGAATTCAAATAAAGCAAGTTTTGTAAGTGCCTAGTGATACCAGGATAAAATGCCATGATTTCCTCTCCCTCAGCACGAGGTTTAGTCATATTTACTGGTCCTGGTGCACTCACAATCCTTTTCTCATTGGTTAGTGTTCATATGGGCACTGCCATTATTTGTTTCTGAGAAAAATGAAAAATGTTAATGAGAGTGCATTGCCATCAGTGCGTAAGCACATAGGCCATTCATGGAAGTGTGTCAGTGTGACTGAAACATAGGATGCATTGTTTCTGGAGAAGACCCAAGAATTACAGATGTCCAGAAGAAACTTGTTTTATTTAATATGTTTTTTTTTCTTGTGTGTGGTTTTTTTAAAATAATTTTCTGTTTTTTATAATGATTACATGGTTGATCAGGGTGGGAAGGATCAAGGTTTAGGAAAAATTGGATGAACTCACTGTTTCCAAATTTGCTATTTCTTCTTGTATCTGGGAGAAGGGGAGAGATAAAGGGGGAAGCCACACATGACTTTCCAAACGTCCCAAGTACCCAGGGATAGGAACCACCACCTGATGTCAACCCAGGGTCCTGATGTGTGCGTGTTCCGAGGGTTCTGCCCAAGCAGTTTGGATAGTTCTGAAATGCCGTCTATTTCACTGATCCAAGGATGATGCAGTTCTCCCAGTGTCCACTGGCTGACACAGTAAACCTCAAGTCTCCACTCCATATTTTTTCCTGCCATTGTTTGACTGGGGTAGTTGTCCAGTTTGTTCTCTTCTCTTACTGCTATGGTACCCAGTGAGCTGCCATAATCTTCTTTTGCATCAGGGTTTGTGTCCACTGCTCCGCCTGTTTCACTGAGAGCATGTTCTTGCAAGTGAGCCCAAGGACTCAGGCCAGGCGACCTGAGCCGCGCCAGATTCCCCATCCCTGGGGCTCACAAACCTGGCACCCACCTTGCAGGCAGGCCAAGAGACCTGCGCCAGGTGACCTGAGCCCAGCCGAATCCCCCACCTCCGGTGCTCACAAACCTGGCACCCCACCACCACAGGTGGGCCCAAGGACCCAAGCCAAGCGACCCAAGCCCCGCCAGATCCCCCACCCCCAGAGCTCACGAACCCGGCACCCACCTCACAGATAAGCACAGGACCCCAGGCCAGGTGACCCAAGTTCCGCTGGATCCCTCACCCCTGGGGCTCACAAACCCAGCAACCCCCTCACAGGTGGGCCCAAGGGCTGGAGCCAAGCAACCTAGGCTTCTCCAGATCCCCCGCCAAGTGACCCAAGCCTCACCGGCTCCCCTACTCCCAAGCTCGGCACTCTGTCATTTGCCAATCCTGAAAATCAGTTTGTGTCTTCAGTCGTATTAGCCTCAGGTTACTAGCCTTTGACGAAAGGGAAAAAATGCCTCCCACTTTTATTCCATTTTGAAATCTATGCATTTGCTGATCACAGTCATCGCTAAATTTGACACAAAGTTAAGTTATTGATAAAAATGATCATTATACCAGTTCTTAGACATAGCCATAATGTTTGACTAATTGAATGTCTTGTTCATTAATGACCTGGTTTGTAGTGTATAATTTTTAATCCTCAAAATCAGAAGGTTTTTTTTTTAATTCTTCAGACCAGTTTTTGTCAATTCCTTGTATAATTTATGCTAAGTATAAAAGAAGTAAGAAGGAAAACTTGCTTAATGAATTATCCTGGCCCCTGAAATCTTTTCCAGTTATCCTAAGCCTGAAATGTTTTGGTAGTTTTTAAAGAAACATTTGTTTAATATAACTCTATAGGTAACATATATTTGACTATATAATTGAGGTTTTGAGCAGTACTGTGTTTGCAGAAAAGGAGAGATTATTATATCCTGATTACCCATGGACGTTTTATGGAAAATGTGAAAATTAACTTTTTAAAGGATGTGTTGGTTTTGAAAACATGAAAGAGGAAATCTCTTAAAATCCTTCAGGTAGGGAAAAGATTTGGAACAAAGACATCACCTTTAGAGAACAGGAAGAGAACTGCCTTCCCATGACAGATGAAGTGGAAGGAAGGAGAGAATTCAACAGGCTATAAAGACGGTCACATATTAAAATGGGATACTGTGCAAGTTCGTATTACCTTTAGCATAATGGCAGGGAAAAAAAAAAACAATTAATTTGAAAGCTCTATTAGCACTGAGTGTTCTCTCCCCCCCAAAAAATTGCCATTATTTGGGAATTATATTAATTTAAAAGATACAATAGGTATATTGTCTATTACAGTAAATATAAAATGAAGCTAGAAACTAAGGGTATAAATGTATTTAGAAATAAGGATATGACCGAGTAAGCAGGAGAACTACAGGACCACGCTACTGAGCAGAAACTGAGCAGGTCCCTTGCAGCCTGAGTATCTCCATTGTCATGAGTACAACTTTAATCCAGCTTGCAGAAAGCAAAAGCATACCTCTTGTAAGTTTTGTTTTTCAAGCTCAGTATCAGTAGTAAGCAGACTTTTAGCTATTGATTGAAATCAACCAGTGCCAGTGTTACTTGAAATTAAATGCATATAACCATTTTAGCTTTAAAATTGGTGGAAATCTGGGCCTGATGCAATGGCCTAGTGGCTAGGTTCCTGGCCTAGAATGCTCTGGGATCCCATATGGTCCGGCGGCTCCACTTCCCATCCTGCTCCCTGCTTGTGGCCTGAGAGGACAGTCAAGGACGGCCCAAAGCTTTGGGACCCTGCACCCGCATGGGAGACCTGGAGGAGGCTCCTGGATCCTGGCTTTGGATCAGTGCAACACCGGCCATTACGGTCACTTGGGGAGTGGGTCGTCGGATGATCTTCCTCTCTGTCTCTCCTCCTCTCTATATATCTGACTTTGCAATAATAAAATAAAATAGATTTTTTAAAAAATGGTAGAAATCTGAAAGATTTAAGAACATGACCATGCAGTTGTTTAAAGCAGGATCTACTTATTCTCTGCAAAACTGTGCCTTGACTCTGAAGTCTTCTGGGTGTGAACTGGAAGAGTGAGCACATGAATATTACATATGTCAGATGGTGCTTCATTCCCACCCCCAGTGGAAGGAAATTTTATTCTGAGGAACAGGTAACTGTTTAATATGGGACTGACCATCCCATATGGTGCCTGTTCCTGTCCTGCTCCCTGCTTACAGCCAGGAAAAGGCAGCAGAAAATGGCCCATGTATGTAGCCTCGTTATTTGGGAAACCCGGATGAAGCTCCTGGTTTTGATCTGCACATTGCAGTCATCTAGGGACTAAATCAGCACATGGAAGATCTCTCTATCTCCTTCTGTTTCTAATTCTGCATTTAAATAAATAAGTCTTTAAAAACAAAAGCTGTTTGAGCTGGCATTGGCAGTATAGCTAGTTAAACCTCCACCTATGATGCCATATGCGTCCCCTATGGGCACTGGTTAAGACTCACCTTCCCATCCAGCTCCCTACTTGATATGCTGGGAAAGCATTGGGAGATGGCACAAGTGCTTGGGCCTCTGCAGTCCCATGGGAGAGCTGAAGAAGCTCCAGGCACCTGGCTTTGGCATATCATCTGGGAAGTGAGCCAGCAAAAGGAAGATCTCGATTCATTCTCTCTCTCTGTTCTCTCTTCCTCAATCTGTTAACTCTACCTTTCAAATAAATACAATGTAGTTTTTTTTTTTTTTAAGTGGAGCCAATGCTGTAGTATAGTGGGCAAATCCTCCACCTGTGATATCAGCATCTCATATGGGTGCCGGTTCCCAGTATGGGGGGAGACTTGAGCCCTGGCTGCTGCACCACATCGTTGTTGTTGTTGTCTTCTTTTTAAAGAACCATTTTTTTTTTATTATTGGAAAAGCAGATTTTCATAGAGAAGGACAGACAGAAAGATCTTCCATCCACTGATTCATTCCCTAAGTGGCCACAACAGTCAGAACTGAGTCAGTCTAAAGCCAGGAACATCTTCCAGATCTTCCACATAGGTGCAGGGGTCCAAAGACCTGAGCCGTTCTCTGCTGTTTTCCCAGACCATAATCAGAGAGCAGGATGGGAAGTGGAGCAACTGGGACATGAAATGCTACCCATATGGGATACTGGTGGTTGCAGGTGGAGGATTAGCTGGTTGAGCCATCATACTGGCCTCTGCTGCTTCATTTCTGATCCAGCTCCCTGCTGATATGTCTAAGAAAGCTGCAGAGGATGGCTCAAGTACTTGGGTCCCTGAACCCATGTTAGAGATCAGGAAGAAGCTTCCAGCCTCAGACTGGCCCAGCTCTGGCTATTACAGAGCAGATAGAAGATATCTCCCTGTTTCTCCTCTCTCACTTTTAACTCTGTCTTTCAAATAAAAATAAATTTTTTTAAAACTGCAAAGGATATATCAAAATGTCCCCACTTCAGAGCAGTTTCATAACAAGTGATCCTGATTCCAAAACTTAACCAGAATCATAGTCAGTCATTTCGTATATCTGTCAATGTTATGAGGATTCTGAATATCAGGCTTAGAATTGTAAGCCTCAGCCTTTGTGTACCAGAAACTATCACTGAATCTGGAATAGAATTTTGTAAAAGTTTGTGGTAAGAGTGGAGATATCTTACTAATAGTTTTTACTGTATAACCACAAATAATAACTTACTTGGAGTCTTCGTGCTTTTATTTCAGACAGCATATGAATTTTACTTTCCTTTACAATATATCTATAGTTGTCTTATTATGAAACTTATGTTTTAAATTATCAGTGGGTGAGATTAGCCAGTGAAAAATAGGCTGTGTTTATCCTCTGACTTTGTGTGAAAGGGCTTAGAATATTCAAATCACTGAATTTTAGGAATACCTTACCAGCTTTTTTTTTTTTTGCTTTTAACAAAATCCAACACCACTTCATGCTGAAAACCTAAATCAACTTTTTAAGGGCAGAAACTTACATGTAAGTGCAGAATAGTCTTAGTAGTTTCCCACTCCCAGAGGTTTATAAGCACATGCATCCTTGAGTGGGTTAACGTGTTTCCGTAGACTTTTACCTGTACTGGGGAGACAGAGTTGTGGTATAATGGGTTAGTGTGCTGCCTGCAATACCTGCATCCCATATGTGCACTGGTTAGAGTCCTGGCTGCTGTACTTCCTATCCAGCTCCCTGCTAATGCACCTGGGTAAACAGCAGAGGATGGGCCAAGTCCTTAGGTCCCTGCAGCCACATGGGAGACCTGAATTAAGCTCCTGGCTTCAAATCCACCCAGCCCTAGCTATTGCAGCCATGTGGGGTATGAACTAGCAAATAGATTTCTCTATATATATCCATTCCCACCACTTCCTCCCTCTCACTCTTCTCCTTCTCTCCTTGTCTTTGTTTCTAACTGCTTTTCAAATGAATTTTTTTAAAATAAAACTTTAAAGTTAGGTACTGGTTTTAAATGAAGGAGTAGTTTATGAGCAGATTGTGAACTAAGTATCACTTCCTAAATGGCTACAACAGCCAGAGCTGAGCCAATCCAAAGCCAGGTTCTTCAGGTCTACCATGCAGGTGCAGGGTCCCAAGGCTTTGGGCTGTCCTCTTCTGCTTTTCCATGCCACAAGCAGGGAGGTGGATGGGAAGTGGAGCACCTGGGACACGCATGGAACCCATATGAGATCCCAGCACTTGCAAGGCAAGGATTTAACCATTGAGCCGTTGCGCGGGGCACTGCAGGGAACAGAACTTAACCAGAGTGAGGAGCCTGCCAGAATGAACTGAGAGCAGACTCTGAAAATAGGCAGCTGAAATTTATATACATTTCAGAGGAGTTTGAACTTCATTGTCTAATTATTAAAGGATCATTGAAAAATTCTTAATATGATCACATTGATTCTCATTTTAACAAGATTTTAGTCTTTTAAATAGTTTAAAGGATGGAATAAATCAGAAGTGACAGTGGTCATGGGACTAGCCAGAGGGACAATTATAACAATTAGGAGTGATTAGGGCAGTGAAAATGACAGGCAGATGGATTCCACATAACAAACAGAATTAGGTGGATACATTTGTAACTAGACTTTTGAGATAAAATTTATTTGTGTGTGTGTAAATAACTCACAAGTTCCTAACGCCAGGTAAGCTGTGAGTTTGTTTCTAAGGTTTTCTTTATTTCTGTTTCTAGATGCCACCTCAAATGAACAGCAGGAGCTTTTCTGTCAGAAGCTGCAGCAGTGTTGCGTGCTGTTTGATTTCATGGACTCTGTTTCAGACTTGAGGAGCAAAGAGATTAAAAGAGCAACACTGAACGAACTGGTTGAGTACGTTTCAACTAATCGTGGTGTACTTGTTGAATCAGCCTATTCTGCTATAGTAAAAATGGTAAGCTTCTGGATTTATGTTTCTCAAGCAAAATGAAGTAGTGCTTGAGGTGTAGTTATGAATCGGTAATAATTAACATGCCCTAAATAAACGGTGTGTCCAATAACCCATGTGAAGGCTTTTCCATCCATTCCACTGGTGCTGTCATTCAAAGGCTAGTGGTGACTGTGGAGAGCAGAGCCAGAGCTCAGGGGAAGGATGTGTAGGTGGGGCGTTAATGTCATGGGAGCCAAGAGTCGCTGAGAGAATTTGTAAAGGGGGAATTGAAGCTCAAGGAAAAACTCTGAAGAAGTTAGGGGAGGGAGTCAAGTTTTTAAAGTTCCTACCTAGGACATTTAATGCCATGTTTGTGAACCATGAAGGTTCAGAACCTTTAAGAAGTTACATAATGCAGGTAGAGTTTCCCTAATCTGAAATCCAAACTGAAATGTTTCAAAAATTCAGAACTTTTAAAATATTATTAGGACAATACAGTGGAATGTTTCAATTTCGGCCTCATAAGCGGATCACAATCCAAATACAGGCACCCTGAAAATATTGCAGAAAATTACCTTCTGGTTATGCATATTAGTTGTGTGTGAAACAATTTCATGTGATACCCCATTATTTATGTGCAAATATTCTAAAATATCTGAAAATAACCCTACACCTGAAACACTTTTGTTCCCAAGCAGTTTGTGTAAGGGATATTCAGACTGTAAAATATCTATTTGGAGTATCTGGTATAAAAAATTAATTGCTATCAACATTGTTGAAATAAGGTTATTTAGGATGCTGTAACTGAATGTTATTCTCCATCATACAGTGGAAATTTGTTTAGCAACCTGGACTTTATTGCATACTAACAGAATGCAGAAATGCAAATGGATTGATACGTGAGTCACTGAGTACATTATCTTAACCTGTACTAGTATGTGGAAGCAAATATAAAGTGTAACCTAGTTTCCTTCATTTCTTTCTCCTAGCCTTGTGTGTATTCTGAGGAAAGAGCAAAATGGGTAGGAGCAAAGATAAACTTGCCCCTGATACACTGGTTGGGTTTTCTTTGATCTCACTGCCTTGAAGAAGAATTATCACAAGGACTTAAGGAATTTTGTGTATGTTCTTGAAAATAGAAATAAACACCTGGAAGCTGATGTGGCGCAAGCTAATACTCTGCCTGCCAGCACTAGCATCCTGTACGGGCGCCAGGTCGTATCCTGGCTGCTCTACTTCCTATCCAGCTTTCTGCTTGTGGCCTGGGAAAGCAACAGAGGATAGCCTGAGACCTTGGGCCCAACACCCCTGTGGGAGGCCTGGAAGAGGCTCCTGACTCCCTGCTGGGGGGCAGCTCAGCTCTGAGAGTGAACCAAAGAATGGAAAACTGTCTCTTCGTCTCTTCTTTCTGTGTAATAATTTGCCTTTAGATCAAAATTAAAAATTCTTTATTTTTAAAAAGGCTGAAAAAAATTTAAAGGTTATCTATAGAGATAAAATGAACCAAAATGAAGTTAGCTTCATAGACTCCCAGACAGTGGAAGTAACAGTTTGAAATCTAAATACTGGGGTTTTGTTTTATTTTAAAGATTTATTTACGTATTTGAAAGGCAGAATGACAGGACAGCCAGACAGCCAGAGGCCCTATCCTGGTTTCCCACATAGATGTCAGGAACCCAGTTTGTTCCATCAGTTGCTGCATCCCAGGTACACGGAAAAGCTGGATGAGACGTGAAGAAGGCAGAACTTGACACCTGCCCTTTAGTGTGGGCTGTGAATGTCCGAAGTGACAGCTTGACTGTGGCACCACGGCGCCTGCTCTTTATGCTACGCTTTGATCAACTTCTTGTGTTTTTTTTTAAGCCTCTTGTTTTTGTGTTTTGTTTTGCTGCATCATTTTTAAAAATTCAGGGAAAGGACATTATTTCACACTATTACCAATTTCAAATGCTGGGAGCCATTACCTGCTGCCATGCCAGAAGCAGAAAGCTGGAATCGGAAGTGAAAGTGAGACTCAGAGCCAGGCTGTTCATACAGGATGTGGGTTCCCAAGCAGCGGCCTAGCCACCAGGCTAAATGCCTTCCCCTCGTATTCAGGAGTTATGAAAATCCTGGGGTAGATAGTTTAAATTTTGTAAAGGCGTTACAATTTGCTTATATATAAATTCCTTTTTTCCCATTTTTAAAATTATATTTTTGACAATCTTTACATAGTTAATTAGGGCACAAAGGTTCAAGGGCTACAGAAAATGGGTAAGATTATCATTTCCACACATTTTTTTCTACATCTGGGGTGAAAGGGGAGGTAAGGGAAAAGCCCCACCTAGTCTCCCACCCATCCCCGAAGTGGGGCATGCTCTGAGGGTCTTGCTTAAGAGGTTTTGATAGTTCAACAGTTCAGAATTGCTGCCAACTCACCATTCTAAGCACGAAGAAATCGCTGCAGAATCCACTGGTTGGCATAGTCCATCTTAGAGTCTCTGTTTGCCCTGTTTTTCCCTGCCAACATATGGCTGGGGTAGTTGATTAATTTGTTCTGTCCTCTGTCTTTTCATGGTTAGGGATCTGAGTCCAGCAGTTTGATTGAGGGGATCCCTAAAGAAACTTTGTCTGAGGTGTTCCCAGACCAGGTTCTTGTGTGCTTGCCAGTACAGGGCCTGGCACAGTCCATCACCCAATCAGCTGATGGTTGCAATTGCTGGGTCAGTTCTGTTTCCAGCCCTGTCTTCCACTGGAACCAATGGGTGTTGCAGTCCAGCCGGATTCTGCCCAGCACACACTTGGCCCTCACATAAACCAGTGGGAATTGCAGCCTAGTCGGAGTGACCCACAGTAACCCCCACCAGGCCCGCCCCCTATCCTGGTTCCCATGCTTGCCATTATGTGCAGCAGACTAGGACAGTCTGTCCCACATACCATTCAGCTCTCATACATGTCAGTGGGCATTGAAGCCTAGTTCAACCCAACCAGCTCCACACATGCTGGTGGGTGCTCTTCTGTCTAGCCACCCCTGCCCCAATTCTGGTTTTCATGCCCTCCAGTGGGGTGGTAACCCAAGAGGGAGGCACCCACTATTTCCCTTCTATGCCACTCCCACTCCCGGATTATGCACTCTCCAGGTGGTTCTGCAGTTTAACTTGACAGAATTAGCCGCCAATGCCAGCTTCTGCCAGCTGATGCTGCAGCAAAGCCCAACCAACCCTCACCCGCTCTATTTTATGCTTGCACTAGGAGGAACAATCAGCCCAGCCTGGCTTTTCCCTGATCTAGTCCACATGAGGCCCACAGGTGTTGTAGCCCTGCCTGGTCTGCCCCCATCCCAGCCCATGCTCTCCAGTGGGGTAGCTGTCCAGCTAGGGGAGCCTCCCCATATCCCCCCTGCCGGCTCTGCCCCCTCCCTCCTGTTTTTCACCTGTGCTGTTGGGCACTGTGGTCACATCCAGTACAGGTCACCTCACCTTGGCATTCCATAATGTGCACTGATTTTTGTCATGACTGAACCTGGCTCGACCCAACCCACACTCTGTTCTGGTGCTTAGATTCACCAGTGGGTGATATGAACTGGTTCAGCCTGGTCTGCCCCTGACCCATGCCAAATGTATGCCAGTGGGAAACTTTCCATGGCCTGTTTCCTATCATGCTTCTTGCGCTTACTGCAGGGACTGTGTTCTGCCAGAGGAGTTGCCTAGGCTCCTCCATCAGAACCTCTCCCGATGCCAGAATTTGCACATACCAGGGTGTCCATGAGCCAGCCCTATTCAGTTCACCTCCTGTCCTAGCAGGAACAGTGGCCTTTCCTGACTGACCTTCAACCCAATCTGGTTCTTACTGATGGATGTTTCAGCTCAGCCACGGCTCATCCATACCCACATACAGCTCACACTTGGCTCAACAGGGGCTGAGACCTAGCCTAGTCCGTCCCACATCTACCCTGGTCCTCCAGAGCACAAGATGGTGTTGGAGTCTAGCCCAGCTTGGTGCATCCAGTCCCAGTCCACACTTGTGCCAAGAGAGACTACAACCGTATCCTGATCAGAACACAGCCCGTATTCCAGCCCACGCACTCCTTGGTGGGAACTTCAACCCAGCTAGGGTGTCCCCTTAGCTCCCCAACCAGGCCTGTTCCCAGCCATAGATTGTGTGCATGCCAGTGGTTGCTCTGACTCAGCCTGGCACAGCCCCACACCTGTCCCAGCCCCGGCCTTAGATGCTGTGGCTTAGTATCCCTGCCTCACACAGACCGGTAGGAACAAGAGCCCAGTTCGGCATGACCTGTGCTCCATCCTGATTTCTAATTTTGCTTGTGAACTAAGGTTTGCTTGACCCTGCCCGGTCCTCCCCCGTTCCATTACCAACCCACACATTAGCTAGCCATTGGAGCTACTTTGCCCAGTTTGTCCGATCCCCAGGTCAGGACCATGTGTTCACCAGCAGAAACTATGACCCGCCAGGGGAGTTTCCCAAGTTCCTCCACTTGTCCCAGTCCCTGACCCAGTTTTCATACATGCCAGTGGGTTTTAGGCCAGCGCCTGGAATAGTCTAGCCTTTCATTTGGCCTTGTATGAGCTGGTGAACGTTGCAGCCCAGCCCAGCCTAACCCACACCCTGTTTAGGATGCACATTTGGGTGCTGCTGCCTTGACCAGTCCAGACTGTTATTGGTTCCTTTACCAGTTAGTGATGACAGGCCCCTTGGTCACACCTAGCTTAGTCCACCACCACCCCAACTCTTGAGCTAACCACTGGGGATAGTATTTCCACAGGTTTTGGCCCACACATCCCCCTGCAGAATCTTTTCCAGATATGGTTCTCTCGTGTGCTAGTTAATGTCATGGCCCTGCCTAATGAGACACGTCTCCTGATCCATCATCATGTCAGGTAATAGGATATGATCCTGCTAGACAAGCCTTGAGCCTTAGCTTTTGCATGGATTGGTGTTTGGTGGTCAGCATTGTTCAGTGATTACAAGTTCTACACAGGATTTGAAGGAATTTGGTGTATCAGTTTTATCCGTAAGTACCATTGGTCCCTCCTGTCCAACCTACCAGGTCTCATTACCCTTGCTTCTCTTCAAAGGAAATGTTACTCTGTTGTTGGGAATCTTTAGGATTGAGTCACATCCCAGAAGCACAGTGGGGTCTACATGGAGCTACCTAAGCAGCAGTTCAAAGCCCCAAAACCCCAGAGCTCCCCGCTGGGCAGCCAGTAGGCGGAGCCAGGTGCCAAATGGCGCCCTAGCCCCCCAGGGACAGCTCACCACATGTACGCGGTGGCTGGAATCAGGGCTCCGAGCATGGAGATGGCCCCAGCCTGGCACCCATCAGCAGCCAGCAGGCTGCTAGAAGTTTTCTATATATAAATTCTGAAAGTAAAGTGTGTGTGTTGCACACATGTACTCAGTTTTTAAGTGAGAGCCTACCTGTCTCACTCAGTCCTTGAAGCTCTCTGAATATTTGTCCTGTACAGTTACTCTTATTTGACAACAAGGTCAACTTTGTCTTTCACTACTGACAATAATAAGTATGCTGTCAAGGACAAATTATGCTTTGTTAGGACACTTATTTCCTCTTTCAAATTCTTTCTGTGGCTTTTGCTACTCTCAAATTGATGTCCTGTCAGGCTCGATTGGCATTTCTCTCGAGCACTGGCTTTGAGTTCTGGCTGGTTGAATTCTGGCTTATTGCCAGCTGAATCTGTTGTAGTAAGTCACTGTTAGCTGTTTACCTGCCGTGGTCGCCATTTCATAAAAGTAGCGGGAAATTTGTCTGTCGTGTCAACATCAGGTGTCACTCGTATTTCCCTCTGTCCTCTGAGAATTTTATCTTAATCCCACAATAGTTTGATCTTACAGATTTATTAAGCCTGCTAGTTCTGTCAGTCTATTCAACACTCTTAGCAAGAATTTGGGTTGTAGGCACAGTGTATCAATTGCTAAAGAAAATCTTCATTCTGAGATAGATAATGTGAAGGCTAAAATTATAAGATATATTTTATTGAGTATAAATTAAAATGCTCCTGGTTCAAGAGGTTCGTATGTTTTCTTAAAGTCCCAGAGTAGATGAAACAGTAAATTAAGGCCTCGTGAGCTTTATGCTGGTGACAACAGTGCAGACATTTTGTCCCTTCCCTCCTGTGCCTTGATGTGGCATATATACGGAACTTCAAAAACTTAATGGAAAAACAGAATTAAAAGTTAAATTTGATGTTAAAAAATATTTGAAATGCCTCTTTTTTAAAGATTTATTTTATTTCATTGGAAAGTCAGATATACAGAGAGAAGAAGAAAAAGCCAGGAAGATCTTCCATCCCTTGGTTCACTCCCCATGTGGCCGCAAGGGCCAGAGCTGAGCTGATCTGAAGCCAGGAGCCTCCTCCAGGTCTCCCACATGGGTGCAGAGTCCCAAGGCCTTGGGCAGTCCTTGACTGCTTTCCCAGGCCACAAGCAGGGAGCTGGATAGGAAGCAGGGCAGCCGGGATTAGAACCAGTGCCCATATGGGATCCTGGTGCATGCAAAGCAAGGACTTCAGCGGCTAGGCTACTGTGCCAGGCCCATGCCTCCTTTATTATAGCGTATATTTTTTTTGAACTTTTTGAAGACTACCAAATATGCATGGATTTCAAAACTTTTTGCACCAAAATAAACTTTCAATCCCATTTTACACTTTTTGAAATATCATTGTATACATACATAAATATGGAGAACTATACATATTTATGGAAGCATGTTTATCAAACTCTAAAGTATTAGGCAAGTGTAGTCTGTGACCTGAGTTTGAATGTGTGAAGTTGTAGAAAGACAAAGCAATCAAGTTGGAGATAGTAACTTCACTCTTTTATTCTCCAAATTCACTCTTCTTCCCAGTCTCTTCCCGCTTTATTTTAAGCAAAACTTGGAAAGGATGACTTGTAATTTAAGGGAGAAAAATCCAGGGTTAACCTGTCATCTCAGGAGTCTGGGGTCTGAGGGTATCAGTTACCAAATAGAGAAAACAGAGCAGCCATCTGCCTTCTTCACACTTGGAAGAGGTTTCTGGATTTTGAATGAAGCTTACTAACACCACGTAACTTTTTAAATAAAGTGATTTTAAAAATTTTAGTTCTACACTGTTAAATTTGATTATGCAACAGGATAAATCTGAATTTATTTTTTCTTTACAGATCAGTGCTAACATCTTTCGTACTCTTCCTCCAAGTGATAATCCGGATTTTGATCCAGAAGAGGATGAGCCCACGCTTGAAGCCTCCTGGCCTCACATACGAGTATGGAACATAACTCGTAATGTTTTGACCTTTCATGTTATTTCTGATAAAGTCACTATTTTCTCCTTAAAAGCTTAGTATTTAAAATATTTGACATTTGTTTTCTTAGCGTTGTTTCCTTTCCCTAAATAGTTTTTTTATGATTAAAAAAATTTACCATTCAAATTGTTTTAATTGTACATTTAAGTGGTATAAGCATCACCGCTGTCTAGTTCCAGAATTTCATCACCTCTGAATAAAAACTTGTCATTTAGCAGTTAATCCCCATGCATTCATCTTCACAGCCCCTGCAACTACTAATCTGCTTTATATGTAAGTTTGCCTGTTTTCAATGTTGAATATAATTGAAATCATAATGTTTTCAGGGTTCATCAATGTGGTAGCATTTATCAGTACTTCATTCTTTTTCAAGGCTGAATACTATTTCATTGTGGGAATATGCCATGTTTATTTGTTCATCAGTTGACATTTTTAGCTCTTGTAACTAGAACTTGTTAATAACATTGATGTGCAAGAGTGTTTTCTTTACTGTTTTTTTTTTTTTTTCTTTTTCAAAGATTGCTTGTTTTTGTTTGAAAGGCAGAGTTAGACAGAGATCTTCCATCTGATGGTTCACTCCTCAGATGACCATGCCAGCCAGGGCTGGGCAAGGCCAAAGCCAGGAGCCCTGAGCTTCATCCTGGTCTCCAGGGGTTAAAGTACTTGACGTCCACTGCTTTCCCAGGCACACTATCAGGTAGAACAGCCAGGACTTGACCTGGAGTCCATATGGGATACCTGCATTGCAGGTGGCAGCCTAACCTGCCGTGTCACAGCACTAACCTCCCATGTACAAGTTTGTATTTGAATACTTATTACCCACACAAAATTTACTTTTATCATTTATCTCACAATGTTCTCTAACTGTACATGTGATCACTGATTACTTGGAAATGTGACAGTTAGGTACTTGGGACATTCCGAGATTTCCTTGTCTAGCTGATTTGTAATGTTGTATTGTGTTTAGAGAATATGGTTGGTATGATTTCAGTCTTTGTATATGTGTTAAGATGAAACCATGCCCAGCGTCTAGCCTGTCCCAGAGAATGTCTCATGTATGCTTGTGAAAAATGTTTGTTGTTGGACTATACTATTGAAGGCCATTGGATTTATTTGGTTCATAGGGTTCTTCTACTTTCCTTGTTGATCTTCTGTCTGTTGAATGTGAGATAATATCATCATAGAATGTGAGATAATATCACATAGAATGGCCTATTTCTCTTTTCAATTCTGTAATATCTTCAGTTATTTTGGGGCCCATCTATGTTTGTTGATAATAGTTACATCTTCCTACTATCAGATTTTCATCACTTAAGCATGTCCTTTTGTCTAGTAACAATTCTGTGTTGAGTTTATTTCATATATTAGTGTGGCCATTCTAGCTCTCTTTGAGTGATACATTTTTTTTTCCATCATTTGACTTTTTTTTTTCTTTTAATTATTTATTATTTTACTTCATTAATTACATTGTATTATGTGACACAGTTACATAGGTACTTGGGTTCTCCCCACCCCTCCCCAAACCCTCCCACCATGGTGGATTCCTCCACCTTGTTGCATAACCACAGCTCAAGTTCAGTTGAGATTCCCCCATTGCAAGCATACACCAAACATAGAGTCCAGCATCTTATTGTCCAGTCAAGTTCAACGGCTTCTTAGGTATACCCTCTCTGGTCTGAAGACAGAGCCAGCAGAGTATCATCCCAGTCAATTGAAAGCTCCAACATACCATCAGCAAAAATTTACATCATTATGGAATTAATTGACTTTTAATCTCTTTGTCTCTTTGAATCTGTGGTATGTCTTCTAAATAGCATCTAGTTGAATCATTAACAGTTTTGAAAGTCTGTGTCTTCCAAATAGGAGTTTTAGTTCATTTACGTTTAATGTCATTACTGATTAGGTATGATTTAATTTTCCCTCATTGCTTAATTTTATTATGTCGTCTTTTGCTCCTCTACTTGCTCATTACTCTCATCTTTTTGTGCTGAGTAGATATTTTCTAAAGTGCCATTTGAAATCCCTTGTTTTTGTATGTTTTTGAATTATTTCCTTTGTGGTTGCCCTGGGGATTACAGTTAGCATTTTAAAACAATGTAGTGTGGTTTAATTCTGATTTCAATAGTGTATAAAACTGCTTTAGTTGCTCCCCTTTCTTCTTGGTATTATTGTCATACGGGGTTCATCTTTATACATTTTGTGTCCACCACACAATTTTGTAAGTATTACTTTCTGTGGTTGCTTTGTAGAAGAGAAACATAAAAGTTATAATATCTTCGTTCACTGTAACAGAATACTAATGAGCAATGGAGTGAAATGGAAGGAACAAAACAAAGATCATTTTAGTACTAGGTTATTGGTTATATGTTTTCATTTATTATGTAATTATTAATATATAAGTTCATTATTTTCTTTCCTATTATTGCTGTTTATTGAGAACCAAAAGTAAATTTTCTGTATACTTGCTTTCAGATAAGTAGGATACTTGGCTGCTATACTATTCTGAAATAATTATGTAGTTTTAATTTTTATTAATTACTTTAGTGACACATATAATTATGATTTAATAATATGATATACTGACTAGAGCATAGATTTTTTTATAGTAATAACCTGTATTTTTTTTAATAAGGAGGCTCTTCTCTGTGTCTCATATATTCTACATAATTAAAATTTCAGACTAGCGGCATAAATATTTACAATATGCATCTTTATATTCTAATAATTCTTGGGTAGATACTTTAATTTTGACTATTTCCATGTGCTAAGACTCCAGAATAATAAAGATTACAGCCTAATACACTTTTTTAAAGATTTATATATTTTTATTAGAAAGTCAAATTTACAGAGAGAAGGAAAGACAGAGAAAGATCTTTCATCTGCTGGTTCACTCCCCAAATTACCACAACAGCTGAAGCTGAGCCAATCCGAAGATTGATTTATTTATTTGAAAGTTAGAGAGTGGAGGGACCTAGAGAGAAGATCTTCCATCCTCTGGTTTGATGCCCAGATGGCTGCAGTTGCCAGGGCTGAGCCAGGCCAGGCCCAAGCCAGGAGCCGCAGCTGGGTCTCCTACATGGGTGACAGGGTCGCAAACACTTGGGACATCTTTTGCTGCAATTCCCAGAACACAAGCGGGGGGTGTATTGGAAGTAACGCAGCTGAGACACAAACAGGTGCTCCTCCAGGCAGCTGCCAACACAGGTGGCAGCTTTACTCGCTATGCTGTCCCCATAGTACTCTAACTTTTGTCCTCAGATAAGGTAGAAAGTGTTTATATTATGCTTTGACTTTCTAGGTTGTAAGTAGCTATCATTTCTGAAAGAGAGAAGGGGAGACACGGTGCTTCTGTCGCGGGTTCACTGTCCGAATGACACCACCACCCAACTTGGGTCCAGGCCAAAGCCAGGAGCCAGAAACTCCATCTGGACAAGTGGCAGAGACTTTCACTGCTTTCCTAGCTACTTCAGCAGGGAGCCGGAACAAAAGCAGGGCAGGCTAGACTCAAACTGGCTATCTAGTATGGGATGCCATTTTTGCATGTAGCAGTTTAAGCCAGTAATTTGTTATCCTTTAGTTTCTAATGGGGCAGAGAGCTGAGAGGGCAAAACCCTGCACTTAACATTTCAAGGCACATGAAAACCTGTTCTTTTTTCACATTATTATATATGGGGGAAAAATATTATTTTTGTCTATTTCAGATTCTTTTTGTTTGTTTTTTTTTCTTTTTTTTTATTTTGTATTTCAGATCCTTAAGTAAATAAAATCTTTAGTGTTTATCATGTTCCAGGTAATGCCCCCATTTAATATATAACCCACATAGTTCAGTGTGTTAATCCTCATCAATTTATTAGAGTAAGTCAATTTTTAAAACATTTTACTTTAAAAAAGATTCATTTATTTTCATTGGAAAGGCAGATTTACAGAAAGGAAAAGACAGAAAAATCTTGCATCCACTGGTTCACTCCCCATGTGGCCACAATGTCTAGAGCTTAGCTTCTAGAAAGCCAGGAGCTGGGAGCTTCCTCCAGGTCTCATGTGGGTGTGGGTCCCGAGGCACTGGGCCATCCTCTGCTGCTTTCCCAGGCCACAAGCAGAGAGCTGGATGGGAAGTGGAATGTGGGTCCCAAGGCACTGGGCTGTCCTCTGCTGCTTTCCCAGGCCACAGGCAGGAGCTGGATGGGACGTGGAGTGTGGGTCCCCAAGGCACTGGGCCGTCCTCTGCTGCTTTCCCAGGCCACAAGCAGAGAACTAGATGGGACGTAATGCAGTGGGACACAGACCGACACACACATGGGATCCTGGCGTGTGCAAGGCGAGGATTTAGCTACTGAGCCATCATGCTGGGCACATTATTTTACTTTTAATTGATATTGGTTAATGCATGTTCCCTGAAAAGTGCCCTTTATTTACTTTTGCACAACTAAAGTTTTGTCTCTTGGCCAAACATTTCAAGTCCTTTTCCTTACAGATCTTATTTCTAATACTTGCAGAACTTTCTCTTAAAGATTTTAGTGGTGAACACCAGAATTTTACAGATTTTATGTTTTATTTTTTTAAAAAGATTTATCTTCATTGGAAAGGCAGATTTACAGAGAGAAAGAGAGACAGAAAGATCTTCCATTTGCTGGTTCACTCTCCAAATAGCTGCAATGGCCAGGGCTGAGCTGATCTGAAACCAAGAACTTCTTCCAGGTCTCCCATGTTGGGTGGGACCGTAAGCAGGGAGGTGAATTGGAAGTGGAGAAGCCAGGACATGAACCCATATGGGATGCCAGAGCCACAGGTGGAGGATTAGCCCGTTAGACCACTGTGCCAGCCCCTATACATTTTATTTTAACCATCTTAGGAAAGACATAATCGGAAGCGAGTGGCCTGGTAAGGTCATTCTACGTTCCTTTTTGCAGCCATCTTTTTTTTTTTTTTTTTAATTGGCACATTTGTTAAGGCAGAGACCTCCCATCCACTGGTTCATTCCCCAAATGCCTGCAACAGCCTAGGTTGCACTAGGATGAAACTAGGCACCTGGACACTGTCTGGGTCTCCCAGCTGAGTGGCAAAGGCCCAGGTGACTGGGCCATCTTGTGCTGCTTACCCCGGCACATTAGCCAGGACTGCAGTGTGGTACAGCTGGGACTCCAACTGGCTGCTCCTAAGGGATACAGGCATTGCTAGCAGAAGCTTAAACAGCTAGGCCGTGGAATCAGGTAAATGGTCCCTAGTATTCACCTTTTAGGATATTTGGGGGATTTACCAAAATGAAGGGACCCAGGCATACATTAAACATTTGTAAAGTTTACATCAGTAAACTTATTACTCCATTGCTGAAATGTATATTATTCTTTGAAATTTTGTTTCTTGAATTCTTGGAGCAAAGTATTCCTTCATAAAGAACAGAAAGAGCCTCCCTGCTTTATGGCCTGGGAGGGCAGTGAAGGTTGGCTGAAGTCCTTGGGCTCTTACACACACGTGGGAGACCTCAAAGAAGAGTCAGGAGATGGACTTTGGATCACTCAGCTCTGGCCATTGCAGCCACTGGGGGAGTGAACTGGCGGATGGAAGATTCTGTGTGTCTCTTTCTGTAAAATCTGCCTTTTAAATAAAAATGAATAAATCTGTTTTAAAAATCTTGAAGAAAGTGTAACTTTAAAAAATACATATCGTTGGGCCCAGCATGATGGGTCTGTGGCTAAATCCTCACTCATACAGGTGCCAGTTCATATCCTGGCTGCTCCATTTCCCACCTGCTTGTTGCCTGGGAAAGCAATAACAGGTGGCCCGAAGGCTTGGGACCCTGTATCCCTGTGGGAGACCCAGAGGAAGCTCCTGGCTCCTATGGCTCCTAATCAAGCTCGGCTCCAACCTTTGCTGGGGAGTGAACCAGCAAATGGAAGGACTTTCCCTTCTCTATAAATCTCACCTGCCTCTCCAATAAAAATGTGTATATTTTAAAAAACATGTTCATATATCATCTATGAGTAAAACTTTGTTATCAACTTCTGTTTTTCTCATTAAATATTTAATTCATAAAAATTAGGTAACACTAGATAAGCTTTGGGCAAATGCATCAAACAAAACTTTTTACTCAGATCCCCCACCTGCTATTAGCTTTCTGTTAATAAATGGTGGTAGAAGTATGTAGTTACGGTGAGTGACAGGCCTACATCTGGTCATGCTTTTTATATGCTGTAGCCCATACATTCAATGTGCTGCTTTGTCTCTCACCCCCGCACTGTCTGTTACTAGATGTTACTGAATGACAGCTTTTACTTTGGGATCTAATCCTCCCTTTTTAATGTTAGGATGCTAAATTGATACACTGCTTAATAGTTAATAAATGAAGATAATTTATAGCTGTTAGGGTGTAAGAAACACAGCTTGCGGGCCTGCTGTGCCTTCTGGTGTGTCCACTGCAGCACATTCCTTCCTGTGCCATGGACTTCAGCAACTCATTCATCACTGCCCAAGGGAAAAGAAATTGTGCTGATTTTAATTTTCCCACTGTAATTTTATGGGAAGATTGAAAATTTTTAATCTCCAGTGGCAAACTACTTTTACCTGGAGTTTTGTGACCTTACATTTATCTAAGGAGCTCTAGGGATTTAAAAAAAAATCTATTTATGTATTTACATCGGTAAGGTTAAGAGTAAGCTTAAATATATATTAAATTGAGCTAGGTTAGCAGTCCTCTGGTATGGGTGTGTGGAGTATTTTTGTTTCAATATATTACACACATCTTCAGCTTCTGCAATTTAACATTTTTCAGTGAGTAGTACAAACTAATAAATATACCTACCTTTAAGTTTACTAGTTTAGTAGAAAAACTTTATTAATATAAAGATTTTTTAAATTGTGTTTTTTACAAAATTTTACCAGCTTACCTTTGGCTGAGATCTGAAAGTTCCCTTCTAAATTGCTGTGGGGCAGGTGTGCTTTGCTTATAAAGCAATCAGGGTGGAATGTTATAGGTATCATCTTAGCTTTTGTTTTTCTCTTGCAGTTGGTATATGAATTCTTCTTGAGATTTCTGGAGAGCCCCGATTTCCAGCCTAGTGTTGCCAAGCGATACATTGATCAGAAATTTGTACAACAGGTAAGGAACTCTTACATTTTCTCATATTCATTGTAGCAATGGATTATTAAAATTGTGATAGTCTTTCAAAAACTAATGGTTTTTCTCAGTTTGACAGCATTTAGTGTTCTTGTCAATTAGAAAAATGAGACAGCTTTGAGAATGCAAGAGTATTTTTAAGAGTAAGCTTATAATTATTCTACGCAATCCTAAATTCTCAGTTATTTTATAGAGACTAGGAAAGCTAACTTTGCATGATATCTTGAGAATTTTACCTATGACCATTTAATCTAAAAGTCAAACTTTCGTTTTAGATTTTTTGGGTTTTGAACTTTTATATTTGACGTCTTTTATGGAAATCAATCATTACTAAGTGTTCTAGCATTAGCCTTCTTCCTTGTCATACAGAGTAGAGTCCCCCTAAAAGCATTTAAGTATCAGAGTCAGAATAGATTTGTTTTTACTTGAAAGTCAGATTTATAGAGAAGGACAGATTTTCCATCCACTGGTTCACTCTCCAAGTGGCTGCAACAGCCAGAGCTGAGCTGACCCGAAACTAGGCACTAGGAGTTTCTTCTGAGTCTCCCACGCGGGTGCAGGGTGTCAAAGCTTTGGGTTGTCCTCCGCTGCCTTCCCAGGCCATGCATTACCAAGTAGGGCGCTGGATGGGAAATGGAGCAGCTAGAACACAAACTGGCACCCATATGGTATCCTGGTGCTTTGCAAGGGCCGAATTCCTAGTTTTGTGTGCTCCATCTATTTATATTTGAAAGTAAATTCTTTGGACTTAAAGTAGATGACAAAGGTTTTTTAATGTTTTGCCCCTGAAGAACTACTTGTATTAAAATACATTTGTTCTTGATGTGGACATGATGGCCTTGACCTTCATAATTATGTCCCTAGTTAAGTAAACTGAACATCCAGACTTGAATTTGAGTATCTTAAGTGTGTAATTTTGCCATTTTTAATTACAATGATTTGAACTGAATTTATTAGGGATAGTAATGTAATTCCTATACTACAGATACCTTTTGCTGGAGCGTCTGCCATGCTTTAACAATCTATTGAATACAGATCAAAAACTAAGCACTCATTGGCTTGGAAGGTGTATTGATATGACTGGTTATCCATCACTATGGGGTTTGAGATGTGCAATTTAAGACAGAATAGTATGAAAACTTCTGATGAGATCCAGAGCTTGCCATTCAGTATAATTATCAATCCCAATGTACCAGCTCTGCTTATTTCACATA
This sequence comes from Ochotona princeps, assembly GCF_030435755.1. Classification (NCBI taxonomy): domain Eukaryota; kingdom Metazoa; phylum Chordata; class Mammalia; order Lagomorpha; family Ochotonidae; genus Ochotona; species Ochotona princeps. Next base: position 21,529,280 of record NC_080841.1, read on the forward strand.
GTCTGTGTTGTCAAGAAAATCCAGTGTTTGATTTAAAGACAGTAATGTTTCGACAGAAAAAATTTACCACCTTAGAATAGAAATTTTAGATCTTGACTTTAAGGTCTCACCCCATGCTTTGCTGAAGAGTTGTATAGCCTTATAGCAGAATGCTGACTGGGTTGTTCAACTATGTATGTATATTTATTTGAAGTGCATTGTCACAGAAGAAGTCAAGATCTGCTGGTTCACTCTCCATATGGCTTCAACAGCTACGGCTGGGCAAGCTCGAAGCCAGGAGCCTGGAGCTCTGTCGGGTACTCTGTGTGGCAGAGGCCCAGGTACTGGGCCATCAACTGCTGCCGCCTGAGCCTCTGGTATCGGATGCTGGCCACCACTGCACCACAGCACGGGCCCCTGCTTTAATAGGGTTTCAGTCACTAGCTGACTTCAAGTGTAATAAAATCTTTTCCAGTAGTATGTGTCTGCCAATATTCATCCTAAAAACTGAATATGAATTTCTAAGCCGTTGCCAAACGTGACCCTCTGGAATTTTTTCATCATAAAATTAACGAAGAGGTAGATTGGTTTGTATGATACAAATCATGTCATCTAGTAATCTAATATACCTTAGGAATTTCTTTACAAGCCTTCAAATTATTAGCTTAATCTAAAAAAAAATTTACATGTATTTTGGTTTACTATTAGCATTAAAATTTTCTCAAATCTTAATCTTCAAAATTGTGAGCCATGTCAGAAGTAGGATAGTATTTCAAAATGTGACTAAACAAATAATTTGTGCATTGTTTCTTTTCAAAAAAATGAAATTAGTAGGAAAAATATTTTGGCTTACCAAATAAAAGCCAAAGAAAATCTTAAAACTTTTAAGATTTCATGGAGTCTTCAAATAAAGTGGAGTTTCAGCTCGATTATTTTTTAAAAGTAATTTCTCAGATTTCTTTTAAAGCTCCTGGAGCTTTTTGATAGTGAAGATCCCAGAGAACGTGACTTTCTCAAGACTGTTCTGCATCGAATTTATGGGAAATTCCTTGGATTAAGAGCATTCATCAGAAAACAAATCAACAACATTTTCCTCAGGTAAATTAGTTATATGTTCATAGCACTTTTCCTATCCACCTATCATCCTTTTATTTAAGTTCAACTTTTAATTTCAAAAATTAATGTTTAATACATAAAATATGCAGAAAGATTTATTTGAAAGACAGAATTAGAGATTTACCACCCACTGGCTCACTGCCCAAATGACCACAGTGGCTGGAGGTGTGCCAGGAGCTTCTTCCAGGTCTCCACAGCAGGTGCTGGGTCCCAACCCAAGGACTTGAGCCATCCTTTGCTGCCCTCCCAGGCCAGAAGCAGGAAGTGGAAATGGTATCCACATGGGATGCCTGTGCTACAGGCAGAGGCTTAGCCTACTATACCATAGCCCAGGACACCTCCAGGACACATTTAACTGTAGAATCTGTCATTTTTACCCTAGTTTCTGTATCAGTTGCATCTGAATTCATACATGTAACCCACGTACCTAAGTGATGATAACCATGAGCAGTCCTGAGTGGGCGGTAGCTGTGGTATTCAAGTACAGCAAAAAGGAGAATTTGTCTAGATGCTTCTTTAAGCTTTTGGTTTAAAAAATTTATATGTAACTACTTTTGAATCACTAGCTGGTAAAAGTTGATAATCCAACAGTTAGTTACATTTATACAGAACCATCATTTCACTGTTGTAACATGTTATGAATCAGATTTCACACTAGCATCCTATTTCACTGAAAACAAAGTTGTAAACTCAGGCTGGCATTCCCACATTGCAACCGTCAAGCCGGGGGGAGGTGGGCTTCCTTGCTTGACTGTCCACACCTCTCTTAGAGGGGATCCTCATCTTGGAAACAAAGCTGTGTGGTATGGAGGCTGGTGAAGTTCTGAAAGGAGGCGGCTTTCTTACCTGAGGCCTTTCCTCCTGGGTTTTCCTCTAAGCAGAGAGGAACTATTTTGAGAAGTATTCACTTGAGAAAACCCATCTTTTCCTGTAAGTTATTAAGTAAAATAGAGTACTGCGATTGAAAACCATATTGTTACCTCCACCTACAGGAAGTTTTGGCAAAGGCCTGTGTGATTTCACAGGAAATACTTGCTGTAAGATTGCCAGGAATTAACTGATTAGGAACAAAATAGCCTACAGAGCAAACCTACAAACGTGCTGGTGTGTTTCTTACAAATGTTCTCTGGATTGATTTCTTTACCTTTCTGCCAGGTTCTTGATTTTTATTACATCTTTTTATTTTAAATTTAGGTTTATATATGAAACAGAACATTTCAATGGTGTTGCTGAACTCCTTGAAATATTAGGCAGGTAGGTCATTTTTTGCTACTTTTTAAAATCAAGTAACGATGTTTTCTTGTATCAACATTTGGCTAGAGAAATGAGTTAGTATTTTATACTAGAGCACAAGATACAGTTTCTCAACTGAATTCTTACAGGTTTTTAGGAGTCACAAATGCAAGCACTGTTGTGTAAGTCATCTGGTTGAGAACAGGCTTCTGGAGGTGGCAGGGATACCTGATCTCCAGACTGGCACAGACACCTAGAGCGTGCTGGGAGAAGAGACGAAGTAAGCTACAGTGAGCCAGGGAAGTCCCGGGAGCTCTCAGGTGCAGAGACCATTCCTAACCTTCTGTTCTCAGAAGAGTTCAGTCTTTGATATCTTACAGGAACATTTTGCTTGTTCACTGAATAACTTAAGAGGATTTTGTTGTCCTGTTACTATCTAGAGAATGATTTGGGTTTCTAGAATTTAGAAAATTTGGACCATTTATTTGAAAGACAGTATTGCAAAGAAAGAGGGAAAAGATACCAATCTTCCATCCACTGGTCACTTCCCAGATGGCTAGGCTTGGGCCACAGCCAGGAGCATCCTCTGGCTCTTCCAGGCCATTAGCTGGCAGCTGGGGCGGAGACCAGCAAAGATGAAATGCCAGCCTTGGACTTTAGGGAAGATGAAGGCAACAATGTAAGTTACACAAAATGAAAATAAGCGTCGCTCCCTGGGGCATTAGTTGGCAGTCCTTATGATCTCCTTGTGGCACTGAATGACTTAGGAGGAACAAACCTTACAGGAATTGTCTTTCCTAAGTGGTTTGTAGATGAATAGTCACATAGCACTGTTCCTTCTGTATTCATGGGTAGTGTAACTTTTAGAAACAAAGTAGTGACTACTTAACCCTTGCCCCTGCCTTTTTTTCCCTCCAGTATTATCAATGGCTTTGCACTGCCACTGAAAGCAGAACATAAACAATTTCTAATGAAGGTTCTTATTCCTATGCATACTGCAAAAGGATTAGTTTTGTTTCATGCTCAGGTGAGTTTCAGAAAACTTTTAAATGAATATTGTTTCAAGGATTAACAAAGTCAAAAGAAACAGAAGTGCTGAGATCATGTTAAGTTAAGCAGTTTATTTTGTAGATGCCTTGACCTAACCATGACTTTCATGCTGCTTATCTGCAAAGCGACCTCGGAGCCAATGCTGACTTGGAGATTTTGTTCTTCTTCATCAATGCTTAGAACACAGTATCAGCATAATCATGCATGTAATACATACTGTGGCCATCCGCACTGGAGAGCTGAATTGCTAGCTTCAGTCCTCATTACTACAAGTCTTTTGAACTGGAAATTACTTTCAAGTTTCCATACTAAAATAGTAAAAGTTGTCAAAATTGTTAAATAATTTTTGCTGGCTAGATGTTTAATTTAAAAACTTACAAGCTTTTCCTTACCTTTTAGCTGGCATACTGTGTTGTACAGTTCCTGGAGAAAGATACAACACTAACAGAACCAGTAAGTGTTTCTCATGTTTTATTGGTCTGTGTGAATTGCGTTTCACAGTAGCTTTAAAGTAACAGCAAAAATATACCTTCGACTGAGGTCAATAGAAGGGGTTCAACGAGAACAGGACTGAGAGAAAATTATTCTCTTGAACTACAACATGTGTCTTAAATAACAAATATTTTTTCAAAGATTTGAAAGGCAGAGTTACGTAAAGGGAGAGACAGATCTATGTGCTGGTTCACCCCACCCCGCCCCCAGCTGTCACAATGGCCCAAGGGATGATGGGAAACTTCCTTGGGGTTTCTCACATGGTGCAGTAGTCTCAGTACTTGGGCCATCCTCTTGCTTTCTCAGGCATATAGTAGCAAGGAGCTGTTCTGGAAACACATCAGAAGGAGAAAATCATTATTTGTACATAAAACCACAAAAACTTCTAAAATAGATTCAAACTAAATCCATGACTCCCATTAAAACTGAAGGAAGAAAAGCCTAATGGATGTGTGTCCTGGTTAATGCTTTGTAGTAAACAAAGGCTTTTTTTTTCCTACTATGTAAAAAGTTATCACAAATCTGGTGGCTCTGATAAGGTAACAAGCACATGGGCCCAGCACCATGGCTCAACTGGCTAAATCCTCACCTTGCAAGTGCCCGGACACCACATAGGCGCTGGTTCGGGTCCTGGCTGCTCTGCTTTCCATTCAGCTCTCTTACGGCTTGAAAGCAGCAGAGGGTGGCTGAAAGCCTTGGGACCCTGCACCCACATGGGAAACCCAGAAAAGGCGCTGGGGTGCAGATCAGCTCAGCTCCAGCCATTGTGGCCATCTGGGGTGCAAAGCAGCAGATGGAAGATCTGCCTTTCCAATAAAAAAATAAACGTAACAAGCATGAACCTCACTGTCATTGAGTCAGGAACAAGACTGAGAGGACCATGAGGTCACAGAGAAGCACTGGCAAAGGCTTGCCTCTAAGTGCACAGGGCTCTGGCCCTCAGATGCCATTGGACTGGAGGCCCTCGCCGCCTGCTGGCCATAGCCCCCCCTCTGTCCTTGTCATGTGGACCTCTCCAATATGGCATCAAAGCATCTGCCAGGAAGACAGAACTCACACTCTTGTAACTTACACACTGAAGTGACTGGATGGAGTGGGAAGATGAGCTAGGAGATGGCCAGCGTATGGAGATGTGTTTTCTTTCCTAATGGTGGATCCCACCTTAGTACCATGACTGGTTCCTGTGGAACTAAAGGGCCATCTTTGCCTTAAGCTTTTTAAACAACTTGAGTCTAAGATCTCTGCTCGTTTATCTGAAGCCGGTATCTTGTCTAACTGTTGAGCCCTATCTTACTCCTAAAGCAATCTTTGACTGCTTACATGTATGAATTTACGGATAAATGCTCCAAGCTCTAAAGAATCATTTAAAATTATCATTTGGTTGAAATTAAATTCATGTGAAATAGGAGAAAAATATCACAATATTTAAGATATCTTAACTTTCAGTAAAATGTCATCATTTTCATCTAAATTTTAAACATCTTAGAAATTTTATTCCTTATGTATAGTTATGAGAATCTTATTTGTACCCGATTACTACTAATAGTTTCATAGAGGTACATATTATCTGGTCATTTAAAATTTCTAGAATGAGAAAAATTTAATGATTTTTAGGGGATAAAATATACCTAGATAAATGAGTACACTTTTGGTTTTTCAACATTATTCATTGTTACTGGACTGCTTCCAGAATGGTGTTCTTCCCAGTTTCACTCTGATCCTCATTCCTAGAGCACACCAATCAATCATTAAATTAAAGCTGTTGAAAACTTAGCAGTTAATTTTTGGCCTCAGTTGTTTTACAGCCTGTTTCCAATAAATTATTGAGGTGGGGGCCACTGTTTGCAGCACCAGCATCCCCTGTGGGCCCTTGGTCAGGTCTAGGCGGGACCTCTGCACCCTAGCTCCATGCTAATGCACTATGGAACACAGCAGCGCAAGATCCAAGTGCTTCAGCCCAGATGGGACCTAGGAGGCTCCTGGCTGCACACTGGCCCACTTCCGGCCACTGCCACCATTGGGGGAATGAACCAGCAGATGAAAATCTTGCTGCCTTTCAAGTAAATAAATTAGTCTTCTAAAAAATTAATAGAAATTTAGTTAGCTAGAACTAAGATTTATATGAAAACGATCAATTGGAAATATGAAGACTATTCAAATTCTTTTGAGATAACTGTAGTGCTTTCTCCCACCCCCCACTTTTTTTTAAGGCATATTCCGAAACAGATCTCCTATTTGCTGGTTTATTCCCCAAACGGAGTGACAGCCAGGAACTCCATCCTGGTATCCCATGTGGGTGGCAGGGAACCAAACACTTGGGCCTCCTCCTGCTATTTTTCCTGGCATGTTAGCAGAAGGCTGGAGTACAGCTGCCAGGGCACCAACCAGTGTCTGTAATAGAAGGTCAGTGTTGCAGGTGGTGGCTTTATCACCGCACTGTAACACCAGTTGTTTGCTTTTAATCACCCTAACATTTACGGAATCAGTTATAATGGAGCACAAAGTTTTTAATATACTAAAGAATTACCTGATCCTTAAGGTTTCTCCCCTTACTGTCCCTGCTAAGTCATCAACATTCTTTAATAATACCTAACTAGTAAAACCGTTTAAAACTGTAATTACTCACCCGCTTGGTCAGCTGCCATTAAAATGTAAGCTCCATGAGTAAAACAGATGAAATCTGATTTTTCATCAGTGCATTGCCAGTGTCTACCACATTGTCTGGTTCACATCATACGCACCTACCTATTGTCTAATTTGTAAAATTTAAAGCTTAATGAAAGTCTTTGTAATGGACAGCATGCCCAGATGCACACAGGACTATCAAAAACCACTCAAGTAACACTCTCAGGACACTCTTCCCTACTTGGGGATCTCGAAGTCATTGAATGAGCATCCCACATCCCCAGGTGCTGATGTAGTTTGACAGCAAGGAGTGATCCCCTTCCCTTCCCACTCTGGGGACACAGGAGAAAAAAAAAAATGAAAGAACTAAAACATCTGTCCCACCTACCTTCCTCCAAACCTTATCCTGCCCACCCTAATCAGAGGCCCACATGGGCCTGCATCCCTCAACTAGATAAACAATATTTTTAAAAATTTAAAAACCTGGGCATACAGATATGTAGTATTGTCCTTCAGAATAATATCGCTACTGAAAAGTATCCCAATGTTAGCTTGCTGCACTGTTTAATTCAAGCTGAACTTTTTTTTTTTTGGACAGGTGATCAGAGGACTGCTGAAATTTTGGCCAAAAACATGCAGTCAGAAAGAGGTGGGTTTTGTTTATAAAAGCAGTGCATGTAAGTTTCACACTCCCAGTGCTGTGACTTTGCTTCTTTGGGCTAGGCTATACTGCTGCTGCTAGACAAGGGCAAGGCAAGGGTGTGTGGGAGAAGAGCTATTGGATGCGCTTTCGCTTTCCCCTTTACCCCCCCTTTTTTTGCCCACTGTGTAAGTTATAGGATTAGCTTTCGCATTCATATAGTTCATGTTCATAATTTTCCATATTAAAAGAAAATTTTTTTAACCTAGGTGATGTTTTTAGGAGAAATTGAAGAAATCTTAGATGTCATTGAACCAACACAGTTCAAAAAAATTGAAGAGCCACTCTTTAAGCAGATATCCAAGTGTGTTTCCAGTTCTCATTTTCAGGTATGGTATATTCAGTGACTCCACTGTTACTTTATACTGTTTCTTTGCTCTTGGTTTTGACATTTCTAAATATCTTGTAGGTTGCAGAAAGGGCATTGTACTTCTGGAATAATGAATATATTCTTAGTTTGATTGAAGAGAATATTGATAAAATTCTGCCAATTATGTTTGCCAGCTTGTACAAAATTTCCAAAGAACACTGGAATCCGTAAGTATCGTCTATGTTGGCCACATTTTTCTTATACATGAATCCTATGCACTTTTGCAATGTATTCCAAGGCTAATGACTTCATTCTCTCCTGTATTTTACTTACAGCTATAAAGCTGAAAATGAATGTGTCAGCATATTCTTTATTATGCATGGCCTTACTTCCAATAAAAATTACAGACCTCTTACAACAGTCTCTACCAGTGTATGGTCAGATCGAATTGGGGAGACCAGCAGCAGGTGCAGTATGTGTGCTAAGGCAGAGCAGTGGGATCTGCTCCCAAGATACACACTCACCTCCATTAGCAGCGGTGTTCCCGGGAAAAGGCAGGGTCAGGCTCACAGTGATAGTCAGAAAGCATATATTCCCTTTAACATCCTCACCCTGCTTCCCACTCTCCTTACATTATGGTCACTGGCTCTCTGGATGTTGTCACTCAGACTTGAGGCTCTAGAGAATATCAAGACCACCTTGTTAGCTAGAGTCTAAATCTGAGCATGCCACTTTCTACCACCACTGGCAGTGTAACCCTCAGCAAATCGGAAACCCTCTTGAGCTTTTATAGTCCAAATGGATTAAGACAATCAGCCAACAGCTAGGCCATTTCAGAGCTGATAGTGTTATGCTTTGTGAGTGTCAGCAGCAGTAACCCAATGATCATCTTCATTTCAGAACCATTGTCGCACTGGTGTATAACGTGCTGAAGACCCTCATGGAAATGAACGGCAAGCTTTTCGATGACCTTACTAGCTCATACAAAGCGGAAAGACAGAGGTATTTGATATTTTGCATTACAAAATCGTCCATACACTTCAGACTAACTGAATACAATAAGGTCTCTTTTTGGAAGTAAAATGACCATTTTAAGAAGTCAGAGACTCTGAACAGTTATTTCCAAATGAAGTAGCCTCAGTATTTTATAAGTATGTTAAACAGGAACATGGTAACAGCGCATTACTTGATGCTATTATTTACTTGCCATAATGGTTAGGCTATTTTAATGTGGATCACAAATCCAGTCTCATTCTGAGTCTTAGATCTCATCAGTCTTGGTAGCATTTGCATTATAAAATACGCTTTATGTGGAATTTCAAGTACCAACATATATACAATTTAATGGGAAACTTTTTCCCCACATGTGCCACCAAAGTGGGCATTATATTTGAACTGTTGTTTGCATAAGCTTAATGCTTACATTGCAGAGCATCAGAAAATGGCATTTTACCATCAGCATAGTTCTGCTTTGGGAAGAAGGAACTCATACTGCTACTTGTCTATGGCTGAGTTTATTGACATATTCTACTGGCGATAATTAATATTGTAGTGAATGAGCAGCCCATTTCAGCATAGTGATTAACCACCAATGTACCAGGGCCCATTTATGATTTGAGGATAATAGTTAGTGTTTACTTCTAATAAATATTTATTTATTGTTGCATTTACAAAAGCTAATCTATTCTGATCCTGACTGTGTCAAATGGCAGATGTAGCCCTTGAAGGCCAGCCTTGCCAGTCAGTATCTGACTCAGTGCTTTAATGGCATCATGCAGCCCTGAAGAGCCCAGGAAGACAAGGGTCATACAAACTTCTATTTGAGAAATATATATTCACATAACTAGAAATAATCATTTCCTACTGGTTGTTGTTCCTTATGCAAAATCTGGAATACCTGTATAAACTGTATTGTTGAGCATCCCTACATCTGAAATACAAAATCTTGAGATTTTTTGAGCATCATTATTGGCACTCAAAGTTTTAGATTTTGGAGCATTCTGGGTTTCTGGATTAGGGGTGTTCCACCTGGATCTACCTAAGCCTGCCAGTCCTTTAAGATGTCTGGTAAGATACAATTTATAAGGACAGACACAGGAGATCATTAGAGACAAACCAGTTAGTGGCTGGAGGTGCGGCACTGAGCTGTGTGGTGAGTGCCAGACGTTAACCTGAGAAAATTAATGTGAAGGTGCTTAGCAGGTCCTAAAGCACGGCAGTGTAGTGGCAGTGCAGTGATACCGTGTAGAGGACACACAGACTGCAAAGGCCGAGGCAGTCAGACGCACGGCAGGAAGAAACCCAGACTCGCATGCATCCTGCATCCAGTATCCTTAGGGGTGTGGGGGAACAAGTGTGCCCTCCAAGAACAGCCCAGAAGTGCCTTCCTGCTGGTTCTGAAGTGTAAGGATTGCTAATTACAAAAATTTCAATTTATCTACAGAGAGAAAAAGAAGGAACTGGAACGTGAAGAATTATGGAAAAAATTAGAGGAACTAAAGCTAAAGAAAGCTCTAGAAAAACAGAACAACGCTTACAACATGCACAATATTCTCAGCAATACAAATGCCGAGTAACAAAAAAAAAAAAAAAAAAAAAGACTAGCACTTCTGCCGGATAGATGGATTTGTACACTTTTAAAATATGTAAAAATTGCAAAGCAAACCTCATCAGTATAATATAATTAAAAAGTCAGGGGGATTTTTTCCCCCTGGCAACTGTAAATGAAAGCTATATGAATTAAAAACAGCCCTGTGTTATATCATGGCCACGGTATATTGTAAACTTTGTTTAGCCAATGATTTGTGTCACTTCTGAAGTTTCACAGAAATGAATTTTATCATATGAGTGAGATAATTATGGAATTGGTAAGAATTATGACTTGAATTATTTTTTGATTGTGTTGCACATAGAGTAGACTGCTCTATATATTTTTCCCTTTTATAATGTGCTTTTTAACATTGCTGCAGCCCTTAGCTACATCCTAGGAAAAGGAATCTTTCCTACAGTAAACTAAGGCATCAGCCTTCCCAGCTGTGTCTCCCAGAAGGGGTCACTGTACTCGAATTTGAGCAAAACCTTAAACCTCCAGGCTTTTGAATGCACAAAATTAAAAGCTAGGAAAGTAAACCAAACTTCCTCTTGAGTATCTCCCTGCAACTCCCCCAAGTGGTAACCCAGATTAGTAGAGGCAGCCAGATGAACCCTGAGCCTGCCTCCATTCATTCCTCCTCCTCTCAAAGGCTGAAGGCAGGCCCTTCCCGGCCCAGGAGCCCAGGACGGGACTTGGAGTCCCAGCACGTGATGATGCGGTGCTCCTCATCACGGCCTGGCTGTACTGAAAGCCAACGCAGTAGGCTGCATCTGTCGAGTTCTTAAGTTGCCTATGTAGGGGTCCTGTATGTTTTTACTTGGTCAAGTATGTCTCACATCTTTTATCAGAGTACCATTCCAATCTCTTAACCTGCAGTTGTGTAGAAAACGGTTTTGTAATGAAAGAGCCTCATTGAAGGACTGAGCAGCATTGAATAAAGTCTATGTTTATATTTTGCCTTATGTCATCTTTGCTTTTTTCAGTGCTATCTAGAAGCTTGCTCCTCTTTAACATACATAAGTTATTTGTAGAAATTTCTAATTGTGGAATGCATTCTAATTGAAAAATAGGAAGGTTGTGTGCACATCTGTCTCAGAGCATGTGCATAACATTCTGTACGTTGTGTGGCTAGCTGGTGGCTAAGTGGAACTCTGCCTTTCCAATGGAAAAAATGAATCCTTTTCATAAAACAAAGCAGTAAAGAGACAAGATCATTTCTGTGACCAAGGACCAATTCAATAAACACAAGCAGTTATCAATACAGGAGCACCCAAAAATATAAAGAAAATACTAAAAGGCTTTTAAAGGGAGAGATGGTAGGGGATTTTAATGCCACCTCCACCCCCAGGCAGACAGAAAATAAAGGTACCAGAGTCAGACTATTCCCTAGATGACCTGATGGGGAACAACAGACTGTCGCCCAGGGAGCCTGTCACTGGGCGCACACCCTCAGGCCTGCGCTGCCCTCAGCCTCAGGGTACTTGACACCACATGGAGTATGTTTTCTGACCATAATGCCATTAAGCTAGAAATCAGTAACAAATACACAGAAATCATTTACTCCTAACCAACCAATGGATTGAGATAAAACTGAGGAAAACCCAAGTACAACCTACCAAAATCCAAGTACAACCTACAACTCAAGCAGGAAGCCACACTAGCCTTCTCCGTAAATCCCACCCACCTGTCAGAGGACCCCTCAACCAGGACTTGTGCTCACTGGGCACCCCTTCCCAAGGTCACATGAAGACTAGCAACACGTAGCGGTGCTTTCTTCCCTCAGACACCTTGCCCTTCCTGACCCCTCCACCCCCAAAACAGACCCCACGCCATCTGTGATCTCATCACCTTTCAAATAAACTTCCAATTTTAAAAATGCATGTCCACATTAATGAAGGGAAAAGATCCCCAATTATTAATGTTGTATCCCAAGGAGCCAGGGAAAACAAAAACTTCAAAATTGGCAGAAGTAAAAAACATACATATTGGAGCAGAAATAAATGTAATGCAGACTGAAAATAAATGAACCAAACAGAGCTGGTTCTTGGAAAAGACTGACTAAACCCTGAAGTAGATTAGGAAAAAAGGCTCAATAAAACCAGAGATGGAAAGGGAGACCCTGCAGGGCACAGCACAGCAGCACACAGGACTCTGAGGTCATTATGAACACGACATGCCGACAAGCTGGATGATCTAGAAGGAATGCAGTTTCCTGGCCACATAGCCTCACTGAGATCAAGTCATGGGGGGAGGACACCTGGAGACACCAGTAACAGTGACACAGAATCTGTAACAAGGCAAGAGGTCTCCCATGGACCAAACGCCCGCTGCTGCCGGATCCTACCAAACACTCTAGGTCCTGACAGTTCTTAATCTTTCCAAAAAATACAAGAGGAAATTCTTCCAAATGTATTCTTTTTTGTTTGTTTTCTAATTGATTACATTGCATTATGTGACAGTTTTATAGGCACCTGGGATTCCCCCCACCCCTCCCCAAACCCTGCCCCCAGAAATTCTTCCAAATGTATTCTAATAGGCAAGCATTACCCTGATACCAGACAAGCAGCAGGCCAATATCCTTGTAGAATATAAAAACTCTTCACAAAACACAAGCAAACAATCCAATAGGGCATTAAAAAAAGATTACTTACCATGATCAAATGGGATTTATCCTGGGGGTTCAATGATACATGCAAATCAATGAACACGATACACACAATCAACAGGATGAAGGACAAAAACCATGTGACAGGTACAGTGGTGTGGTGGCTAATTTCTCTACCTGTGGTGACAGCATCCCTGATGGGCACCATTTTAGTCCTGGCTACTCGACTTCTAATCCAGCTCCCTGCTTACGGGTTGGGAAAGCAGCGCTTAGTTCAAGGCCTTGGGCCCCACTCCTGCACCCACTTAGGACACCCAAAGAAGCTGCTGGCTCCCAGCTTCGGACTCACGGCTCTGGCCACTGCAGCTATTTGGGAAGTAGATGAGCAGATGGAAGCTCTAACTCAAGTAAAAAGAAACAAGAACCTCAGGATTATCTCAATACATCAGAAAAGGCATTTGATATCCTACAGGTGGAGTTCCAGGCTCTTGGCTGTAGCCAGCCCAGCCCCTCACAGTCATTTGGGAAGTTTAACAGCAGATGGAAGATCTGTCTCCCTGTAACTCTGCCTTTATATAAAAGGCCATTTTAAAAGCAGTTCGAGGCAATCGCTATCAACATACCAGTGAGACTTCTCACAGACCCAGGAGAAACACTACTAACGGGCATGGAACCACAACAGAATGCTACTGCCATAGAGACAGTAGCATATAGTGGAATGTAAGTAAACCCGTGTATCTACAGCCAGCTGGTCCTGGACACACACGAAGCTAGATCCTTCACTGGCCACAATGGTCAGGGCTGGGCCAGGCCAAAGCCACGAGTCCTGAACTCCACCCAAGTCCCCCATGTGGGTGGCAGGGGCCCAGTCATCTGGGCCATCTTTTACTGCTTCACAGGACATGGACAGGGAGTTGGAATGGAACTGGAGTAGCTGGGATCCGAACCAGCAGCCTCATGCAATGCTGGTGTCACAGGCAGCAGCTTAACTTGCTACACCAGAGTTAAAAAGCTAATATAATTTGGATAGACCAAGGATTATTATCCATCTATAACAAATAACCGTACTTTGGTGAAGGGCAGAGCGCCTGGCAGTGAGAAGTTAGACATCAGTACAGTGTTCTCAGCTACTCACGGTTACTTCCTCCTCAGTGACAGTAAAAACGCAAGTCCTGCTCAGTGCAGCAGCTCACAGTCCACTCGGTGCTCAAGCTGTGCTGTTCTGGGCCACGTGCTCAGGGCCAGCCACAGGGCATCTTGCAGATTTCCTCACACTAACCCGGAACAGCCAGCACGGCTGGCTACAGAACCACCTAATCCAAAGGACAATCCCAGTACAAAACAGAATAAAAGGCAAAGAGTAGGTCTCAGCAGTGGGGTTGGTTTTGCTGTACACGTTTAGGGATGTATTTCCTCCATTAAAGGCAACAAGTGGATTTTCACAGGCTGCAGCTGTTTTTTCCCCCCTCGGTAAATCTACTTTCCCAATATCTTTTTAAAAAAAATAACAGAAAGGGGTCAATGCTAATCCTCCACCTGCAAGCACCAACACCCCATATAGGCGTCAATTCACGTTCCAGATGCTCCACTTCTCATCTAGGTCGCTGCTTGCAGTCCGCGAAAGCAGAGGAAGATGGCCCAAAGCCTTGGGTCCCTGCACTCATGTGGGAGAACTAGAAGCAGCTCCTGGATCCTGGCTTTGCATTGGCTCAGCTCCAGACACTGGGGACACGTGGGGAGTGAACCAGCAGAAGGAAGATCTGTCTCCTTTTCTCTGTAAATCTGCCTTTCCAGTAAAAATGAATAAATCTTAAAAATGTTTTTTAAAGATTTATTTTTATTACAGTCAGATATACAGAGAGGAGGAGAGACAGAGAGGAAGATCTTCCATCCGATGATTCACTCCCCAAGTGAGCCGCAACGGGCCAGTGCGCGCCGATCCGAAGCTGGGAACCAGGAACTGCCCCCAGGTCTCCCACACGGGTGCAGGGTCCCAATGCATTGGGCCGTCCTCAACTGCTTTCCCAGGCCACAAGCGGGGAGCTGGATGGGAAGTAGAGCAGCCAGGATTAGAACCGGCACCCATATGGGATCCCGGGGCGTTCAAGGGGAGGACTTCAGCCGCTAGGCCACGCCGCCGGGCCCAAAATGTTTGTTTTTCTAGGAACTGAAAAATATTCAATTCCTTCCTAATCATCCACTCATCTACCTCAAGCACATCTAAAGGGCCCAAGACTTCCGTAGGACAGGAACAGCTTCTGTATGTTCGCCATGGCATTTGGATCAGCTACTAAAGTAGTGTGAAAATACCCAGTCACCCTTAGGGAAGCTTTAACAGCCACACCCCTCTACCCTTCAGCACTGTTCCTGCGGCCTTCCAGCCTGGCTCTGCACCTGCTCCAGTCATACATTCTATGGAGACCTAGGCGAACACCAGAATTCTCATGCTTCTCTCTGTGCAGCAGAGAAGCAGCAGGGAGAATCTTTTTTGATTTACTGGGCCCGGCGGCATGGCCTAGCAGCTGAAGTCCTCGCCTTGAATGCCCCAGGATCCCATATGGACGCTGGTTCTAATCCCGGCAGCACCACTTTCCATCCAGCTCCGTTTGTGGCCTGGGAAAGCAGTCAAGGACGGCCCAATGCTTTGGGACCCTGCACCCGTGTGGGAGACCCAGAGGAAGTTCCAGGTCCCCGGCTTCGGATCGGCACAGCTCTGGCCACTGTGGTCACTTGGGGAGTGAATCATTGGATGGAAGATCTTCCTGTCTCTCCTCTGTATGTCTGACTTAGCAATACAAATAAATAAATCTTTTTTTATTTTTTTTTTAAAGATTTATTTATTTTTATTACAAAGCCAGATATACAGAGAGGAGGAGAGACAGAGAGGAAGAGCTTCTGTCCGATGATTCACTCCCCAAGTGACCACAGTGGCCAGAGCTGTGCCGATCCGAAGCCAGGAGCCTTAGAGCCTCTTCTGGGTCTCCCACGTGGGAGCAGGGTCCCAAGGCTTAGGGCCATCCTCCACTGCTTTCCCAGGCCACAAGCAGGGAACCAAAAATGAAGTGGGGCCGCTGAGATTAGAACTGGCAAGCACCCTAATGAGATCCCAGCGCATGTAAGGCACAGACTTTAGCCACTGAGCTACTGTGCAGGGCCTTAGCAGGGAGAATTTTCTTTACCAGTTCACATTTAATACTTTGACCAGAACCAACTCTGGCTACTCAATCAAATGCAAGATACAAATATCCTAATCATATAACTGAGCTGTTCTCTTAAGACTATCTAAAGCCAAATCATGAGAACTCAGAAAATGCTATCAAGTAATTTTGGTATAATGGGTGTGTTACAATACTTTAAAACTCCGGATATGGGGCCAGTGTGTTGGCTCAACTGGCTCATCCTCCACCCAAGCCCAGGCATTCTACTGGGAGCAGGTTTGACCCCCAGCTCCTCCACTTACCATCCCGTTCCCCTACTTAGGGCCTGGGAAAGCAATAGAGGATGGCCCAAGGCCTTGGGACCCTACACCCAAATGAGACCTGGAAGAAGCTCCTGGCTTCAGATCAGATCAGCTTCAGACGTTGTGGCCGTTTGGGGAAAGAACCAGCGAATTAGAAAAGCTGTCTCCTTCTCACTGTAAATCTGCCTTTCTAATGAAAATGAATAAATCTTTAAAAAAACAAAAGAGGACTAAGGAAGTAATTTTTACAACCTCCAATCAATGTGCAAAATGCCTGTGTGGCTTTGTCTGTCTCTGTCAGAGGCATATCTCAGCCAAGCTGAAAGCTCCAAGGGTCCTGCTGAGAGCCCCCTTCCCAGATGGAGCTTGGCAGGACACAGGGAACTGTTACCATGGCTTCCCGCTGCCACGTCTCCTGCCTTCTCACCCTCCCCTGGGAGCAGTGGGGATGCCACTCAGGAGCCAGAACGTTCACCTTGGAGTACGGCTAAGTTTTGTTTCTGGAGGTCACAGCTGAAGGAGTTCTAACGCTTACTGAATGAGCAGTGATTGCTACCAGGGTGATCAATCTTTCCTTCTGCATTAACCTAGCTTATTGACCTGCTGATGAAATCATCAAAGCACACTCAGTAGGCATCTCCTGTTTCCATCCACCCCAGCGCTTCTGAGTGTTAGTCATGCTAAACTCACACCTGTATCAATAAATATTCAAGGCAAACAGGAAGACGGCTAATCAATTGGCAGGATATTTAATTACTACTTTCCAGTAGCTTTAAATCTCAATTTACAAGGAAGAAGTGGGACAGCCTGCCAGAGGCTGGCAGGTCCCACGCCTTTTGCCTTTCTTGGTGCACAGCACAAAGGCTCCAGGGCACATCCCGTCCATCTTAACAAGATTTGCGTTTAAAAAAAAAAGAAAAGAAAGAAACTCACTCACTTGGTCCAGGGCAACACTTAGGGCAGACAGCAGAGCTGTGATCATCGGGGTAGGGCTGCTGTTAGCCCAGCAGGAAGAAAAGCCCCTTTCACAGCACCGGGCCGAGGCCCTGGGCGGGAGTGGGGGAATGCTCATTAATAATTTAAATACTTAAATAGCTCTTAGGCTGTCCCCTGGATCTTTTCCATCTGGCCGCGACAGCCCTCAGGCCGGCCAGGTGAGCAGGTCCAACAGGACAGGTGTCCCCAGGAAGGCCCCAGTTCCCCAGGTGAGTACAGGCTTGCCGGAAGCTCAGTTTACCAAGGTGGAAGTGAGGAGGGCTTCCACTGACACAGACAGTGCGACCGACTTCCCACGCGGCTTCAGCTGATGTGGTTCGTTGCCTGACCTCTTCTTTTGAGGTACCTCTTCCTGATTTTCATCATCCATTTCACGCTCAGTTTGGCAAACTCCGCTGCTTTAAATAGTGCCAAAAAGGCCCCACAGAGAAGTGCGATCGTGTTCCAAGGATTGGCAGTGATGATCTGTGAAACAGAAGCAGACCAGGGTCACTACCTGCCAGAGCCGCACTGGAGTTCTGCCTGCAGCATCTCCCACGTCACTGGGACTGCAAGCACACACCACCTGACTCCTGACAGCACCACCCACTCTGCGCTCACAGTCCAGACCCTGACCACGGCAGCAAGCCCCTCCTGAGTGCAGCGGTCCCGAAAGACGGACGTGCCGCCTGAGAGCCCGCCGGAGACAGCACAGCCTCTGGCCACTCCAGCAGTCAGGAGCAGCCTGGCTTGGAGCTCAGCGCCCAAACTACCCGGAGGCCAGCTCTCCTTCCTTCCACCTCACACTTAGCTCTGTGTCACACGGCTGTTCCCCACCTTGCCCCAGTGATTCCCGGGCCGAGCCTTGGCTCCCCCATACCCCTCTTCCCCCCACTGAGGCTTTCCTTCATGCTCCCACGACTAATCCTGCAGCAGTCCAGGGCCCTGGGCACTGAGCCAAAGTCCTCGGTGATTTCAACATACACATACTTGTGCCACAAATTCCCTCAATACTTATTGTCGGGAATAAGCAATTTAAATCAAAAGACTTCCCCTTCAACTAAACCTGAACTTCAAAGCAGAAGTTCTAGCTTGGACTGCTGAATCTTCAAGCATGGAAAAAAAGAAACACTGTTAGGTCCAGGTCTGCAGGGTGACCTTGGCCAAGCTGAGCATTCACCCATGCAGCGAGGTCTGTCACCACTGTTCTGGAACTGCTGGGAAACTGACCAGCCACCCAAGGAAAGCTGGCCTCTTGCAGGGGTCTCTGCTTGGTTCCGGACAAGGTCTTCGTACTGAATATAGCTGTTAAAGATTTCAGGAGCGGGTGCTGTGGGGCAGCAGGTTAAGCCACGACTAGGGACACCCACATTCTGCTGTCAATCCGAGTCCTGGCTGCTCTGCTTCCAATCCAGCTTCCTGCTAGTGCACACCTCAGCTGGTGTGTCTCTGTGATGGCTCAAGTGCCTGAGTCCCTGGAACCACGTGGCAGACTCCGCTGTGGTCCTTGGGGGAGTGAACTATTGGGTGGTAGCTTTCTGTGTCTGTCTCTCCCTGTTACTCTTTCAAGGAAACAAAAATTAGCTTTTTTTTTTTTAAAGTTCAATCACACAGCTCACTACAGAGTTAAAAATATTCTCTCCACCTCAAGTTTCCATACAGGAAGCCTCTGCATAACCCCCTCCCACAGCCTCCCAATCCATATGAACAGCAGGAGTGAGTGACACAGCACACACCCCATCAACAAGAGCCAGAGCTGGGGCTGCAAAGCTTAGGAATGTGAGACTCAGCTAGGAAATTTCTTCCCTAAGCTGGGATCTTATTGGGATACTTTGTGGTAACCCAAAAGCCAAACCAGTGCCAGGTTAGCACTGGCTCGGGTGGGTGCTGGGTCCTGAAGGCTCCTTGAGCACAGCTGTCCCATCACCCTCCCTGTTGAGACTGGGAGTCGGAGCATTCAGCATCCACTGACAGCTGGTTCATCAGCTGTACCTTCCTCTCTTCCTAAAAGAAGTAGCCTCTGGCGACAGTCATCTGTGTGGTCTTTCTACCTAGTTTATCCAGCTAGTATTACTAGGCAGATGCAGCAGATACTCTGGGCAAAGCACTCTGCCAGATAGCAAAGCAACAGCAGACAAATGACGAGGACCCCACCTTCACAGAGACAATGGTCTGAGTGGAGACAAGATGAGCTAAACACACCACGCCACGGAAGAATTCGGGAACAGCTCCGTGGGGCTGGTGGGCCAGGCCAACAGTGCAGCGCAGGGAGCGCGCCCAGGCAACATACTCACATCCTGGACTTTCTGGATGAAAGGATCTTTCCACTCAAAGACCACAAAAAACAGCTGGGCACTTCTCTCGGCGGCTGGCCGCTGGTCAATGTAGTTCACCACACTCGTCTAGACACGGGAGACAGAAAGCCACGTCAACTCTGGTCGCTCCCCCTCCGCCTGGGCCAGAGCAGAGACAGAGTACAAGGGGTACCCGGGCCTGGGCTTCCCCGTTCCACCAGTTCAAGAGCCAAAGCTGATGCACACAACATCTCCTCACCTTGGCTTCCATGGTTCTCTAGGAAATGAGAATCTGAGATTCAGTGGGGACTGTTTCTGAAACCTGTCTTCAGGTATCTGATTAAACCATAGTTAGACCGTATTCAAATTACCATGTCACAGTCACAATTAAACCAATGAGACACCCAAAGCTTAAATATCCTGATCTTAAGGGCTGGGTCTTAACCCTTCACAGCTACAGAGGCAGAGGCCCGGCTCCCCGACCTGCTCGGAGCCCGCACACCAATACCCCCAGAAAGGAGAAACACTCACCTCACTGCGGGCTGGGGAGGCTCAGGTCAAACACGCTCCATCCTCAACTCTAAAACTTGACAAAGTTCTAGCTTTGTTCCAAAGATCTCACTATCTCAGTGAAAGACTACCAATTCAGACAACAAAAGGCATGAAAGACTTCAAGTTCATGGGCTCCCTGGGGCTTTCACCCCTCTGGCTTCCTGTCATAGCTGCAGCGAGCAGGAGGGGGACACCCAATTTTAGAGTCAAGAGAAAGAATTTGGGATTCCTGGAGTCAAATGTGCAATCGATGTCCCGAAGAGAAGTTACCCTGCAAAACGGGAATATTTTAGGGACCTTCCGTGGTGGTGGGAGAGAGGACAGGAAAAATGGCCCACCCCCGGGGTAAGCCTCTCCCAGAACATCACAACCTGCAGCAGTCCTGGGACCCAGGGGTGTGAAGCAGCAACCTCAGGGCTCAGGCCCAGACAGCCCAGGTGGCTGGCGGCGTGAATCCCTGTTTCAACACACACCTTTCCTAATGCTGGCTTCGGAGCCCAGGCCAAGCGTGCCACCTCCCGGAGGAACAGGTCAGAAGACACATCCTCCTCCTCCTCTCAATCCCTGGCAGGACTGATCACTTACACACAGGATGGCCTGGTCTCAATGTGGATGCAAAAAGGCGGCAAAGCCACCAGGGGGCAGGGGAGCCTCAGAAGCAGGGATGGGGTCCTGCTTTTCCAGGGATGGATCAACAGCCCACTGACGCAGCTACCACCCAAGCCCACCCCTGCAGCCATGCCTTGGCTCGAGGTGCTCCCACATCACGGACACCTCTCCCTGGATCACAGGGACTTGCCCCACAAATCACAGGGATCTTCTGGCCTCCAGCCCAGGGAGCTGAAAGCATTCTGATCAGATCTCTGATTTGTAAATGTTCATGTATGCACCCAGCACATTTAAACCCCTAACTCTGTGATATAGCTCGCAGTTACTGTTCTAATGTCATATGCATTTTAAAACATTAAAAAACAGGAATGTTAAAAAGTTAAGATAATAAACACAAAAGCAGTGATGCAGCACAGTGCATTAAGCCGTTTCTAGCGATGCTCACTCCCACACTGGAGTGCCCACCCAGGCCCGCCTCTCTTCTGTGGAGCTGGGAGAGCAGACAAGATACACACACTGGCGTTTTGGACACCCAGCCGGGAGACCAGGATGGAGCTCCCAGCTCTTGGTTTAGGCCTGGTGCATCCCATACCTCTGTGATCATTTGGTCAGTGCACCAGCAGATGGAAAATCTTTTTCTGCCAGACTTTCAAGTAAATAAATCAATCTTCCGGGGGGAATGGGAGGCAGGAGGAATACCACAAAAATAAAACTCATCTCTACTGCTGCCTCTCAGTGGGCTGTGGGAAGGACAAGTCGGAGGCCACAGGCCGCAGCCTCCCTGCCCTGCTACAGCATCACAGCCTTTCCAGAGCATCTGACAGTCCTGGCCAAGGTACCCAACTCGGCAGGACCCAGCCATCCCCACTGCACACCCATGTTCTAGAAGCACTGACAGGCACATGTGATGCCCAGGGAACATGCCAATTCTGGCATGGCCTATGAAGCCCTCACAGGATCCCTGCTCAACCCAGAAAAGGACTCTGCTCGAAGGAGCTTCTCCCTGATGCCAGGCCCAAGCATGGAGAAGGCACGAGCAGGCCCAAGTGCACCCTGAGCCACCCACCTCCTGCCGGAACTCCACAGCTTCTCGCCCGTCCTCCTCCTTGGTCTTCACCAGCGACATCTTGACCCATGTGCGGAAGCCCCCGGAGAACTTCCAGCTGGAATAGGCACTCTCACAGGCCTGCATGAAGCCCACCTTGTCTGGGCTTGAACACAAACAGTAGAAAGGTCCAAGTTATTCCAGAGCAGGCAGCAGGATGTCAGTGTGGTCAGACCCAAACTCCACCCACCAATTCAAGCTGGTTTCATTGCTAGCACAAGCAGCGCGACGCCCACTCCATTTCCCCAAGACTGCCTCAGTGGGACTGTTTGTCAGTCACCAGCCAAAGCAAGAACCCCTACATCTCCTAATGGGAGAATCCCTCTTCCTTCCCACTCACCACTCCTATCACCTACTCCCAAGGCAATGGGCAAAGTATCCAGGGACACAGTGCTTCCAGCTCCAACAGGGAGCCCAGAGCTTCAGGCAGTCTGCCCTGGCCCGCGGACTCGGTTCCTCAGGGAGCTGTCAGCCATGGGGACACCCGAGGGCATTGCTGATGCAGAAAAATCCAACCCCCCAGGAGCAAGCAGAAGCTGCAGCCCAGCCGTGGGGAAGCTCCCCAAGCAAGCAGCCCAAGCAGGATCCTCTGGGAACTCTCCCAATGTAAAGGCAACACAGGACGAGCAGGAGAGGGACAGGAGAGGAACTGTGGGTGGCGGACTGGGTGGGAAGACACTAAAGCAGAGGCCCTAAGCTCAAAGCGGCCATGGCCACCGCTGCCACCTCCCTGCCTCATTGGGATAGAGTTCAGCAGGTCCAGCAGGACCTGGCAGGGCCGAGTCCCCTGAGCCCCAGCACACACACAAAACGCTTCGACTCCTGGGGGGCACCCCGGATCCCACAGCCTCCAGAGCATGGCAGACGAAGCAGACAGGAACCTGCTTACGGTGGGACACGCCCAAGCAAAGCCAAAAGCATCTGGCAGACCCACACCCCGCACCCCATCTTACGAGGGGATATCTGAGACAAACATGCACGGCCTTCACAAGGGACAAATGCACACTGGAGCCCACGCACACGGCAGGGCAGCCAAGGCTGCCTTCAACGGGACGTCCTGTACCCTTTAGCTCCCCGGGCGAGCCAAGCCCCAGCTGCTGGGTCCCCAGACAGCACCACTTCTCTAACTCTGGCCTTGCCTGAATGTCCTCAGCCCAGCAACAGGCGAGCAAGAGGGGAACATGAAAGAAAGCAACTGTGCGCCCAGCGCGAGCCCCGCGAGGCCACCTTTGCAGGAAGTCCTGGAAGGAGGAGAAGAGGAGGTAGTCGATGGCGCTGAAGTCCTCGCTGCTCTGGTTCAGGCGGAACTGCAGGAACACCAGCTCCCGCTTCTTCACTTCCCGAGGCCCCCGGACAATCAGGGCCGACTTCTGCAGGGAGACCAGCGCACTCTCGGT
Source organism: Ochotona princeps (assembly GCF_030435755.1). NCBI lineage: Eukaryota > Metazoa > Chordata > Mammalia > Lagomorpha > Ochotonidae > Ochotona > Ochotona princeps. The sequence continues at coordinate 21,552,375 of NC_080841.1, forward strand.
CCCAGGAGCCCCACGGTTCACACGCCACAGATCTTCAGCTACACAGGACCCCGTGTGGCCCCCAAAGCCCACAGCTGTGTGCCCTGCAGCCTCCCAGCTGACTTCCAGCTACTGTCAGCTGGTCAGGGCGCACAGGGCCTCAGCCCAGGCTCCTGCTCAGACCTGGGCACTCTTCTCAGCACCAGATCCAGAGCAAAACCCAAAGTGGCCAGTCTCAGCCCACTTTCCTGACTGGCAGGCTGCGCCGCGGAAGCTCCAGCTCAGTAAGGTGGGTCTCTTCTCTATACCACACGGAAATGTCTTCCCCCACTGTGTCTGTCATTTACGACTGTTTCTAATGTCATTTATTAATTTTTATTGGAAAGTCAGATATACAGAGAAGAAACACAGATCTTCTGTCCATTGATTCACTCCCCGAGTGACTGCAACGGCCAGAGCTGCACTGATCTGAAGCCAGGGGCCAGGAGCTTCCTCCGGGTCTCCCACATGGGTGCAGGGTCCCAAGGCTTTGGGCCATCCTCCACTGCTTTCCCAGGCCACACCGGGAGCTGGCTGGGAAGCGGGGCCACCGGGATTAGAACCGGCGCCCATATGGGATCCCGGCGTGTGTAAGGCAAGGACTTTAGCAGCTAGGCTACTACACTGGACCCTCCTTGAATACTATTTAAAATGTTTACATGTACATACCTTACATACTGAAGTTTTGCAGACGGTATGAGACAGGCCTCTAACTCTGATCCCCTGACTCACAGGTCCTCTCCTCCTTTATCATATGGTAAACTCAAACACAAAACCAACGTGTCTGCTGCCAGCCCTCCTGCAGGCCATCGGTCTACCAGCCTGCTGCCTGTACTGCAGCTCCTGGGCTTCCCACTGCTCTGTCACCTAGCCAGGCAGTGCCCTTCACGTCCTCCTTCGAAGCTGTCTTGGTTATTTATGCACATGGGTTCTTCCAAATGTACTTGGAAACCAGCTTGTTCACTTCCACAAAAAAACAAATAAAAAACATACTTTGTTGATGAACTTGACTGATACATATTCTCCTCATACTATCAGCTTTATAAAAATGTCCTACAATTCAGAAAAGAGTGTAAGCTTTACACACACACACACACACACACACACACACAGTTACTATTTGCTACTCCATTCTTATCCTAACTACTCTGTGCCTATGTGATCTTGGGATTCCAGAGAGGCGTGTTCAAGTCACCCGCTAAGAGCTGAGGCTATTTTTAATTTTGCACAGGTTTCGGCTGGAACACAGAATGGTGCAGTCTTAGACCTAACGAGGTCTGCTCAGCCTCCTTTATTGGGGGGCGAGCAGCTTGTTCCTATTTAATCCCCTGCCCTGGGATTCCATCCTGACTGGCAGTTGCAGCCCCATGCCCGGGTCTTCGGGGCACCTTTACAATCCTCATCCACTTGTGAACTTGCCCCTGTGTGCCACACTTAGTTCTCACTGTGCAGCAAGGCAGGTTCACTGTGCCAGTTTCCACTGCGAGGCCTTATTCCAGTATGAGCAAACTGCTTTCCCACGCCAAACTGTGGCCCAACAGTCATCCTGCTGGCCCTCACTGCTGGCGCCTCACACGTGCTCATGTGATGGAGTTCCCAAAACCTGGGTAAAAGTGACTCATGCAACTCAGTGTCTTTTTTTTTTTTTTTTTTTTAAGGGAACCACTTGTAGAGGCCAGGGTCAGAATAGCCAACTAAGCCTCTGCCAGCAGCACCAGCATCCTATGCGGGCACCACGAGCTCCTGTCCCAACTGCTCCACTTCACACCCAGCTCCTCGCTGATGGCCTGGGAAAGCAGTGCAGGATGGCCCAAGTGCTTAGGCCCCTGCACCCACACGTGAGTCCTGGCTTTGGACTGGCTCAGCTCCAGCCACTGTGGCTGTTTGGGAAATGAGCCAGTGAATGGAAGATCTCTGTCTCTCTTAATTCTGCCTTTCAAACAAAAATATTAAAAAAAAAAAAAAAAAGCAATAGCAAGCCCACTGTCACTTCCCAGGAGTGGGAATGTGCACACATGATTGCCAAGTGGACAAGGACAGCTCCTGGGGATAGCACAGGGACAAGAAAGCAGTGTCACTGAGAGTCCTGTACGGCAGCTCTGCCCGCTGTACTGCCCGTGTTGTTCCCTAAGGGACATGGACACTTGGCCCCGGGAGTCTCCCTGCTGCACAGGAATAGAGCGCATGCTTGAACAGACTTTTGAGCTGGCAGCAGAATTCTGCAACCCTAATACCCCAAGAACGAGGCCCTGGCTTCACAGCTGGGGACAGCAAGCAGAAGGGAGGCAGACAGGGACCCAGGCGGGAAGGCAGCCACCCTCACAGCATTTGGTAAAAGCTGACAGCACTAGAGGGGAACCACAAAAATTAGTGAAAATCCGAAGACTGCTGAAGAAGAGAGGATGAGACCCTGAAAAGGAATGACTTGCACTCAACTGTACGCAAAACAGCCAGAAGCCCACAGGTTCCTGAAAACACTCAGTGACAAGGAAGGCAGTGGCAGCAGGGTGTAACAAGCCAAGCTCCAGCCCTGCGATGGTCGGTCCTGGAGCCACTGACAGCACACAGCCCCGCGGGAGGCTGTTCCCTAGTGTCCACCTCAGATTCAAGGTGGAATGAATCTCCCCGCCAAAAGGCCACACACACAAAGGCTACCCTGGGGCAACACATTGGACACGCGGACTTCCAGCCTGACCCTCTACGGCGACCCTGTCCCACACCTGACTGGGTTACAGGTTCTCTCACGTTTGTTTATTCCACCAATTGATGCCAAACTGTCTTCCTAGCTTACACAACTTCCTCAAATGCCATTCTCACCCCCTCAGTTTGCACAGGAGTATTTCCAACATTCTATTGTATCCATCTTATTTATCTATTTGCAGAGGTGGGAACAATTTCAGCAGGATTCTAGAGGTATGGCGTGAAGGGTCCAGAGTGGTAGCCTAGCAGCTAAAGTCCTTGCCTTGAATGCTCTGGGATCCCATATGGGCACCAGTTCTAATCCCGGCAGCCCTGCTTCCCATCCAGCTCCCTGCTTGTGGCCTGGGAAAGCAGTCAAGGATGGCCCAAAGCCTTGGGACCCCGCACCCCCATGGGAGACCTGGAAGAGGCTCCAGGCTCCTGGCTTCAGATCGACACAAGCTTCACCCATTGAGACCACTTGGGGAGTGAGTCAGCAGATGGAAGATCTTCCTCTCTGTCTCTCCTCCTCTCTGTATATCTGACTTTCCAATAAAAACATATCTTTTAAAAGTAGTAGTATGAAGAGAAAACACATACACACACACACACACGGTGTGCCTATTTCATCTTCAGACCTCCTAACAGCACCCCTTTACCCAGCCTGGCCCCCAACAGAATGCACATGGATCCTCCCACTCCCCACCTCTCTTGCAGGATGGGGACATCGACCCCCAGAAACATACTCCCCCAGAGCCATAAAAGCCTGCCATCCCTCCCTGTCATCATGGGCAGTTTCCTTTGCCTGGCAAACCCTCCCTTTTAATCTGCAAATCCCATATACAGCCCTCTTCACCCCTCCTGAGGAAGGTGGGGCAGGAGAGGTCAGATGTTAATGTAAACTCCCTCCCAGCCTTTAAATCCCCACGCAGGTGCCACCACTTCCCGAAGCGCTCAGGGCCCCAGCCGGCAGGTCCCTGCTGAGCAGTGCTGTGTGCGGCAGCGCAGCCACACCGGGCCCAGCAGTTCTCATCCCCACACCAGCATTCCCTGTACACACTGGCTTACTGACATCAAAGGAGAGGGCATTCCGGCTGGGTCTGCAGAAATTACAATCCAGCCGGCCTCACATGGATCCTGTCAATCTGCATTTTCACAAAGTATCCTGGAAAGTCTATCATGTCATCAGGCAGAGGACCACCTGACTGTCACAGCAGCCCCACTCCGTGACCTTTGCTGACCCATCCTTCCACCAGCGACAGGATGTCACCCCACTGAGACTCTGAGGGGCATGCATGAAGCCAGGCACAATGGGAAGACCTTCCTGGGGAGGACTCAGGGCGATGGGTGTTACCAAGGTCTGATTGGAGAAAGGGTCCGTGTAGTTGATGGTCCGCGTGGTGCAGTTCATGTCACCTGGCTGGCCGGGGCTTCTCAGGGGCGGAATGATCTCATAATGGTGCTTACAGCTGAGCAGCTGGGCCTGACCGGGGTACAGGGCAATGCCTGGGGACACAAGACAGGGCAAAGAGGATGTCAGGAGTCACAGTCCCCAGCTCCACTACTGAAACCATCTCTCACACAGCAACTGCCTATAGTCTGGACCAGCCGGGGAACTGCAGGGGAAGGTTACAGCAGTGGAAAGCACATTCCCTGCGCCCTTGGTCAAGCCCAACTCTACCACAGGGCACAGGTCCCCTCAGTAAACCCCTGGTCTGTGCTGTAATGCAGCCTCCTGATTGGCTGAGCTCAGCCACACTCTCCGCCTGCCCATCATCGATGTGCACATGTGCCAGGAGGCTCTGGGTTGTAAGATTCCCCAGAAGTCACTTTGTCTCTCACCTCTGCTCTTACTGGGAGCTCCCACAGGTGAATCCATCCCAGCACGCCCAGCCTCTCTCCTAGCCCCAACACCTTGGCCACCGCTCTGACAGCAGCCACCCACTTCAAATGAGAGCAACATATGGCACAGGACAAAGTTCAGGGAGACCAAGAGACAAGGAACAGCAAGGAAAACCCGCAGATGATGAGCCTGAAGCAGACACAGAGGGGCAAACACAGGATGGCTGTGCTGGGAACCGTCAGGGAGCCAAGAGGGTGCAGGGGGAGCTTGGGTTCAGACTCTAGGCTCATGACTAAGCCACTGGAGGGTCACTCTGGGATGCCTATGCATCGAACAGCTGCGCTCCACCAGGTGGGCAGAGCCCGGGAGCACAGCATTCACGCTTCCCCATCACCCCATGGCTTCCAGTATGCCCAGTGCCAGCTCCACGATGGAGCAGACAGGACCCTCGGCAGCAGAAGTGACTTCCCGCTGGGGACCAGACACACAGTGAAACAGGCAAGCAGTATATGGTATGGCCTGGGAACCCCTGCCCACCACTGGACGGCCTCAGTGCCTCTAGCCAACCTCTGCACCATGCAGTCCAGCCCTTACACCTGCTTCTCCTCACCTCTGCCCTCCGGCTCCAGCCAGGCCAGCCTCCTCCTCTCTAGAAACCCTCCCCCTATGTCGATGGTCTTCCGAGAAGCACTCTCTCCCCACTCACAAGCCTGTTTCCAAATTCCTCTACAGAGCTGGCCCTACCTTGCTGGCTTGATGCAAGTCTCCCCAGTGCACAACACACTTTGCAAGGCTTGCTGGCCCCTATCCATCTAGACCTCACCTGGCCTCCTCCACCCTGCCCAGGGCCCAGCAGCGTGCTCAGGGAGGATCTGCCTGATTCAAGTCGACCCTACCTGGGGCATCATAGCGATCCACTTCCTTGTAAGACACAGACATGACGGGGTGCTTGAGTTTCTCACGGAAGTCCGTGATGGTCTGGTAGACCAGGAAGACGGCCACAGCCATGAGCAGCAGGTAGATGAAGATGAGCAGGACTGAGAACACGTTCTTCAGGCAGGCCTTGCTGAAGCGGATACTGCTGGAAGCCGACTCGCTGTCCAGGCCTGACAACAACAAAGCAAAGCTGAAGTAAAGGGCTTGGCAACAACTCTGGGTGCTTATCTGCCTCCCAGGGAGGTGACCACCCAGCATACCCAACCGCCACACCCAAATCCTACAAGTCACCTGTGTACCTTCCCTACACAGCCCTGCCTGCCGGGCAGAGGAGAGTCACTATGTAAGGCCTTGTGGAAACTGCTCTAATCCCCCTGAGACAGACGGCCCTGATCTCCTCCTAGGCAGTCTCCTTGCCCAGCTCCCACAGCTTCAGCCCATGAGGGCAGCTCCCCATCTCCCAGCAGGCACTTGCTTTGCCGCACGCGCTGCTCTGAAGCACTCATCACCCTGACTCCTTACTCTTTCAGTTTGAGGCATTTCTTCCAGGTACCTTTCTCTGACTCCTTAACCTTACAGGTGCCCTCTATGCCCAGAACCCCCAGCACGTCTCCTACTGCACCTCTCATTAGCTGTCTGTGCTTTCTCAGGCCAGAAGTTCCATTTGAGGGCAGGGACAGGGCAAGTCTCACCTTTGGCTGAGCTGTCAGCACATCACACTGTGCCCAGGACAGAGCAAGCATTCTGTATTTACACTCTGACCAGTAACACAGCCTCACCACACAGCTCTGCCTCCTGACCTGTCCTTCCATGACTTAGCCACTGAATCATGATCATTCTCTTGGACTCAACTGCCCCCCACCATCTCCTCATCCTACATCAACATTCCGAAGTCTAACCCCCAGTGTGTGTGCAGACAGAGCCTTTAAGGTGGTCACAGATCAAGTGAGGTCATAAGGACGTCGTTAGAAGAGGAAAAACAGCCACAAGCCTGGCATGCTCACATGGAGAGGCCACATGAGGACACAGTGAGAAGGGAGCCACATCTGCAACCCAAGAAGAAGCCTCATCAGAACAGCAACCCTGCTGGCCCTGGGGTCCTGCACTTCTCACCTCCTGAACTGGGAGAAATGTATTCCTATGGTTTTTACACACACACACACACACACACACACACACACACACTGGCTACGCCAAGTGAGATGTCAGCCTTCTGCTTGAGGGCATGCATTGATCCCTGTAAGGCCTGGTTCAAGGTACTAAGGACACAGCATAGTGCAGGGGAAAAGACAGAAAGTTACGGAAGTTCTGGCAGGGAGTATCCAAAGCAGGAGTGAACCTCCAGGTCTGCTGGAGATCCCCAAGGGCCCAGGAAAAAAAAAAAAAAAAAAACAGCAGACAGAAGTAGAGACTGACGGAAAGGCAACACAGCCCAGAGCTTGCATGAACCCTGCCAGACCACCTGCTTTAAAAAATCTGTCGGCTCATAACAGAATCCTGATTCTCTAAAATATAACTTGCCTGAAGTCGTGTTCACTCAAAAATCACGAGAGGTGAAAAGACACAAGAAAATGCAAGCCATACTCAAGAAAAAAAAACGTGATCTACAGACACTAATACTAAAATGAACCCGATAAAGCAATTAGACAGGGATCTTCAGCAGCACTTAAAGCAAAATACACAGATAAGGGGGCTGACAGTGCGGCACATCAGCTTAAGTTGCTATCTGTGACAGCATCCTACATGGTTCAAGTCTTAGCTGCTAACGGGAAAGCAGAAGACGGTCCAAGTGCTTGAGCCCCTGCACCCAAGTGGGAGACCCAGTAAAGCTCCTGGCTTTTGCCTGGCCCAACCACAGCCACTGCAGCCATTTGGGGAGAGAAGCAGCAGGTGGAAGATCTCTGGAAGATCTCTCCAGCACATGTTCACACCCTAACTTTGCCCTTCAAACAAATAAAACCAATCTTTGAAAGCATACATATGTGGGTAAGCAGTAAACAGAGGGCAAATAGAGAAACTAATGTCAAAAGAACCAGATATAGCTTCACTTATACAGGATGAAGCATTCTGCACACAGATGTGCTAACAGCTGCACAGCAATGTAACCACTGGACCACACACTTAAAAACAGCTAAGGTGGTAAATTTTAGAACACACATCTTGTCACAGTAAAACATTATTAAATTTAGAATGAATCAAATAAGAAACTCTAGAGCTGAAAACAAAAAATTAAAAAGTTACAAAACCTTAACAGAAGATACCAAGAAAATTGAGTGAAATTGAGGTCAAATAAACAGAAATAATCCAATCTAAAGATCAAAGATAAGTATAATAGAGCCTAGATAACTGTCACATTCTAGTCTAACACCATTAATGGAGAGGAAAAAAAAATGAGTTATAAAAGGTATTTGAAAAAGCAATGATCCAAAACTTCCCCAAATAAGACATGAACTTACAGATTCAACATAATGCCAAACAGGTAAAGAAGGGCACCTCAAACAAATCATAGTCAAACTACTAACACAAACGGAAAACTTTTGAAAACAGTTTGAAAAACTGACAAAGTGTGTACACAGCATTTCTGCTACCAATGACTAGCTTACAATCAAGAATAACAGGGGCCAGGGCAGGCGCTGGCACTGCACTACGAGTCACCTGCAACATCTGCACACCTGAGTCCTGGCTCCACTTCGGACTCAGCTTCCTGGAAATGCTCACTCAGAGACAGCAAAGGCGGCTCAGCACTCACATGGGAGACCCAGAGTGAGCTTCTCCCTGCAGGACCTCTAGGTGCAGAGCACGGTGGTCTGTGCACAGGAACCTACCGGTAATTACTGCTTGGAAGGCACTCCCAGAGTTCACATGGGATCACAAATGCACTTCAAAACATGGCTGATGGGGCCAGCACTGTGGTGTAGCAGGTAAAGCTGCTACCTGTGATGCCTGCATCCCATATGGGTGATAGTTTACGTCCTACCTGCCTCACTTCCAATCAGCTGCTTGCTAGAGGCCTGGGAAAGGCCATAAAGATGGCCTGAGTATGTGGGACCCTATCACCCACAGGGGAAACCCAATGAAGCTCCTGGTTTTGGCGGCTCAGCCCTGGCCACTGCAGCCATCTAGGCAGTGAATGAGGGGAAGGAAGATCTGTCACTCCCTCGTTAAAATCGATCAATCCATCTTTAGGAAGGAAGAACACAGCTGGTGAAAACACACTGTCAGGAGCTGCTCACGGCTGTGTCTGCTTGCTACAATTCTCATGGGATGTGAAAAGATCCCAAAACTGAAGCAGCTCTGAAGTGACTGATTTGGTGGCTAACATCTGAAGAGTCAGATGAGACTTACACAGGTGCCCCCCCCCCCTCCTGTGTCGTGTTCCAGATCTCACCTCCGGTCAGCAGTACAAACAGAACTGGAATCCTACAGTGCCAACGGACAGCGCAATGTTCTTTCTCCACACAGCCTGATGAGTTCAGTCTAGTTATTAAAGATCTAACACATTTCAAGGCAAACTACTCACAACTCTCAGACTGATCAATACAGATTCTAAATCAATCAATATAAGGCCCAGAAAGTTCACTCAGGACAACCCCTCCCTCAGACTCGACCATGGTATCTGGATGAATTACTCTTGGGAACACTGACCGCGCGTCACTCCCTCGGTTTCCTCCACAGAAGCCAAGCCTAGCTTCTTTACAGGTCTTCTGATCCACAGATAAGCTCAGAACGCAAATATAAAAGCATCCAGGCACTGCCTCACCCACTAGGCTAAATGCTCTACCCCTAACACTCATCCCTTTTCAGATGAATACATTCAAGGTTTTGGTATATTCAAAGTGAGCAATCCTCAGAACTTCTAATTACAGAACATTTTCATTAATTAAAAAAGAAATCCCATACCCCTTATGGTCCCTCTTCCTCCCACTCAGTCCCTGGAAAGTAACCTATCAACCTCTATGGGTTAGCCTGCTCTGGACATATCCACAACAGAATCACACACGGTTCTTTCTCTTCTGACTTCTTTTACTTGGTATGCAATGAGCAAACCCTAGTCTCTTCAACTACTTAATGACCATTTGTGCATCGAAAGAAACACCCAACCAGAATACTTCGCTTGTTTTTTAAACTGGGTTTTTCTTGTTGAGCCATAGAAGTTCTTGAAATATATTCTGACACGAATCCTTTATCAGATACATGATGTGCAAGTATCGTCTCCCATTCTGTATTCTACCATTTTACTTTCTTGATAGTTAGCTCTGATGTTCAAAACAATCTTGGTAAGATCAAATCAATTATTTTCTTCCCTTAGTTATTCATTAGTTATTTACAATGAGAAGTGACTGTAGTGACTAATTAGCCAACTGTTTCCCCCAATTTGGTTAGATTTTGATGTGATAAGAATACTCTGCATGTTTGGCGTCATTCCTTCCTTTACAGCTCCCAAATGTGGACCTGCCCAAGATTTGGTCTTCCTGGCCCTCCCTGCTCATTTTCCATCCGTGTGGATGGATCTCAGTTCCCACTCAGATCCTGCCTCCGTGAGTACTCTCCTGCTTGCCCAGCGCCACCAGCCCAGCCCTCGCTTCCTGTTCATCTTGCCTCTTCATCGCTCCTGGCCATCTCCCTCACATACACCACAGCAATGAAAGCCCTGCACAGACACAGATAAGCATCTTCTCCCAGGCACTTGCCCTGCCTGCACAACAGCATCCTGTCATGCACCTGATCTCAAACCTCAGAATCACTGCCTCTTTCCACTTCCTCTTCTCCAGGTCACAGCAGTCTCTCACTAGCTTTTGATGTGGCTTGGGTGTGTCCCTTTACCTTAACCCAGCCACACTGATTTCCCTTAAATATCCACTTTACTCCTACTCTCTTGTGCCACTCTTCAAACTCCCTAATGAAGTACAAACTGACACGTTGGCCAGATTCTGACCCGGTCTACTTTGTCTATCTTCCCTGTCTCATCTTCTCTGGTCCTTTCATTAACCCTCTGCTTGCTGCAGGCTTCTCAGAAAGGCCCTATTGTACCTCCTACCTCTTCACAGCTGCTCACACCGTCCCTCCTCCTGGCCCACATAGTACCCTTCCCTCGATTAGCCCCCATCATCACAATCCAGGCCTTCATTTTTGAAACACTCATCTGGGTCATTCTGGGGGCTGTCACTTCATTCCTTCCAGGCAGCTCAGTTCCTGTAGATGAGATGTTTTCCTGCCCCAGTCCCACACCTGCCTGCTCAGACTACAAATGGACAGAGTACCCAGAGATGGTCTGGGTCCTCTACACTGCGCACTGGAGTACAATGAAATCTTTGTGGTTCACAGAACTTGAGCCAGGGACTAGTTGTTAACAACTGATTAAAGAATTACACTCAGTAAAAAATGACCTTTGAACTGCCATTAAACACTACAAAGCAGAAATACCAAATGGAAATGGAGGCACCTATGACAGAAAAACCTGAGATGCAACAAAAGCAGTTCTAATAAGAAACCTACAGCAATGCATACCTAAACAGAAAAATATATAAACACATTGCCATGAAAAACGAAAGCAAAAAACAAAATCAAATCCAAAACTGATTTAAAAAAAAAAAAAAGAAGCAAATATAAAGGGATTTAAAATTAAAAAAAAAAAAAAAAAAAAGAAAACACCTTTTTCTAAATTCCCTTTAAGATTTATTTTTACTGGAAAGGCAGATCAGACCCAGGCCCCAGAGGGTTTTGCTTGTTTTTTTCATGTTACAATTTTTTTCTTAAAGACTGGGTTTTTTTTTATTGGAAAAGCAGATATACAGACAGGAAGATCTTCCATCCATTGATTCACTCTCCAAATGGATACAATGGGCTGAAGCTGAGCCGATCCAAAGCTAGGAGTCAGGAGCTTCTTCAGGTCTCCAATGTGGGTTCAGGGTCCCAAGGCTTCAGGCCATACTCCACTGCTTTCCTAGGCACAAGCAGGGAGCTGGATGGATGGGAAGTGGAGCATCCAGAACACAACCCAGTGCCCATATGTGACCCCATAATTTACAAAGGGGAGGATTTAGCAAATTGAGCTATGGAGCTGGGCCCAGAGGTTCTTTTTTGGAAAATAAACAAAGAAATAAAAAATAAAAATAAAAGGAGACCAAAAAATCAGAAGAAAAAAATAACATTAAAACTACAGAAATACAAAAAGGCATCAGAAACAACTATAAACATCTATGTCAATAAATTAAGTAATCTAGAAGACTTGTACAAACTCCTGAACACACAACCTAACAAGACTGAATCACGAAGAAACACCTACGTGGTGGCACAGAGGGTAAAACCACCACCTGTGGTGGCTGTGTCAATGGCAGTGGCCTGGAAAAGCCGACGATGATCCAAGCCTTGAGCCCACACACCCACATGGGAGACCCAGAGGAAGTGCTTGGCTTCAGACCAGCCCAGCTGCAGCCATTGCAACCATTTGTGGGGAGAGAACCAGTGGATGCAAACTCTTCGTGTGCCCCTCTCTCTCTGCAGGTAATCTTAAATACTTTAAAATAGAAAACCTAAACTACCCAATAGTAATGAGATTCATTAGTAATTATAATTAAAAAACAAAAACACCTCCTAGCAAAGAAAAGCCAAGACTCCATGAAGCTATCATCAACCTGATAGACAAAAAAGACACCACAGAAGAAAAACTACAAACTGATATCTCCGATAAGCACAAATGAGAGAAAAACTCCTCCGCAATATACCTGCAGAACAGTAGAACAAAGATTCATCATGGGCCCGGCACGATAGCTCAGCGGCTAAATCCTTGTCCTATAGGTACCAGGATCCCACATGGGTACTGATTCACATTCCAGCTGCTCCACTCCCATCCAGCTCCCTGCCTGTAGCCTGGAAAAGCAGTGGAGGACAGCCCAAAGCCTCGGGACCTTGCTTCGGACTGGGAGACCAGAAAAGTTCCTGGCTCCTGACTGGCTCAGCTGCGGTCACTGTGACTAGTTTTGGAGTGAGGCAGAGGATAGGAGTTCTTTCTCTGTCTCGCCTTCTCTCTGTAAATCTGCCTTTTCAATAAAAATAAATCTTAAAAAATTCATCATAATCAATGGGATCAGTCCTTAGAACATCAGTGTTCAATAAACTGAAAACAATAAAGTTGAAACACTGCATGAACAGAATGGAGAAAAAAAATACTATTGCCTCATTAAGTGCAGAAAAACTACTGAACAGAATTCAACACTCATTCATGATTTAAAAAAAAACACCACCAAAAAAAACCTCCTAGCAAATTCAGTATGGCAGGAACCCAAGGACCATATGTGACAAACTCATATCTATCATCTGAACTGGGGCAAAAATGAAAGCTTTCTTCCAAAATCCTGAATAAAACAAGAAAGCAAGAACAGTCACTCACCACTTTATTCAACTGTCCCAGCAACGAGGTTAGAAGAAATAAAGGGCATTCAAACTAAACAGTTCAACTGTTTTCACTTGCAGAATAGATCTCATACAGAAAACCTTTAATATGCCACCAAAAAAATAAGCATTAATAAACAAATTCAGTAAAATTGCAGGATATAAAATCAGCATACAACAGTCAGTGGTATTTCTATAGCTAAATAACTGAAAAAGGAATCATGAAAGGAATTCATATGCTACAGCTTATTTAAAAGATAAGGGGGCCCGGCGCTGCAACCTAGCAGCTAAAGTCCTCGCCTTGAATGCCCCGGGATCCCATATGGACACCAGTTCTAATCCCAGCAGCTCCACTTCCCATCCAGCTCCCTGCTTGTGACCTGGGAAAGTAGTCAAGGACAGCCCAAAGCTTTGGGACCCTGCATCCATGTGGGAGACCTGGAAGAAGCTCCAGGCTCCTGGCTTCTGATAGGCACAGCAGCGGCTGTTGTGGTCGCTTGGGGAGTGAACCTTCGGACAGAAGATCTTCCTGTCTCTTCTCCTCTCTGTATATCTGACTTTGCAATAAAAATAAATCTTTAAAAAATACATTTAAAAAAAGGTGAGGAAACCACAGACACATCTGGGTCGTGTTCAGTGGGCAGGAGAGGAACTGTGGAAGCCAGACACTTGTACTTTCATCCTGTGTCTGCATGAGCGCGCCCCTCCCCGCGCCCTGCCGTCCCACCACCCAGTCCCAGGGGAGAGCGAGTACAGCCTGAGGCAGCGGGCATTTGATCAACAAGCAGGCAGACGGTATTGTGTATTACACAAGCTAGGGAGGCATGGCTTCCAATCGGTAACCCTAAGCTAACTACCTGCCTGACCCATTTCATTCATTCATATTGCCAATGGAATCTCATTTATAGCACCTACAAAATTACCTAACAATAAAATTAATCCCAGGATGTGAAAGACTTTAAAATGAAAACCAGAAAATACTAATCAAAGATATTCCACAAGACACACTCAAAGATGGAAAGCTATCCCATTCTAACAAACTAGAAGAACACTGCTAAAATCCATGCTACCCAAGCATTCTACACTCAATGCAATTCCATTAAAGGAGCAATGATATTCTTCAAAGATATGGAAAACAAAAGCCTAAAATTTGTATAAAACCACTGAAGAACCCGAATCCAAAACAGTATTAAGCAAAAGCAGCAATGAACCTGACTTCAAAATACACAAAGGAAAAACAAAGCATGGAACTGGCATAAAATCAGATAAATAAACCAACAGCAACAAGTCTACAGCTTTACACCAACTGATTTTCAACAACGGTATTACACTTTGGAAAACGGACAGTGTCTTCAATCACTGGTGCTGGGGAAAGCCGGATAGCCACTTAAAATGATACTAGATCCCTCTCTTCAATGACAACAATCAACTATAAATGGATGAAAAAACTAAATGTTAGAACCAAAGTTATGAACTACTAGAAGAAAATAAAGCAGAAATGTTTTACGACATTATTCTGGACAATGATTTTTTTGCAGCTCTGGGGGGCAACAAAAGGAGAAGCAGACAAATGGCATTATACCAAATTCTAGTATCTGTACAACAAAAGAAACAGGAAACAGGCAAGCTACAGGAGAAAACTATCCACAAACTATGCATCTTATTAAGAGTTAACACTAAGAATATTTAAGGGGTCAATCAACTATCCTAGCCATGTGCTGGCAGTGAAAATCTGGGCAAACGGAGACTCTAAGATGGACTATGTCAACCAGTAGATTCTGCAGCGATTTCATCATGCCTGGAATGGCGAGATTGGCAGCAATTCAGAACTGTTGAATTATCAAAACCACTTGAGCAGGACCCTCGGAGCATGCCCCACATCAGGGACCTGGGATGGTTGGGAGGCTGGGTATGGCTTCTCCCTTTATCTCCCCCTTTACCCCACATACAGGTAAAAAAAAGGAATAATGTGGGAACAAGTCTTACCCACTTTCCTGTAGCCCTTGACCCTTTGTGCCTTAATCAACTATGTAAAGATTGTCAAAATAAAACAATTTCAAAACAACAACAAAGAATACTTAAGGGGGCCAATTTTGTGATGCAGCATGTTAATCCACTCACTATGTGTAGCTCAAACCAGAGCATAACTTCAAGTCCCAGATGCTCTACTTTCAATCCAGCTTTGTTCTAACAGACCTGGAAAGGTAGCAGAAACTGATTTAACTACTTGGACCCTGCCATCCACATGAAAGACCGGGAGCAAACACCCAGCTCCCACCTTCACCTTGGCCCTGCCCTGGCTGGGGTGGTCATCTAGGGAGTGAACCAGAAGATAGAAAATCCTGCTCCATTCTCTCCCTGTCTCTTCAAATAAAATATTAAAAAAAAAAAAATTTAAGAAACTCAGACATTTAAGAACAAAATCCAAACAATCCAACTCAAAAAATGGCAAGAGATATGAACAGGCATTTCTCAAAATAACACAAAAACGACCCCTAGGTTAAAAAAACACTCAATATTATTGATCACCAGTGAAATACAAATTAAAGCCACAACAAGCCATTATCATTGTAAGAAATAACAAATAATGCTATAAGGCTGTGGGAAAGGGAAAACTCACACGAGGTTGACGGCAATGCAAGTCAGCATGGCCAGTAAAGAGGGTGTTGAAAAGACTAAAAGTAAAATCACCATATAATCCAGTAATCACTTCATTAAGTATACATCCAAAGGAAATAAAACCAGTACATCACCGTGATCTTTACATCTCATATGAACTAAGATTTGAAACCTAATTGTCCAACACTAAAGAAAACATGATCTATATACATAATGAAATATAATTCAGTCAAAAAAAGGTGACATTTTGTCATTTGTGACAGCATGGAAGGACCTGGAAAGCACTGTTAAGATTTCACGTATGATCCCATTCTCCAGTAAAATCTAACAAAGCTGACTTCATAGAATGAAAGAGAGAAGAGTGGTTTTCAGAGATGGTGGTATGGAGGAGAGATGGGGAAGAGGTTGGTCGATGGGTACACATGTACCGGGGACCAGCTCCAGCCAAGTTCAGAGCTCAGGAAAGGTGCGTGGAGTTAGCGATAAAGACAGACATGGACACTGTCACTTGGTGCGCTCTCACAACAGCTCAAGAAGCTGTCCTTTTTATTTACTCAGACACATCACAAGCTTCTACACAAACAACTAATTGTTCTATTTTTACTCCAAGACTAAGGGGGCATGCACAGACATTTGGTCATTCTGTCTGTACTTCAGGGCTAAGTGGGTGCCCCTAAAGATAATTCTGCAAAATACTGTATTCATATTCTTCAAAGCAAGCCATTATTCATTCTTCAGTAGTAGCCATGGAGCAACAGCCAGGACTCCAAGGCTAAGGCACATGCGATTACCTGCTAATCAATAATACATTCCCACTACATTTCTATTTCTACAATTTACCCATCATTTAATGGGAAAAATATGTCACAAGGAAGACATAAATATCCAAGACAAAAGTTTCAAATGTTAAATTCCTCCTACAACTATAGGCTCTACAACGTAACAATCAATAATTAAAGGCATATTTCTTTAATAAAAGCATTCTTAATTCCTCTAGCTAAAAATTATGAAAGAGACTCCAAAGAAATTGCAAAGATAGGCTGGCCTTTGAGATCACAGTAACTATATTTATTGCCATAGCAGTTTCAGCTCTTAATCCCATCACTTGCATTAATATTTAGGATATTATCAAACCCTTTCCCAGAAGGTGTGCTACATGTCTGGGTCATATTCTGAGGTAATGGTTAAGTACCCAAAAAGGTGTCCAGGAATGACATGGGCTTAATTGTGTTCTCGTGTGTAAATTGTCAAGGGCCCACTCACCCTCTCTGCTGGGAAGCTCCTGCCATCCATGTGGGAGATCCAGGCTCCCGGTTTGGGCTTGGCCCAGCCCTGACTATTGTGGGCACACAGGATGAGCAACTGTCTATTTCAACTACATAAAAATAATTTTTAAGAAGAGAATTATATGAGCAGTGGGTATGACAGACTCTCGGCACAGCCGAAGCCGTCAGAAACCACTAACTGCCCAGCAGGCCTCTTCTTTTTCACCAGTCTTCTCTAAGGGGTAGGAATAATTACAGAATTTCCTTTCCCATTTTTTTTTTTTGAGATTTTATTATTAATTACATTGCATTACGTGACAGTTTTTTAGGTACTGGGATTCCCCCTCCCCCTCCCCAAACCCTCCTCCCATGGTGGGTTCCTCCACCTTGTTGCATTACCACAGTTCAAGTTCACATGAGATTCTTTCAATGCAAGCATATACCAAGCATAGAGTCCAGCATCTTATTGTCCAGATCAGTTCAACAGCTTGTTGGGGAGACCGTCTCTGGTCTAAAAGTAGAGCCAGCAGAGTATCAGCCCGATCAATTAAAAGCCCCAACATAACATCAGCAACAATTTATAACGTTATGGAATTGATTGACATAGTATTGAGTAACCAGCATGTTGAAAAAAAAAAAAAATGCAAGTTCTTTAACACATCCTGCGACTCCTTCATTGACATTTCAATTTTAGTTTATATACAACCGGATTCTATACACCTTAAAATGGCTATATTGCTATTCAGCTGTCTCGTGCCTATTTTCATTACAGTATTTAGCATTTTATAGCGTTGAAACATAATTTTGCTGAACCTGGCTTTTTTTTTTTGGGTAGTCTAGACTGGCTTATAACTCTAACAGTACATATGTCAACAATTTAGGTGCAGAACAGTTTCAGGAGGGGTGTGCAGAGAAATCCTTCTTATCCACAATTATGGAAACCAAAAGGAACAGAATCCTGCTTTTCCTATTTCATCCAAAAAGCTAGTCCCACCCTCTCATTCATTCACAAATCTTATTTGAAAGGAGAAAGGAAAAGAGCAAAACAGATGGTGTTTGATCTCAAGAAGCTTCATTCTAGTAGAACAAATGATAGCCCTACAAATAAATACAGGAGAGTCCAAGGTTGGCACTGTGGTGCGCAGGTTAAGCCACTATCAGATGCTGGCATACCATAGGGTTGCCAGTCCATGTCTTGGCTGCTTTTGATTTAGTTCCCAGTTAATACACCTGGGAAAGGAAATGGCCCAAGTACTTGGGCCCCTGCCACTCATGGGGGAGACCCAGGAGAGTTTCCTGGCTTCGGATCAGCTCAGCTCTGGCCATTACAGCCACTTGGGGAGTGAATCAGTGAACGGAAGATCTTCCTCTCTCCCCTCCTCTCCCCTCCTCTCTGTATATCTGACTTTCCAAAATAAATTAATTAAAAAAAAACCTGGGCCCGGCGGCGTGGCCTAACGGCTAAAGTCCTCGCCTTGAAAGCCCCGGGATCCCATATGGGCGCTGGTTCTAATCCCGGCAGCTCCACTTCCCATCCAGCTCCCTGCTTGTGGCCTGGGAAAGCAGTTGAGGATGGCCCAAAGCTCTAGGACCCTGCACCCGCGTGGGAGACCTGGAAGAAGTTCCAGATTCCCGGCTTCGGATCGGTGTGCACCGGCCCGTTGTGGCTCACTTGGGGAGTGAAACATCGGATGGAAGATCTTCCTCTCTGTCTCTCCTCCTCTCTGTATATCCGGCTTTACAATAATAGTAATAAAATCTTAAAAAAAAAAAAAAAAAAACCATGTCCTGAGAGTGGTGCCACCAGGAGATGGTAGAAGAAGTAAGGCCTTGGGCCCAGCATGGTAGTGGTTAAAGTCCTCGCCCTGAATGTGCCAGGATCCCATATGGGCACTGGTTCTAATCCCCGCAGCCCCGCTTCCCATCCAGTTCTCTGATTGTGGCCTGGGAACGCAGTTGAGGAAGGCCCAAAGCCTTGGGACCCTGCACCTGTGTGGGAGACCTTGAAGAAGTTCCTGGCTCCTAGCTTCGGATCAGCACAGCTCTGGCTGTTGCGGTCACTTGGGGAGTGAAATCATCGGACGAAGGATCTTCCTCTCTGTCTCTCCTCCTCTCTGTATATCTGACTTTCCAATAAAATAAATAAATATTACAAAATAAAAAGGTAAGGCCTTAGGAGAGGTCCTAGGGTCATCAGGAAGCCGTCCTTGAAGGGGAATGTGGGACTGCAGACTCAGTCTCTACTTCCTGTTTGGAAACATGACTGCTGGCTCTCATACACACCCTGCAACTGTCACCCACGAACCTCATCAGAAGCCAGACCGGTACCTCCCCCGACCCTAGATCTTGGTCTCAACTTCCAAAACTGTAAGTTAAATAAGTCTTTTCTCTTTGTAAGATTAATTACCTTGGGTTATTGCATTGTAATAACACAAAACTAATATGTGTGTCTATATGAGACAACACTAGAGGACAGCAGGTGATCTGTAAGAGGCCAGACAAGGTTAAAAAAGCAGAATCAGCTGAGAGTTGAAGAAAGGATTAGTCATTCATTAACAAGGTGACAGAAGAAAATTCCAGGCAAAGAAAAACTAGAACAAGGAGCCCCTACATGAGAAACAAATGACACTGAAAAGAAAAGATGAGCATGGCAAAGGAGCAGAGTAAAGGGGATGAGAGGAAGACAGACTGAGGCAAAACTGTAAGAGTGGTGGGTTCCATTCCTGCAAACACGACAGGTTAGAAGAGGACCAAACGGGGAATAGGAACACCAACAAGTCCATACTAGACATGTGGCACATAGGGTACCCTACGGACATCCACACAGAGCCATCGTAGTATATATTGGGGACACCCACATAGAGCCATGGCAGAGTACCTCGGGGACACCCACACAGAGCCATCGTAGGGACCCTGGGACATCCACACAGAGCCATCGTAGGGTCCCTGGAGACGTCCACACAGAGCCATTGTAGGGTCTCCGGGGACATCCACACAGAGCCATCGTAGGGTCCCTGGAGACATCCACACAGAGCCATCATCTGCACACTGGCTGTCAAGGCTGTATGAGTCAGGAGTCTACGGGTCATCTCTAGGCTACAGACACAGATACAGGAGTTTCATGGGAGCAAGCCTGGGTATGCATACTCACAGGACAGGAGGAAGTCCACAACAGTCATTCAAACCCTGAAGATTGGGGATGACTGCAAAGGAGGCTGGAAGGAGTGTCCCGAGAAGAGCTCCAACAGGGCAGCCAAGGGAGCAGGCAGGAGCAGGCAGTCCACAGAGCCACACACACCTGCCAGGGGTTCACTGTGAGGCTCCTCCAGCAGATGCCAACAGACAGGACCCTGCTCACCCGGCTGGGCAGTGGCACTGAAAAGGCCTGTCTGCAAGGTGGCACTTTGCAAATCCCAGAATGCTCTGCAAGTGGCCCAGACATCAGAGGCTCACCAGCCAGCAGCTTCCTAGGGAAGGAGGACTGGACGAACAGAGACCACAGCAATGCGCCACTGTACCCAATGCCCTGGCCTCAGGAATGGTTCCAGCTACCGACAGGCAAGATACCAGGCTACACGTATCTCCTGTCCTGAGGCTGGTTAAACATGTATAGCTTTAAAACTAGGGCAGTACTCGAAATCAGATACCAAGGTCACAGGCTAGGGGCTCCTCCATTCCCACAGCTGGCGACGTGCCTGGTCTGCAGCAACACAGCAACATTTTCCAGCACTTTCCCCTGGCCCCAGCACCAAACCCACTCACCTGGTAAGATGCCCGGACTTTGGATTTTGACCGACTCCTTGTCTCGCTCGTCGGCCTGCTCTGAGTTCTCAACAACTTGGTCCAACTCCTCACTCAGCTAATGGGAAGAGCAGAAAGAGCAAGCAGGTCAGCTCAACCAGCCTTGCTTTCTTAGAATAAGGAAGCAGAAGTGCTCATTTAATTATCAGAAAAAACGCACATGACATGGGGTGTGTTACACCAGTTCTACAGAGTAAGACAGTAAAGCTCAAAACATTCAAGAAACTTCCTATAAGTTTTCTGAAACTATGGGAATAAAGCACCACATACCGAGTAGCTACAGACAACAGAAAGGTCTTCTCTCCCAGGTACAGGGGCCAGAAATCTTAAAATCAGATGTTGCCAGGCTTGGTTCCCATTGAGAGCTGCGAGAGACTCCGTTCCACATCCCCTGGCACAGCTCCCAAGGAAGCCAGCCACACCTGGCATAGCTTGGTGTGTAGATACATTTAATTTCCCATATCTCCTCCATCCTCACAAAGGGTTCACCCCACATCCTCACATGGTCTGCTTTTTAAACATATTAACTTACGTTTAAAAAGCAGAGTTAAAGAGCAGAGAGAGAAAGATCTTCCATCTCCTGTTTCACTTCCAAAATGGCCATAATGGTCAGCGTTGGGCTGACCCTAAGCCACAAGCAGGAGCTTCTTCTGGGTCTCCCACATGGATTCTGGGTCCCAAGGACTTGAGCCATCTTCTGCTACTTTCCCACGCCATAACTACAGAGCTGGAGGCCCGGCACGATGACTCAGTGGCTAAATCTTCTTCTTGCACGTGCCGGGATTCCATATGGGCACCAGTTCTGGTCCCAGCTGCTCCACTCCTCATCCAGCTCTCTGCTTGTGGCCTGGGAGAGTAGCAGAAGATGGCCCAAAGCCTTGGGACCCTACACCCACACGGGAGACCCAGAAGAAGCTCCTTGGCTCCTGGCTTCGGATCACCTCAGCTATAGCCACTGTGACCATTTGGGAAGTGAATCAGGGGACAGAAGAGCTTTCTCTATTTCTGCTTGTCTCTGTAAATCTGCCTTTCCAATAAAAATGAGTAAATCAAAAAATATCATGGAGCTGGATGGGAAGTAGAGCGGAGCAGCCAGGACTCGAACTAGTACCCACACAGGATTCTGGTGACACAGGCAGAGCCTTAGCCTATTATGTCATAGTGACAGTCACATGGCCTTCTTTAAAGGACACTAGCCATGACGGATTAGGAGCCACTCTGCTCCAGTGTAAGATGTCTTAACTACACCTGCAATAATCTTATTCCCAAGTAAGGTCAGTGTCTGGAATTAGGACTTCGACATGTTTTCCAAAACACACAATTTACTCCGCAATACTTCCCATGGCCACACAAGCCAGTGAAAGACAAGGCCAGGAGTCAACTGCAATCTCCTTTACATCTACAGCCCATGATGCTAACCACTTTCCAAAGGAAGAGGAAATGTGGCTTGGAGTCAGCTGAGAGGGGCAAAAAAAAAAAAAGGCGAAGCTGGCGTCAGCTCTCTCCAGGACTCTGGGTGAAGTTGACCCACTGCAGCTGCCACTGGAAACAAGAAGAGGGACAGTCCAGGTGCCAGACACCACTGAGCAAGCAGCCTGGGGCAGGCCCCAACCCGGCTCCCTCAAGATTCTCACCCATCAAATGGGGGAAGAGCAGAGGCACCTCAATCACCAGCCAGCAAGGTCAAGACCAGAGTTTGCAGGAGTGACCACCAAATGCAGAGACACAGCGAGGCTCATGGTGTCATCGCTTAAGCTTTCAAGGCTGTTCATTAAAAATTCACCTCCAGGAGACTGGAGTTAAACAGCTCTCGTGCATGCATTTGCTTTTTCTTCTCTCTGTCCACACCTGCACTCAGCCTCCCTCTTAGAATCAGGCAAAACCTCCAGTTTAAAGCCTTCCAAGCACAAAAGCAGAGGAGAGAGGAAGAGAATAGAGTGAGAATAGAGTGGGGGAGTTGGGGAGAGGAGGGAGGAAGGGAGGAGGAACGGGAGGCAGGGAAGAGGAGTGGGAAGGAGAGAGACCGAGAGACAGACGCACTTAAGGCGTCAGTCCTTGGCCTAGCACTGCCAACAGCGTGACTGTAGCCTAGTTCAGTAAAGACATAGTAGCAGCCCCGCTAGGTGAGGAGGCCACGCCTGGCTAGTCAGGTGCTAGCCGGGACCCTGAAGCCTCCCTGGAAACAGGAGCCCACATTCTGTAAGAAAAGAGGGTCTTCTTCGGCCTGCCAGGCCCTGAGCTACACAGGTGTAGCTGGCCAAGGTAACGAGTGGGCGCCACAGCTGCCCTGCTGAGCAGAGCAGAGCTACTGGGAAGTCTGGAGTGTTCTGGGAAGACCAAGGGCCGCTCCAGAGCTATGAGCGGAGGGAGCACGCAGGGCAAGGCTACTCTGGCACCAAGGCAGGGCCTGCGGAGGAGACACGGCAGCATCACGGACGGTCCGGCAGTGCCTGTCCCTGGAAGACACAAACTGGAGGCGCTCCGGTGGGCAAGTGCGAGGCCTTGGCAAATGAGGGGGCCGCGGTGGAAGGTGCTACCAATGACGACTGGGGTTGGGGACCTGGGAGGCGGGGGGGGGACAAAGGGGAGCACTTCCACTGGGGGGGGAGGGTCAGGAGCAAGCGCTGGCATAAAGGAAAATGCTGGAAGCACAGTGTGCAAAGCAGGGCAGACCCAAGACAAAGAACTGGAAAAGTGACCATCACTGCAATCATGCGAGGCGCAGCTGCAGCGGGAAGAAGCGACGCAGGGGAAAGCACTTTTTCAAAGTTGTGCGGCCGACAGAACGAGAGGTTGTTATCCCTGTCCGCAACCAGCTGCTGCCGGGCCCCGGGGGCCTCCCCCGACGCCCACCGCGAGGACCTCCCCCAGCTGCCCACGCCGCTCCCGCCTGCCGCACATTCACCTGCTGCCTCCGGGGGACCAGACTCCATCCCTCGGCCGAGCGAGCCGCGGCATCCGAAGCAGGCAGGGCGTCCCCGCTCCGCCGCCCCGCTTCCTTCCTGCGTCTTCAGCGGCTGCTCAGTCCCCAGGGACCCGTCTCCGGACGCATTCACCCCGGGCTCGGCAGCGCCCTCGCCGCGCAGCCCGAACGCCCACCCGCACAGACGCCCCCCGCCTCACGCGAAACTTCCCGTCCGTCCCCGACTCCCTACCTCCTGGTAGGATGTGGAAAGCTCCTGCCGGATCATGGCATTGACCGGAGCCGAGGCACACCTGACCCGGCTACCTCCACAGAGGCGCTAGAAGTGAGCGCCGGGACCAGCCGGCTCCGCGACGCGAAACCGGTTCCGAGGGGCGTCTCCAAAAGACCCAGGCGCGGCGGCACCGAGCGCATGCGCCTCGCTCCCGCCGGGGCGGGGACCCGAGAAGGCTGCTGGGAAATGTAGTTCTGGGGCGAGCCGCAGCGTAGGGGGCCCCAAATTGCGTGCCTCCTTATCACCCTACTTCCGTCTTTGTTGGGGTGAGAGACAGGTGGAAAAGAGACAGAGGAAATGAGTGGAAAGTGGAACTCAGGGGCTAGGTCGGGTGGGCGGGAGGACCTGGCCTGGCACTCCGGGACCTTTCTAAACGTGCGAAGAGCACTTCAAATGTTAGAAAGGGGGTTTAGCTTCTGAGACGCGCTGGATCCGGAAGGGCGCAATTCCTTATTTTACAGTTGCAACAGGTGTCTTGCTTCTAGAGGAGGAGCAGGCAGCGATCACCTGACGCTTGTAGCACCCAGGTATCAACTATGAAGTCCACGTTCTTCCTATTATTCCTGCGAGTTGGGCCATGCTTTCTTGTCCTGTTCCACCCCTCATCTGTGGAGGGCTCTCACCTGGAGCCCCTTCATTGCACCTCGTTAGGCTCCGAGCCAAATCCCACCCCGTCACGCGGGGCCTTTAGCAGAGCTCCACGGGCTAGGGCAGACCGGAGAATGCAAACACGAGCTGGTCAACCCCCACAGGAAGCCCTCACTGCCTGAATGGGTGGGTGGTGGCCTGGAGCGGAGTGAGGCCGACCACCGCATCTCCCCTCCCTCCGGTGGCCTGCACAGCTGCTCTGAGAGGCAGATAGAGCGTGCTTCTTAGGCCTGGGTGAATGCTGCTCTGTGCGGTGCACAGCTGCTGCTCCACAGCTCCTCCCCCACCCCACCCCAGCTCCTGGGCCGACCAACACTCCTTCACGTGTCAGCAGAGGGCCAGCCCGGGAAGCCCCAACACCTCTCCTCATAGCTGGGGGATGCAGGGTGGGTGCCCACAGGTGTTTGCTAAGTTAATGAAGCGCACGCTTATTCCAGCCATGGCAGGGAACACTGGCTTGCCAGAACGAGCCAAGAAGAACAAATGAATTCCTTACTGTAGTAATACAAGGTGGCTGATGGAACAAGACACATGACCACAGAATTTTAGCACTAGGAGGAACCAAAGCAGTCCCTCCTGGAGCCTATAATACCTGCTGTACTCTCTGGAGGTGACCACATCACAAGGAACTGGCGCCACAGGTGAAGCAGACATTGGCTGGCTGAACGGGCAACATGGTTTCATGCACACAAGTGTGCGCGGTTGCTGTAAATCAGGTGCCCAAGGGCCCCTGCTCAGAGCTGTCCATGGATGGTGTGGAAAGCCAGGCCAGAGAGCTGTAGGTGCGTAGTTTTCTGCCCCCAGGGCCTCTCCTCACACTCCCTTCCAAGCACCCATCCCATCATCCAGGCTTTCATCCCCAGACACCTGTGACCTGAAGGCTGTCAAATCACAGCACTTCCCCCAACTCCCCTCTCCAGACTGCTCAGCTCCATCCGCCTTGACTGGCCTGCCCTCTTCCTAGCCACCCTGGCCTGCCCTGGCTTCCAGGAACCAACACACTCCTCTCCCTCTTCCTTTGCTGCTGCCTCCCGGTTTCCTTGGCCAATCTTTTCTCTGAGCTGCAGGGGAAGGCCTTTTCACAGCTCCCCCTGCCGTCTCATTGCCCAGGGGCCAAGGGAGTGAGCTCCCCTAACCTTACAGCTTGAATTCTTCTCTTGTGTCCTAATGAGTCCTGTTATGAGCTACCCGAGTCTCTGAAAGACATGTGGGAAGTCTTTATTTCTCTGTCTTTCAAAACAAACAAATGGGGCCCGGCAGCGTGGCCTAGCAGCTAAAGTCCTCCCCTTGAAAGCCCCGGGCATTCCATATGGGCACCGGTTCTAATCCCGGCAGCTCCACTTCCCATCCAGCTCCCTGCTTGTGGCCTGGGAAAGCAGTCGAGGACGGCCCAATGCTTTGGGATCCTGCACCCGCATGGGAGACCTGGAACAGGTTCCTGGTTCCCAGCTTCGGATCAGCACAGCACCGGCCATCGTGGTCACTTGGGGAGTGAATCATTGGACGGAAGATTCTTCCTCTCTGTCTCTCCTCCTCCGTGTATATCTGACTTTGTAATAAAATAAATAAATCTTCAAAATAAACAAATGTCTTTAAACTAAAGATGTGTGGCTGGGGCTGTGGCATAGTGGGTAAAGCTTCCAGCAATGCTGGCATCTCATAGAGGTGCTGGTTTGAGTCCCAACTGCTCCACTTCAGTTCCCTGCTAATGGCCTGCGAAAATGGCCCAAGCGTTTGGACACACACACACACACACACACACACACGTGAAGGACCTGGAAGAAGTCTCAGGTCCTGGCTTTGGACAGGCCCAGCCCCAGCCACTGCAGCCATTTGGGGAGTGAACCAGAGGATGGAAGATCTCTCTCTTTCTCTCTCCCTATCTTCTGTAATCCTGCCTTTCAAATAAATGAAATAAATCTTAAAAAAATAATAATATAAAAAAAGCAGTATGTTCCAGGAGCCTGCGTGGTGGTATGTCAAGCTACTCCTCTGCCTGTGGTGCTGGCTTAGTTTCATCTTCCTCCACCAGAACAGAAGCTCTTTCCTGAGCAAAGAGCTTACAGGTTTGTTCTCAACTCCCCCTCAGTGCCTCCAGGAATGCTTGTAATTTACTAGGTTCCTCAAATCATAACTGAAGAAATAAACAAACCGAACAGCAATGAGTGCTCAAAAGAAAAGTGCACATGGCATAACAGAGTGACAGGGATGACCTGTGATGGGGAGGGGCTTCGTTAATTTATTCAGAGACATCAAGAAAAACGTCCTGATGGTCATTACTGTAAAATATGTATATTTGGAAGAGTGACAGAGAGAGGGAGAGACAGAAATCTTCCATTTACTGGAATGACTACAACAGCTGGACATGGGCCAATCCAAAGCCAGAAGTTTCTTCCAGGTCTCCCACATGGGTGCAGGGGCCACCCTCCAATGCTTTCCCTCAGGCACATCAGCAGGGAGCAGGATGGAAGTGGAGCAGCCAAGACTCGAACCAGCACCCATATGGACAGGATGCTGGTGCTGTAGGCAATGACTTAATGTGCTATGCCACAACACCAGCCTGAATTGTCATTACTTTTCAAACCTGAATGACCCACAAAGGGACCAACACTGATGATCTGTCCCTTGGGCAGAGGGCATGAGCACAGTACAAGGGCTGCAAGCTGGATCAACAGAAGGCAGTGGGATTGGAGGGGCCCATAGAAGACACCATCAGAGTCCTGGGCTTGTTGGCGCTCAGATCTAGTCCCTGCCTTCTGCCACTCAGCTTTGGCCACAGGGATGGCTGCATGGGGGTGGATTTCTCCCGGGTTCAGTCAAAAGAAACACTACCAGGAGACTAAAGGGAGGGATTTGCTGTGGGTTTCTAGCAGCTCCATTCCAAGGCTGCAGTGGCACACACGACACAAAGGCTTTGTGTGGTTCCGAGTTCTGCAGCCAGGTGACCCAGGCCCCAGACCCCAGACCCCGATTCTACTGGCAGGATGGCGACTTCCATTGGCTGTTAATTCCAGGTTGCCCTGGGGTTATTATCCCAGTTTCTCCATCCCTCCTGACCATCTTTCTTGTAACCAACTCCCCACCCCACAGCAGTTGTTTTTCTCTGATTGTTAGCAGAGATGGGTGGGGAGAGGTCTTAGCACACCAGGGAGTTGAATCCTAAGGCCAACCGGAGTGGCCAGCAAGGTAGCGAGGTTTAATGGGGTAGGGCATCCGTCAGACCAGATGGACCCCTCTCCAGGCAGAAGCGCAGAGAGCCTTGCCATCCAGACTGCCCTACACAAGGTGACACAGTGTAGTGGAAGAAACTCACCAGAGACCCCAGGCAGGCAGCTCTGGCAATGGCTGCATTCAGACTGGGGCTCTAAGGGCAGGGAGGACCACTCCATCCTGTCCTCCTTCCTCTCCTGTGGAAAGGGTTTGCTGGGTGCCAAAGAGATGAAAGTCCAGGGTTAGCAGGCTGGGTAGCCCACTTGGTGCTGGGCAGAGAGAACTCTCCTGGGGTGCTTTCCTTTGGGGGAAGGGTTGGGGTCTGGACATAACTCTGCAACATAAAATCCTGGGCTGCTCCGCTGGGTACTTTGTTCTTCTTGGGTGTCTCTCACATACATAAGCCAACATCTAGCTTCCTAACAAGAATAGCCTGGAGGTTTCTTTGCAAGTCACTGATGGATCCTAGGGGCTTTAAGAAAATGACTCTGGATCTGAACGGAAAATTTGAAAAGCAGTGTGTGTGTGCTTGTATGTGTGTGCATGTGTGTGTGTGTGTACATGTGCATGCTACCTACAGAAACGCAAGGCCATATAAACATGTTATTTAAAATTACAGGCCCATAGCCAGCATTTCCAAAAAGAAGCTTGGTGCAATCAGTAGAAATTACAGAGAGCATTTTTGTTTGTTTTGACATCAAGAGGCTCCTAGCACAGAGACAAGCAGGAGCCCGGGCTCAAGCTGAGGGCAGCAATGCAAGAGGCAGAGATTCTATCAAGCCCCATCATGTGGCAGGAAGTGGGTGACACTCAGGGGTTCAGGAGGCCGTCTCATAATGCCAAGTTCCTGTGACACAGAGTGTTAACACAGACACCGCTCTGCCTGGCTACACAGCCTTCCACGTCCACTGTCCTTGAGCCTCTCAGCATGTGCCTGTAGAGGCGGCAGGTGGGCACGAGGGTCTCTGATGTAGCTGCTGAGACAGAGCAAGCAGAGGCTGTGGCGGTCACGTCGTACACGTAGCCCAGTCTGTGAAATGAGCAGAACATGGAAATCTTTGCCACAGTTGGCCTGGTGACCAGGGGCAGGTCTGGGGACACATGGCTTGCATGTTGGCTCTGCCACCCATTGTGGGAATCTGGGCCAGTGGTTTAAGGTCCCTTCAGTTCAGTTTTATTATCTGTAAAACTGATTGGAGAAATTGCTGTGGCTCCCCCAACACTAGGTCCACTCACATGACACAAAATAAGTCAATTACTGACCCTCGAGTGGTGGAAGAAAGTAGGTGTTCATTGCAAATTGCAGAGCAAGAAGCCAGGCAACTATGGCTCCATCCCTGGGCTCCCAGAAGTCAGGCAGGGGGGTGTCAGGCTAAAGGTCCCTGTAGATTGAAGTTGGGACTGAGAAGGGGTGTTCAACTCACGACGAAGCTACTGGTTGGTCTGTAGTGCTCATGGCTTTCCTTTGGTGGATAACACTGTGTTCTTCGGGGAATTTTTTAAAGGGTTTACTTATTTACTTGAAAGATAGAGGGACAGAGATGACGGGAGAAACAGAGAGAGAAAGAGAGAGAGAAACCTATACACTGCTTCACTCCCCAGTGGCCACAATGGCCAGAGCTGGGCCACGCTGAAATCAGGAGCCTAGAGCCCATCCCAGATTCCCATGGGGGTGGCAGGGTTTCATGGACTCAGCCCTCTGCTACTGCTTTCCCAGTGCATTAACAGGGACCTGGATCAGAAGTGGAGCAGCCAGGATACACGCTGGCACCCGTATGTGATACCGGAGTCACAGGCAAAAGCTAACCTGCTGCAATACAAAGCTAGCCCCTGTTCAGCCGAATTTTGATTCTCGGAAAGTGGACTCGAGACAGTCCAGGGCTGCACGTAGGTGATGGTTACTTTTTTTTGCTCAGGGGCCATACTGTTCCCGGAAAAGGAATGGCTTCAGACAAGACACCCAGTTGCCATTTATAGGAGAGATAAATGACCTCAGGTCATCATCAGGGACCCTGTAGGGGTCAACTGTACCAGTTACTTTGCAATCACAAAAGTAGAACAGGAAACCTTAAGGTCAGGGAGGGAGGCTAGGAGGCCAGAGGAGAGCCTTGTGGTACCTGGACCTGTGTCCGCGGCGCCAGGTGCTGTGCTCTGCTCAGACACACCGTGCGAACTGGACAAATCAGTGCACGGGAAAGGGCTCTGTCTTTGTTCCTCTCCTTTCCACACACATGCACATCACTGGCCATTTCATCCTCTACTAGAACTTTGAATATAACCTACATGAGAACGATTCTAAACTTGACACCAGCTTGGAACTCTCTTCCAACACCAGACCCAGGCAATCGGCAGCCAGTCTGATCTGTCCACGTCCACGTCTGATACGCATCTCTGACTCAGCCAGTCCCTGTGGGTCTTGTTCTTCTCTCCCCTCCTCCCACCATCTCTCCTCTCTTGGTAAGTGACAACTCCATCTTCCCTGCTTCTCAGGCTTGAGACTTTGGGTCATCTGGGACTCCCCTCTGTCCCTCACACACCAAGGCTCCGCCTCTCACCACCACCATCCTGCTCCAAGCCACCATCATCTCTGGTATGGAATGTTCCAATAGCTTCCCTGCTTGAGCCTGTGTTATTTGGTTAGCATTGTAACTCATTCCTTGTTTGCATTGGCTCAAAGTCAAGTCTTTAAAAAAACAAAAAACAGGGCCTGGCATGGTAGCCTAGCAGCTGAAGTCCTCGCCTTGCACAGACCGGGATCCCATATAGGTGCTGGTTTCAGTCCCTGTGACCCCACTTCCCATCCAGCTCCCTGCTTGTGGCCTGGGAAATCAGTCCAGGACAGCCCAAAGCCTTGGAACCCTGCATCTGGGAGACCCAGAAGAGGCTCTGGACTCCTGGCTTCAGATTGGCACAGCTCCAGCCATTGTGGCCACTTGGGGAGTGAATCAGTGGATGGGAGATCTTTTCCTCTCTGTCTCTCCTCCTCTCTGTATATCTGACTTTCCAATAAAAAAAAAAAAAAAATGAAAACAAGCAAAAAAACCCACCATTTCCCCCACCTTTACCTCCCAGACCTCTTTTCTTCCTGTGTCTTCCTTGCTGTTCCCCCAAGAAGCAGGACAGTCTCCTTCCTTCCCTGGTGCAGTTGACCCTTGTCCTGGACTACTCCTCCCTCCCGGGTCTCTCCTTCACCTCCTGCAGATTTTTATAGAGATTTCATCTTCCATTCCCTCCCTGCTACCTCCCACCCTGGGACAGCCAGCCCCTGGCAAAGGTTAAGTCACCCCTTGACACTCCTATGTCCTGTACCAGAGTTCCTGCCACTCAGCTTTCAGATCCAGGTTCTTGCCTCTCAATGCTCCCTGGCCATTCAGCGGGCTGGATTTTTCTCCATCTCTAATGTGTGACTTAGCTGTCGCACCTGGCTGCTGGCCTATCCGCCTGTGCAACGTAACTTCCACCTAGACACAACTCTCCTCCAGTGATCTGTGCCTGGGGACAGGGTACATGGAGGTCCAGAGAAAATATTTAAATTCACCAATGAACTCAGCTTTATACAAATACTGAATATTATTATTCCAGAACATATCGACGCCGCACTCCTACCCTTTGCAAGATTCCCCTTGGAAACCACACAGAAAATAAACCAAAACCGGGCCCAGCGCAATAGCGTAGTGGTTAAAGTCCTTGCCTTGCGTGCGCCAGGATCCTATATGATCGTTGGTTCTAATCCTGGCGGCCCTGCTTTCTATCCAGTTCCCTGCTTGTGACCTGGAAAAGCAGTCCAGGATGGCCCAAAGCCTTGGGACCCTGCACCTACGTGGGAGACATGGAGGAAACTCCTGGCTCCTGGCTTCGGATTGGCACAGCACCGGCTGTTGCAGTCACTTGGGGAGTAAATCATAGGACGGAAGATCTTCCTCTGACTATCCTCCTCTCTGTATATTTGACTTTGCAATAAAAATAAATAAATCTTAAAAAAAAAAATAAACCCAAACCATAAGCCAAAACATAAAGTAAGCTAACAATAAAGTTGGGGTGTTGTTTTATAAACACATCTTCCTAGAGCTCTGAAGCGTAACGCAGTGTCCCGCGTGTACCCAACGCAGCCGCCACGGAGACACCTGTTGTTCCCAGTAAAAAGCCGAGAGCTGTGAGCCCTTGAGGCCCGCGCGGAGGCGGAGTTCCCGGCCTCGGGGCGGGGTTCCCGGGCGCGGGGCGGAGCCCGCGGTCTGTAGCTTGGGCGGCTGTGGTTGTGCGCCACGCTCAGCCATGGCCGGTCCAGTGCCCGAGCGGCGGCTGTGGCCACTGGCAGCGCTGGCCCTGGTCCTGGCATTGGCCCCGAGACTGCCCGCATCCGGGGCCGGGCAGACGCCGCGCCCCGCCGAGCGCGGGCCCCCGGTACGGCTCTTCACCGAGGAGGAGCTGGCGCGATACAGCGGGGAGGAGGTAGGCGCCGGCTTGCGTTGGGCCTGCTGCGCCAGACGCGACCCCTGCAAGTGTCTGCGGAGAGGGGTGGCCTCGGGGTGGGGCACTGTTCGGGGGCAGTCACCGAGCAGCCCCGGAGCTCGCGATCCCGGGCTTGACTCTGGGCCTGGGCCTGCTGTGTCTCTCCCCAGGCCTGGACGTTTTGGCTGGGTGACTGGGTGGCTGGGGATAATGGTGAGGAAACCTCCATCGTCGGGGTACCCTACTAGGCCCACACCGTCATCCTGCGGGCCTTCTACCCCTACCTCTCTAGTGCGCTGGCGGTCTGACTGTGAACTTCATAACTTTGTTTTTGGAGAGGATCACACTGCCTACTGATGAGGGGCGGGACAGAGGGCACCTGCTGCCTAGCTTATGTGGATACTGGACAACTGCAGGGATGCTCTGGGCTTTCCCTGCAATTCCTTTTCCTGTCCTTGAAACTCCAACCCTCAAACACTAGGGTGCCTGCGGTTGGGGAGCCAGAGGTTACAAAGATACCTCCCTCCTCTCTACCCTATGCAGACACACACACACATACACACTAATCTGGAGGGGCCAGAAAACTCACAAGGCACCCCACTGGGCTGCAGGTGCAGGAACAGGATGTTCCCCATGGGAAAGACTATGGGGGACTGACCTTAGGGAGGTGAGGGTACCTGATTCCTGGGGAGTAGGGGGTTCTATTACCCTGACACTGCAGAACAGACACCATCTCCTGCTTTCACAGAGGGAACAAGGGGCAGTGAATGATAGGCTCAAGGACTTGGACCCCTATCATCCATCCTGGAGACAGCTTAGAGAACTCAGGGAAGCACTGGAAGGCGTCTTTTAGGAACCAAACAGCAGCCAGAGGCAGACACACAGAGCGGATGTACACACACACTGTGACACAGGGTGGGCCCTGGGCATGGGAGCTTCCTTCCAGTCCCCAGGCAGTGGGGCACACCCATGCCCAGCCCACTATTAACTTCTGGGTCCCCTTCACACTAGCCTTCCCACCAGGTGATTCCCCAACCCTATCTTTCATTCCATTTTGTTTGTTTGTTTGTTTTTTTAAGATTTATTCATTCTATCACAGCCAGACACACACAGAGGAGGAGAGACAGAGAGGAAGATCCTCCATCCGATGATTCACTCCCCAAGTGAGCCGCAACGGACCGGTGCGCGCCAATCCGAAGCCGGGAACCAGGAACCTCTTCCAGGTCTCCCACGCGGATGCAGTGTCCCAATGCATTGGGCCGTCCTCAACTGCTTTCCCAGGCCACAAGCAGGGAGCTGGATGGGAAGTGGTGCCGCCGGGACCAGAACCGGCGCCCACATGGGATCCCGGGGCCCCAAGGCGAGGACTCTAGCCGCTAGGCCACGCCGCCGGGCCCCCATTTTGTTTTTATTTGAAAGGCAGAGTTACAGAGAGAAGGGGAGACACACAGAGAGATCTTTTGTTTGTCTTTTAATTATTTTGATACAATTCCATATACACTGTCAGTTTGAATCCTGGCTTCTTATTTACTGTCAGGGAAACCTTTGGCAAATTAAACTCTCAGCCTCAGTTTCTTCATCTGCCAAAAATAGACACAAAATACTTTCCTCACAAGGTACCTAAACACGTTAGGTGTTAGGGGCCAGTGCTATGGCATAGCAGGTTAAGCTGCCGCATGCAATACCAACATTCCATATAGATACCTGTCTGAGTCCCAGCTGTTCCACTAATGATCAAGCTCCCAGCTCAAGTGCCTAGGAAGCGGCAGAAGATGATCCACGTGCATGGGTCCCTGCATCCATGTAGGAGCCTCAGAAGCAGCTCTGGGCTCCTGGCTGCAACCTGGTCCAGCCTGCCAGCTGTTTAGGAAGTGAACCAGCAGATGGAAGATCTTTTTTCCTCTGTCTCTCTTTCTCTGTAACTCTGCCTTTTAAATAAAAAAAAAGTACTTTCTGTTTTTGTTTTTTTAAGTTAGGTGTTGACAGGCGTTTGGGGGAACACCATCCTGTTTGGGAGAGCCTGAATCCCTGCTCTGCTTCTAATCCAGCTTTCCGCTAATGCACATTCTGGGAGGTAGCAGCCGCCACCCAAGTGGGAAATCTGGGTTGAGTTCCCGGTGCCTGGCGCCTGGTGCCTGGTGCCTGGCTGAGTCCGGCCCTCGCTGTTGCAAACATTTGGGAAGAGAGCTCTGCCTCTATCTCTTTGCCCTTCAAAGAAATGAAAATAAACTAAAAAGTTACATGACAATTATAAGTATAAGCATGTATTTGGATCAAACATAAAACTGAGCACAGTAGATGCTCAGTAATGTGAATGTCTCTGTTGTCCCTTGGTTTGCACCCAGACTAATGTACTGGAAAAGTAGCTGAGTCTCAAGCCCCTGGTGAACTTGGCTAAGGTTGTACCACCTGAAATACACACTGTCCTGTGTGGCTGGCACCAAGGGGCAGGTTCCTTCCTAGCTTGTGGGGTTATTGTCTGTCCATCAGCCATTGACATCTTCAGAAGTTTCCACAACCAAGACAAATTTGTGGCAGTGAGTGCTATTTTTGCCCGCCCCAAGGATGGTGGGGAGGAAGCAGGAGGACTGGTTTGTTAGGAAGACATCAGGAAGCCATTAGCGTAGGGGGAGGAGGATGGAGCAACAATGTGTGCCAGTTCCCCTCTGGGATCATTCCCCACCTTCCAAGTGCAAACCTGATCTGGGACAATTCAGTCACACTGCAGCTTACCAAACCAAGGGCTAGGCCCCTGCCTTCCCCTGCTGGCCTTGACGTCATCCGTGTGAACCTCTGGAAGTGCCCCTGGGCACGGACAGAGACCTTGTGTTCTCACAGGCAGAATAAAGGCATGGAAGTGTCCTCGTGAGACAGTTACCAGTTGACAAAGTAGCTGTGAGTCATGAGTGTCACCTTCCAACCCAGGACACACATATAGCCCAGAAGCTGAGCTTCCACAGAGCATCTTGTTCATTATTATTTTTAAAAAGATGTATTTATTTTTATTGGAAAGGAGGATATACAGAGCGGGGAAGATCTTCCATCCACTGATTCACTCCCCAAGTGGGCACAATGGCTGCAGCTAAGCTGATCGGAAGCCAGGAGCTGGAGCCTCCTCCGGGTCTCCCACGTAGGTGCAGGATCCCAAGGCTTTGGGCTGTCTTCCACAGCCTTTCCAGGTCACAAGCAGGGGCTGGATGGGAAGTGGGGCCTGCCAGGATTAGAACTGGCAGATTAGGATTAGAACTTTAGCCGCTAGGCTACTGTGCACCAGGCCCTACTCATTTTGTTGGCATTCTCTGGCACGTGCTCTGCCATTGTCTATTTGAAATGTTTGCTAGTTTCTACCTTACTTATTTATTTGTAAAAACTCTCACCAGACCTGGCGCCGTAGCCTAGGGACTAAAGTCCTCACCTTGCATGCACTGGGATCCCATATGTGCACCGGTTCTAATCCCAGCAGGACCTGCTTCCCATCCAGCTCCCAGTTTGCAGCCTGGGAAGGCAGTCGAGGACAGCCCAGAGTCTTGGTTTCCTGCACCCATGTGGGAGACCCTGATGGGGCTCCAAGCTCCTAGCTTCAGATTGGCACAGCACCAGCTGTTACAGCTGCTTGGGGAATGAATCAACGGACAGAGGATCTTTCTCTCTGTTTCTCCTCCTCTCTATATATCTGCTTTTCCAATTAAAAAAAAAAATCTTAAAAAAAAAAAAAAGCTCTGTTGCCAGGCCACTAAGTTCATTTTGTGACTCATTAATAGGTTCCCGATGCCAATGGCAGCAGAAAATCTAGGCCTTTGCCTGCTGGTGGGGAATGAGCCCAGCAGTTTTGCTTTTTTCCAAGAACGACTGGGTTCCGTCAGCTTGGTGCCCCTGGCCCTGGCTCCCGTGTGGGATGAGACTGCACACTCTGAGCAGCTCTTGGATGCCCACATCACCACAGTGGCCACAGCGTCCTCCATCTGCCCTGCTTGATGATTGCAGCAGCACTACAGCCTCGGGGTTGGGACCGGGGTCAGTCCTCCTGGGTTCCTGACTTCTTCCTGCTTCCTACTGACCCTGCGTTTCCCAGCAGACTCGCTCTCAGTCCCAGACAAACCCCCTGTCTTGCTAGTGCGCCCCTTGGTGGGACAGGACAGCACAGCGCACTCAGGCTTGGGTGCTCTCCAGGTCCCCAAACCTACCCTTGAACTTGTCCTGTGACTCTGAGTAAGTCAATTCTTTTTGGGCCTGGATATTTTCATTTTTTCAAAAACATTTATTTATTTTTATTGGAAAGGCAGTTCAGATTTACAGAGAGGAGGAGAAACAGAAAGATCTTCCATCTACTGGTTCACTCTCCAAGTGGCCACAATGGCTGGAGCTGAGCTGATCTAAAGCCAGGAGCCAGGAGCCAGGAGCTTCTTCCTGGTTTCCCACATGGGTACAGGGTCCCAAGGCTTTGGGCTGTCCTTGACTGCTTTCCCAGGCCACAAGCAGGGAGCTAGATGGGAAGTGGAACAGCCAGGACACAAACCAGCGTATGTATGGGATCCCAGCACTTGCAAGGTGAGGATTTAGCAATTGAGCCATTGTGCTGAGCCTAGATAACCTCCTCTTTCAAGTGAAAGTGTTGGGTGATCTCCCAGGCACCCTCCACTGTTAACTACAGATTCCTCTGGAGCCTGCCTATCGCTGGGCATCACATGTCCGTGTCTTTCCTAGGAACATCCCCACCTTCCTACCTCTGGGCTGCTTTGCCTTCAAGCTCGTAACGTTCAAACATGGAGGATAAAGGAAACCACCATTCATTACCCTAAGCTGCCAAGTGCTTCATATCTCTTGCCTTAGTTTATCCCCCACAACAGCCCCAAGTTTCTTAGAGAAAGCCTGTCTGCTGCTGCTTAAGGACTCCGGTCACCATAAACAGATGAGAGGAAGTGTCCGTTTGTGTGCAGGTGGTGGAAGGGCTCAGAGGCAGGGAGTTGAGCAAGGCCCAGGTATGTAGTGACTCAGTGGGCAGTTCTGGCCTCACCAAGCTGCTCTGCCCCTTGGGCATCAGTACCCTCTGCCTTCCAGGCCCAGGGTCGCTGCCCAGGGGGATGTCTGCCTCCACCTGCTCAGACCCACACTGCATTCCCAGTGTCCAGGGATGAAGCCATTACTTGGGTTGCCTGGTTGGGTTTCCAGAATGCCTCCCAAGGTACTCAACATCCCTTTATCACCACTTCCTCTCCATACTTCCACCTTCAGGATGTGGTTTTTAATTCATCTATTTTACTTATTTGACCCAGAGCAAGCACGACTCTGATTCTCCCTCCTCCAGTTCACTCCTCAAATGCCCACTAACAGACCAAGGCTGGGCCAGGTCCAAGCCAGGAGTCTGCAACTCAAGCCAGGTCTCCCACGTGGGTGGCAGGGGCCCAAGGATGTGAGCAGTACCGACTGCCTCCCAGGGTGACATTTGCAGGAAACTGGTCTATGGATCAGACCTTGGACTTGAATCTTCCCACTCAGTATCTTCATCTGTACCAAACTGCATGTGCCTGCCTCCCGTGGACAGTTTATCGAGGAGATGGTAGTAACTGTTGAAGAAAGGCAGAAGCAATACTGCCTGCTTTGCCGTCTTAGATACGAGACTGGTGTTCAGATGACTGCATGCATACAAGGAATAAACACCAAAGCCACATGGCAGAATGGGCATTACAACAAAATAACTTAGGGGAACTGTAGCTATCAGCTACTTGGAAAAGGTGCTCTAAGTACATGACCCTACTTGGTGAGCAGTCAGAGCTGCTTGCCATGACACAGCAAAGGAAAGGCAGGTGGTTCCCAGTGTGGAAGACAGGCTGCTGGCTATCCTGACAGCTCTGGCTAAGCAGGGCTGGTACTGGTATTGATGGAGTCAGTCGCTGATCTGGGCATGTCTGGGAGCCACTGGGGAGGAGTGAAAGCTGGCCATTTTCTGAGCTCCCACCTTGTTGCTGCCAGCCACTCTCAACAGGCGCTACTATCCCATGTGATGGTTCCAGAAGCCTGAGCGCTAGAGGTTAGGTGGTGCTGAGGAACCTGTTTGTGGGGAGCGGGGTGCTGAAGCCACTCTGGGATTGAGAGGGGCCATGGCAAGATGGCGGCTGGTCCAGTGCCAGGAGGTGGAGTTGGTCTCGCCAGCAGGTAAACAGGAAGTCACATGGATAGGCTAATGCCCTCTCTGTAATACTGGCCCATCACGTAGCGCCAAGTGGACCCACGGGGAGAAGTGATTGGTGGAGAACGATATAAAAGTAGCTGGTAAAAGCTAGGCGGGGATGACAGACGGAC
Organism: Ochotona princeps; assembly: GCF_030435755.1. Taxonomy (NCBI): domain Eukaryota; kingdom Metazoa; phylum Chordata; class Mammalia; order Lagomorpha; family Ochotonidae; genus Ochotona; species Ochotona princeps. The sequence goes on from NC_080841.1 coordinate 21,590,732, forward strand.
GGACGAACGACGAAGAAGCACGGACAGACAACAACGACAACAAGAAAGACGGAGAGACTACGACGAGGAAAGACGGGAAGGAGAACGAGGGCCGGAATGAGAAGAATAGGGCAGGGGAAGATGGACGGGGAAAGGAAAGAGGGCTGGAGCAAGAGGAGAGGGACGATGGAGAAAGACGGGACGAGGAGAAGAAGGACGGGGTGATGAAACGGGCAGCGGAGAGAAGGGTTTAAACGCAGCTTTTGGCAGTGAAGGGTCCGGTTGCGGTTCTGGCTTTTCCCAGATCCTCAGAGTATGCCTCGTCATTTTAGTGTCACTGCGGGACGGCGACACCTGTCCTTGGCAGGCCTCTTGACTTGAGTCTCAGTTCCTCTGCCTGTCAAATAGGATTGTAGAATATCTTGGCCATAGAGGGAGCCTGAAATTCCTAGACCCACAGGGGCTCCCACTCCTGGCTAATGTCCTGCATCCCCAGTGGGGCTGATGCAGCAGACTGGCCTGTTCTTGGGGGTTCTGGAACTGGGCTGCCACCCCAGCCAGAGCCCCGCTCGGTGGCAGTGGACCCACCAGTGCTATCTGTGTTTGTGAGGTCCTAAGATAAAATTTTACTTCCGACAATATAGCAAAAATGAACTCAGAATACCCAAATAAGAGACTATGAGGAGACACCATTGCCTGCATATTTCTAGCCCTTTAAGCAGTTTGATCTTTTTTGCTGTACAAACTGGCAGAATATGAGTGATACCGTTATTCATGTCCTTGGGCCTGGGAATTCTATATAAGGATATTCAAATAGGCCTCAAGGAATAACCCTCCAGAATTTGGAAGTGGCTGGTAGGAGGGCCTTCCTCCCACTCCCAATTGTAGTCTAAGAGCCAAGCACACTCCAGCCTGGTACCAACAGCCTCAACAGTGCATGTACAGGATGGGGTCTCCTGACACTGAGGGAGTGACAACTCTTTGGTTATTTCATATATGGAAGTGCTTACATGAAGTCATGTCACTTACAAGAAGCAAACTGCCAAGATCATTTACCCCAATCATGTCCATGTGTGTCCACTGATGATGAAAATGAAGGGCAGTTTGAACTGTTTTAAGTAATTCATCACTTGATATTGGAATGTTTATCCACATGAATTGCCTCAGTTCCTGATTTTTTTTTTTTGGTGGAGGGAGTAGCAACCCTTTATCCAGGGAGGTGGCAGGGTCACTTCCTGCTCTGGGCTTTGCCCTCCCTCATATGGATGAGCTGGGCCCACGGCCTCCTCCTCACAGCTTCTCCCCTGCCTTCCAGGAAGATCAGCCCATCTACCTGGCTGTGAAGGGAGTGGTGTTTGATGTCACTTCCGCGAAGGGTAAGTGGCAGGACATTCTAATCTTTACATGTGGGAAGTTCAGAAGCCAGAGTGGACACCTGCAGGGCATGAGAAAAGGGGCAGGGATGCTGGGCAGGTGCTTGTCCTCCCACCTTAAATGACCATCTTTGCCAGTGTTTATGTTAGCAGCTGTTTTCCTGGTAATACCATGCTCCTCTACCTCCCCTTGGCTCTGCCTTGTCTGTAGAGCCAATTTCTTTTTTAAAATTTACTTTAAATATTGTTTATATAGTTGAGAACAACACATGCCCATGTAGGGCTCTGATGAGGTTGGGGAGGGTCAAGGTATGGAGGAAGGTGGATGAGATAAATATTTCAGTTCTTTTTTTTCTCCTGTGTCAGCTAGGGCAGAGAAGGGCAGGGTGCTCGCTCAGCACCAGGGACGGGGGACATTCACTTGATGACACTTCAAGAGATCCTGATGTGAGGAAGAATGTTCCAAGGGTGTAACTTGAGTGGTTTGCATAGTTCTGAGATGTTGCTGACTTTGTTGTACAGGGTTGAGAAAATCTCTCTTCTTCTCACCCTCCCTTCCCACTGCAGAGCTCTATGGACGAGGAGCCCCCTACAACGCCCTGACCGGGAAGGACTCCACCCGAGGGGTGGCCAAGATGTCCCTGGACCCTGCAGACCTCACCCATGACACTGTGAGTGAGTTCAGTTGCCTTTGTGTGAGCTCCCCACCCCCTCGGCCATAGCCCTCCACCCCCTGACAAGACCAGGCTTCCCAATGAGACCATTTACCCTCCAGTCCCCTAAAATTGTTGATCTTACTGTGCTGCTTCTATTCCAAAACCTCCTGTGGCTCCCCATTGCCTTCAGGGCCAAGTCTAGACTCTGGTCAATGTGTGACCCCACTTGTTGAGGTTCCAGAAGGACCCCCACATGCTTTGGGAGCCCACCTGGCTCCACCCCTGCCACCTCCACAGTCTCATTGGTTTGAAACTCCTTGCTGGTACCCATTGCCCAGACCACTCAGTAGCTTAGTGGACAGACTGGGCAAGGAAGCAAGGGCTTCCTATATGCTTGGAGATGTACGGAAAGAACATTCCAAAACAAAACCAAAGCCAACACTCTGGAGGTGTTAGATAATCCCAGGAATAATGTTGGCACTCACCCTAATTGGACAAGATGTCTAGCAGACACTGGGACAAGTTGAGATGGGACCAGCCCCTGAGGCCCAGCTATATAGTAACGATAGGAAACTGACAAAGGGGAGGGGCCTAGAGAGCAGCCATCCTGGCCAGGTGTTGGAAGGGATGCAGGGCACGGCCCTCAAAGTCAACCTTCTATCCTTGGATTTTTGTGGGGATTTTTCACCTGCTTTAGGAGTGCTTGGAGGGTGAGGCAAGGAGAGAGAAAAGCAAAACACGATTCGCTCAGCCCCATTCCCCCATGTCTCTTCTCTGCCCCCCAAGACGGGTCTCACAGCCAAGGAACTTGAGTCCCTGGAGGACGTCTTCACCAAGGTGTACAAGGCCAAGTACCCCATCGTGGGCTACACAGCCCGCAGGATCCTCAATGAGGATGGCAGCCCAAACCTGGACTTCAAGCCTGAGGACCAGCCCCACTTCGACATAAAGGACGAGTTCTGAGGTGCCCTGGCCTGACGTAAAACTCCATGCCTCTTGGAGCCAGATCCATGTGAGCCTTCTCTGCATGCGTGGTCAGGTGCTCTGTGTCCCTGGGGGATCCTGCCTCTCCACTCCTGGTGGTGATGGCCCAAGCAGGAAACTTCCTAAATGCCAGCAGAATCCCAAGTGACCTTTATTGGCCCTTGACACATGGCTGTACGGGCCCGATTTTCTACCGTGACTATGTTTGCTTTGTAACAAGAACAAAAATAAATGTCCTATTCTTCCTAAAGGAGGGTTCTTTCATGCATGCCATTCAGCCCTTGCTTCCTCTGCTACTTCCTACACCCTGACAGTGTGCAGAGGGGATGGGAGGAGAGCAATGAGTGGGGGTGGACGAGCCCTGGCCGCAGAACGCTGGGCAGTGCTCAGCAGGGCAGGGTCCCATTGTGAGCAGAGGTGGCCAGAGGTTACTGCATGGAGCAGAAGGCATAGGCTGGGTGCCTGCTCCAGAACGCAGCCCTTCTTGGGAGGATATTTTTTGCCTCCAGAAGACGCTTTTATTTTATTTTGTTTTATGTTTTCATTTTGGTTTGTCTTAGTTCTGAGTGCTGCTGGCACTTTGAACCAGGGGATGCCCTGAGCACCCCTACCCTGCCCAAGTTACCTGCTCCAAAGTGTCAGTTATGCTGAGCCTAAGAAGCTCTAAGTTTGACCAATCCTGGAAATTTTATAGCAGAGATGAACTGCTTTGACATGAGACTATATATATTTTTTTCCTAAATAAAGAATAAATCACAAATGCCACAAGAGAGAATACCTACATCGGGTAGAAGAATCTCCTGGGTTTTTTTTTTGCACTTTCTGGTAGAGCATGCCTTTGTGCTTGCTGGGCTTGTACTGGGCCTGGGGGATGGCGCCAGCCAGGAATGTACTGGGACCTGGGTGCTCACATCCAGGCAGGTGGAGCAAGCCTGGGAATTTCCCCATATGCTTGGTCCTAGGCAATGTGGGGGGAGGGGAGAGGAGAGCCCTAAGTTAGCATGCTGGCCTGGTGTGCTGGTAGACCCAGTTTGCAGCTTGGGCCTGCAACTTGGTATGCAGAGGAGTAAGGTCCCAGGTCAGCACACATGCCAGGAGCTTGGGACCCTAGTGAGTGGGCAGAACTCCAGGCCAGCACACCATCCCAGTGGAAGACGGGGCTTAGGAAGGCTAGGCTGCAGAACCTATCACCCCTGGGTGTGGGGACCTCAGACTGATCAGGGAAGGGAGAAGGGGATGTGTGGGAGAGAGAACTGCTGAGGGAGTATGTTGCAGGTGAGGAGTGATTTCTGAGGGATTTCTATTGACAAGGCCACTTCCTTGCAGGCAAGCAGAGTGTAGGAGGGGGAGGTTGGGGCTGAAACAGTGGTTTAGAGGAGTTAAACTGGAGGACCTTTATGGGTCAGACCAATGATTAGCCCACTGACCACCATTTAGCAGTACAGACTGAAGCTAGGGCTGGTGGCCCACCTCACAGGGCTAGATCACAGTAACCACCAGTGATAGTCAGAATAGGGGGTGGGTAATCTTAGGTTGAGCCATGACACTAACCAGCACACAAGAGAACCAGGTCTGGGGGCAGATTCCATGGGGGATATGTAGGCCCATTCCTATGGAATTCCAATTTCTGTTGATTTGCTTAAGAGCTGCAAGTGGTAACAGGCTGAGGTAGGCATGACCATGAAACTCTGACACTTATGGGTACTGAGGTTAGGAACAGGCTGAGGCTGGTCCAGGCTGCAGTACCCACAGGCACACACAAGAATGAGGTATGAGGCAGGCCTATTAGCCACAAAGTCTACCAGCTCATACAAAGGCTGGGATGGAAGGGGCAGACTATGCAGGTAAGGGCCTAACCTGTCAATACATGTGAGATCTGGGTCTGGGTGGGGGAATTTGGGAAACTCCCCTAGCGGGCTGCAGTACCTGCTGGTAAGCATGTGATTCAGGCCTGGGTGTTGGTCAGGATGGGCAAAGTAACTGCATCCATCAGCAAGTGTGTGGGTTGGTCTGGAGGCATGGACCAGGCAGGGTCAGGCCAAACCTTAGCCCACTGGCATGTGCAGGAGCCAGGCTGGAGTGCAGGTCATGCTGGGCTAGGCAATCACACCTACCAGTTTGCATAAGCCAGGAATGGGAACAGATTGGACAGGGCTAGGCTGTAATACCGGCCAGCAAGAGTTGGGACTAGGGGCAGGTCAGAACAGGCCAGGCTGCAGCATCCATTGGCAAAGGCCAAGATAGGGGATGGGCTATGTCTAGCTGAGTCAGAGCAACCACAGGCACATGTAAGATCTGTGGCTGGGAAAAAGCCTGGTTTGGGAGCTAAGGGGATGTCCTGTCTGGGCTGTGGTTCTCACTATTGAGTGAGAGAGCCAGAATGGGGATGGTGATCTGGGCTGGACATGGCTGCAGTATCCCTCAGCATGGCAGTGCACTGGGTCTGGGGTGCACCAGACTGGGCTAGACTCCAGCACTCACTGGTGCTCATGAGAGCCAGGGTTGGTATAGGATGGGCTAGGCTAGGTCTTGGCACCTGCTGAACCACACCAGGACTGTGGCTGGGTGTGGACTAGGTGTGGCTGGGCTGTTACACCCAACAGTAAGAACCAGAATGTATGTGAGCCAGTTGGGCAAGGACACTGTTCCTGCCAGGACAGGAGGTGACTAAGTCAGCCTGGGCCAAGCAACCACCTGTGTGCTCAAGATCTGCCACTGGGAGGAGACCTATTAGAGGAGTTTGGGGAACTCCTTTGTCAGGACACAGTCCCTGCAGGTGAGTGCAAGAACCAAGGCTGGGAGCCACAGAGAGCAAGTCAAATTATGGCACCCTCTGGCACATGTGGGGGTCAGGTCTGGGGGCAGGCCAGGCGGGGCCAGTTCATAGTACCCATTGGCAGATCTGAGAACCAGGGAAGGGTGAAGGACAGGCTGGAACAGGCTGCAATACCAGCCAGTTCACATTAGGACCGGGGCTGGGAGCTGAATGGGCAGGGCTAGGCTACAGCACCCACCAACAAATGCTGAGGTAAGGCAGGCCATGCCAGACTGGGATGCAGCACCTACCGGCATACATGAGACCTGGGATGGAGGTGGGGACAGTACAAGACTGGCAGGGAGAATGTGGGGAGCTCTCCCGGAGGGCCACTACTCGCACTGATGAGCATGAGAACTGGAACCAGGGACAGACCAGACTTGGCAGGGCTACAACACCTGTTGGCCTGCATGTGAACTGGGTTAGGGGAAAAGCCAGGCTGGGCCAACCAAATGTATCCACTGGAGCATACCTGAGCCAGAGTAAGTGAAGGCTGGTTGGACTGTGTCACAGCATCAGCTGACAAATACTGAAACTGAGGGCAACTCCTGTCAAGCTGGACTGCAGAACTACTTGGAAAGTACAAGATCAGGACTGGGAGTGGACACAGCTCTGATGGGCTGCAATTCCCACTGGTGAGCATGAGAACCAGGGCTAGGGGCGGGCTTGGCTAGACCGGTGGTGACATCCGTTGGCATCAATGTGGCTTGGATAGTGGGGTCAGTTGGGTTGAGCTAAGTTTCAATGCCCATTTTGTGTATGAGAGCTGAATGAGATGTTGGGACAGACTGGGCCAGTCTGCTCCTGCACATACTGGCATGCACATGAACCAGGGCAGGTGGCAGGCCTAGTGGGAGTTATCAGGGGTCACTCTGATCTGGCTGCAGTTCCCACTGGTATACATGAGGGCCAAGTATGTGGGGGGCCGAGCAGAGCTGGGCTGGGCTGCAGCATCCATTGGTATGTAAGAGACAGGGCTGGAGACAGAACTGACTCAGTAATTGCAACTACCAGTGTGTGTGTAGGCTGATATGGAGGAATGGGCTGAGCTGGAACCTGTATTGGCAAGCATACACAAGAGTCAGTTCTGGGGTCACCTCAGACAAGGTTTCTTTGAGGATCACCCCAATTGAACTGCTGTACTGAGAACTCCAACCTTGGGGAGAATTGCAGGTTCCATGGTCTGATTGTGGAGTGCATGTGTCAGAACTGGGCCTCCTCAGTGGCTTAGACAGAGCAGCGGACAGCATGCCCAGCTGGATATGACAGTCCATTGGAGCCGTAGAGGACATCTGGTACCATAGCAGAGGGAGAAGAGCAGAACAAACTGATCAACTACCCCAGCCAAGCATTGACAGCAAATATCTGGGCAAATGGAGATTCTAAGATGGACTATGTCAGCCAATGGATCTTGCAAGGATTTCCTCATCCTTTGAGTGGCAAGACTGACAACATTTCAGAACTATTGAAAGCACTTGGGCCCGGCAGCGTGGCCTAGCAGCTAAAGTCCTCACCTTGAACGTGCCAGGATCCCATATGGGCGCCAGTTCTAATCCCAGCAGCTCCACTTCCCGTCCAGCTCCCTGCTTGTGGCCTGGGAAAGCAGTTGAAGATGGCCCAATGCTTTGGGACCCTGCACCCGTGTGGGAGACCTGGAGGAAGTTCCTGGCTCCTGGCTCCAGATCGGCACAGCACTGGCCATTGTGCTCACTTGGGGAGTGAATCATCGGACGGAAGATCTTCCTTTCTCTCTCTCTGTAAATCTGACCTTGCAATAAAAATAAATAAATCTTTAAAGAAAGCAAGCAAGCAAGCACTTGAGCAGAACCCTTGGAGCATGCTCCACATCAGGGATCCTGAGTGACCTCGGGTGGCCACTCCCCAACCCATGATACTAAGGTGGTTGTGAGACTGGGTGTGGCTTCTCTCCTTCCCTCCCTCCTTTCTCCAGATGTAAGAAGAAGAAAATTTGGAAACAATGGTCTTGCCCACTTTCCCCTAATCCTCAGTGCTTCCCACCTGAATCAACTATGTAAGCATCATCAAAAATAAAATTAAAAAACAAATGGAGAGAAGAAGAATCTCCTTGGTAACGACTTAAAGGGCCCCACACCCAAGACTTATGACTCAGTATTTCTAGAACATTCTTAGGAGCTACATTTAAAAAGGAATGGGCTCTCAGCCCTTCCGAGGATGAGGTGTGACCTCTGCTTCGCTCTCTGGGACAGTCCAGGACTGGGCAGTCTTCTGGTGAATGCTGGGTCCTACTTGACAAGATGGGCTCGAGGTCACTGAGAGGAACAGGCCTGGGATTCTAGGAGTTATCCATGCGGCCAAGGTGACCTGAACTAGCACACTTGCCCCCAAACACATGTTGTCCAGAGGGATATGAAAATGGTGGTCAAGTTCTTGGGAAGACCTTAGAGGCGACCTTCTCTAAGGTGCCTGCTGGTCCTGTGCTACCCTGCCACAGGGACCTGAGGGGCTGGAATTCTACTCTTAGTCGCTGGTCTCCAAAAGGGTGGGGTATTGCAGTCCCTGGGGACTTTTCTGAATGCAGATGCCTCTGTGAGTGCTAGCTGCACCTTCCCAAGGTAGACTACGCCAATATCAGGTAGACATTTAGGGGACATGCACTTCTCTGCACCCCCGAATGCTCATCTGTATGTTTCCCCAGCACACCCAGGCCCTACAGTGGCTCGCAGCCTCCCCCTTATAGGAGCCACCAACCTGTTCCTTTGTCCTAGCAGTGAGGACACAGGCACAGGCCCTGGAGCTGTTGCTCCGCTTGGAATCCATGAAAAATCATTAAACTATAAGAGCTCTTCAAATGCAGGTTATGAAAATAAAGTATGCATGAATTTCAAAATGTTTTGCACAAAATTATCTGTTTTTAAAAATGTGTCATTTGTTTATTTAAGAGACAGAGAGAGAACTCCCATTTGCTGGTTCCCTGCCTGGATGTCCACACTAGCTGGGCAGCTGAGGCCAGGAGCTGGTCTCCCACCTGAGTGGCAGGGTCTCAAACACGTGGGCCATCATCTGCTGCCTCCCCAGAGTCTGATTAGCAGAAAGGAAAATATCAGGCTCGGCAGGGCCAGTGTGATGATTCAGTTGGCTAATCCTCCACCTGCAAGTGCTATCATTCTATATGGGCACCAGTTCATGTTTCAGATGCTCCACTTCCCATTCAGGTCCCTACTTGTGGCACAAGAAAGCAGTGGAGGATGGCCCAGAGCTGTGGGCCCCTGTACCCATGTGGGAGACCCAGAGGTGGCCCCTGGCCTTGGATTGACTCAGTTCTGGCCATTGTGACCATTTGGAAAGTGGATCAATGGATGGAAAGTATTTCTGTCTCTACTTCTCTCTGGCCTTTCAATAAAAATAAACCTTAAAAAAAAAATCAAGCTTAGAGATAGGATTCAAACCTAGACATTCAAATAAGGGAAGCAGGTGTCCCAACAATGTCTTGTCTTCTAAGTCAAATGCATGTTCCCAAATTTCTCCTTTTAAATCTATTTTGTTTTTTTCATGAGTTTTTCACAGTAGCCTCATAAGGCCAGTGGTTGTTGAAGAGTGAACAATGCGGCTGACTGTGGCACATGAGGGGTGAGCCCAAGGGGCCTGACCAGCACCCCGGCTCCCTTCAAGTGTGGCTCTAGCTCACAGATCTGCAGATTCATTTCTCACCCCTCCAGGCACCTGCTCAAGGGGCAGCCTTCACCATATGGATGACTTCCAGCAGCAAGAACCAGGGTATGACCACAGCAACCTCACCCCTCCATCAGCAAGCCACTCTTCAACCGCAGGCTTGAATAGCCTGGCCTGCTGGGCATGGGAAGCCTCCCAAGATTCTTCTGCAACCTTCTGAGGCAGGTGCCCTGGCAAGGCCCTCCCCAGCAACCGCTGTGATGCCCAGTGGGATTACCCACTGCTGGCCTCTTTGGCCAATGCCTGCAGTGAGCGTGCTGAGGTCTGGCTCACACAGGCCTGCCAGTGCCCAGTCATTCCAAGCCACCCTCCTATCAACCAGCCTGCCATTACTATAATGAAACTCCCCAAAAGGCCACAATGGATTGGAGCCAAGCTGATCCAAAGTCAGGAGCTAGAAGCTTCTTCTGGGCCTCCTGTATGGGTACAGGGTCCCAAGGCTTTGGGCCATCCTGGCTTTTCCAGGCCACAGCAGGGAGCTGGATGGGAAGTAGAGCATCCAGGACATGAACCAGCACCTATATGGGATACCAATGCTTACAAGAGGAGGAGTTAGCCATTGTGCTGGCTGTGAAGTGACCCTCTCAAAGGCTCAAGCCCAAGGGCTGGCATCCCCTGGTTTGGCACCTGACAGAGTTGGCAGTAGTGGAGAGTGTGCAAGATCACAGGGCGAACCAGGGAGGACAGACAGAGCTCAGGCTCCTTCAACCAGACCTCTCGTTATAATGACCTTTGGAGGATACACACCCAAAGTCCTAAGGACTTCCCACTAGCTCCCCTTCCTAAATACAGTAACTGGGTTAACCTACGACTTCCGAGGTTAGTTTAAATGTCTGTGGGAGTTCAGGAGCAAGACCTTGTTCACATGATAGCAGTGACCCAGCCTCAGGGGTCAGGCAGCCAGAGAGACCTGCCCTGGGGTCAAGGGGCACCAGGCCATTTTGTAAAAATACAGTTTTCCCCATGATCTCTTGAGTCTCAAACACAAAATGGTTGCTTGCCCTCTGTCAGCAGGACTTTCATGGCTCCCGGCCCCTGACATGTGTGCCTGCCAGAAATTACATTTGCCTTGTGGACAGAGGCGGGATTCAGGGTTACACTGACCTAACCCTTGTAGGGCCTCAGTCGTAGGTTTCCCAGATGCCCAGTGGATGAGCTGTCCCAGAGCAGTGAGGGCAAAGAGGAAGCCTGCCCCTCTGCCCTGGCAGTGTTGCTCTTGGATTTTGCCACTGCCCAAGGCCAGTGGCACACAGCAGCTGTGCCTGGGGCACCCCCTGTGATGCCATGTCTCATTCTGCCCCTTTTGTGATGCTCTGGGTATCTGTCCACCTGTGCACTTGTCCTGGTGCTGGGCCTTAGCCCACACTCCAGAAGGTCGCTGACTTTGGCCCATCCTCACAGTCCCCTCTGGGCCCTTTGGCTGGAATGCTTGTCCCCTTGGCCAGGGGGCCTGCCCAACTCCATAAAGGAAGTGTTCCTGGACCCTGTCCCTGCTGATGCAGGCATCCGGCAGCCAGCCTACCCCTGGACTGACCTTGGTCCTCCCGCGGCTGCCCTTACACCTGTGATGCCCGCACATGTGGAAGGACAAGTGAGCAGTGATTGAATGCCTAAGTAACTGCGTCTGTCTGTGCTCCCTCCTTTGGGCGGGCCTGGCTCCTCCCCCCGCCCCAGGTCTTTAGCGCTGACTGCCAGGGTCATTCCTGGACCAACATCCTTGGATCCTTTCCAGGGCCTGGTCAGCTGGGGCAGGTGCAAAAATAGCCCAAGGTTCTCCTGGCAACCATGGCAGGGACAGGCTGGGCAGGCCTAGGACTGGAAACAAAGCCAACTGCTGTCCTCAAGTGATCACTACCCGACCTTGGCTGGCCAGGGCTCCACCTGGGTTGGAAGCCCGCAGAGGCAAAGTGGGCTGCAGGGGCAATACCATATCATCAGACCATGTGGCCCTTCCATGCCAGGTCAGCAAGAAGCCACAGCACTTAGGGAACCACCCCCCAGTAGGAGACTGAGTTTTGCTGTCTGATAGGAGGGTGCCCAATGTTCCCTCAGTGAGGAGCTTGTCCAGGCCAGTCAGGGTCTGTGCCCTTCCATGGCCTCTTTGTGCCAGGGCATGGTCCGGTTCCTGCCAGCCCCCTCCACCTTCCCATGGTTCTCATCACTAGCTCCTCAGCTCGTCTCTAGGAGGATTAGGAGCATAGACTCCACAGGCTGAAGTACTCGAGGCCCTGGGGGGTGGGAATTGGGCATGGCAGAGAGGGGCAATGCCAGGAGAGGAGGGCTCAGGGTTGCCCCAGGATGAGGTCAGAGCAGGCAGTGTGTTGTGAGTCAGGAAGCTGGGCTCTGCAGGGTCAGAGGGGGAGATCTTACATTGGACATGTTCACACACTCAGAGGCAGAGCCCGGGGTTGGGCTAAGGACTCCAAGGTGGCATGGCCAGGGGCTACTTCTATCCCTCCCACTTCATGGGGTTCCACCACAGCCAGACCAGCCTACCTTGTGTTCCTTGCCCCCAGCTGATTGCTGCTCACCACCTTGGACCCCATGAGCACCATGGGTGCCTCTGGGGTCCTGCATGCCTCTCTTCCAAGTCCACTGCTGTGGGGCTGATGAGTGGCTGAGCCACGGGCCACAGGTATCAGGTACTGATGACAGATGCCATGAATGACAGGTGGCTCTTGGGAAGCCATGCCTCCAATGGCTGCTAGGTGGGTGCTGCTGTGCTCTTTCCATCCCATGATCCCTTCCAGGGAATTCTCTACCTGGGCAGGTGGGAGGATGTCCTGCAGGAACAGGGGTGGGGTGGGGTGGGGTTAGTGGCAGAGATACCAAAATCCTGGGCACGGAGGGGCCTTGAGGTCTTTAGGAGACTCTTCCTTCCTCTTCTCCCCCACTCCCCCCCCCCCATTTATTCCACTAAACATCCTGCCCTGGTCTGCATGGTGTTTTATGGTGAACAGTAGGGCATCGTCCTTTGAGTCAGACTTTAGCATGGAGGATGTGTGACACAAGGGGACTTAAAAGGCCCTTAAGAAATGGAATTAAAAGATGAACTTCTTTTCGGTGCAAAGGTTTCTGAAATCCAGGTCTGTTTCAAACAATGCATTTTTCACAAACTTTTTGGAGAGCTCAGGGTGCTGATCCTCCTGCCCTCAGAGGGGAGGGAGGCAGTGGCACCATCTAGGCCTGCCAGGGGGAGCTGGCTCCAAGCCAGCCTGGGACACAGGGATGATGAGGGCCTTGTGAGTGGGTAGTGGGCTGGGGCTCCTGGGGGCATCTCCCCCATGTTTCTGGGCTGCCAGTCAGGACCCTGGGGGAGGAGCTGTAAATCTACACTGGTGAGCCTTTCTACCGGGGACCGCTGACATGTCTTCCTGCTTCCTGCCCAGCGTCCTACCAACGTACCTAGGAAGCAGTAGGTGGTTACCCATGTGCCTGAGTTCCTGCTACCCACACCCTGGGGAGACCCAGAGAGAGCTTCCGACTGCCGCCTGGCCCAGCCACAGTTGTTGTGGGCATCTGGGGGAGTGACCAGTAGATGGAAGGTCAATCTCTCCGTCACTCTTTCAAATAAATAAACAAACCCTTCAGAAGTTGCTAATGAAAGTCAACCAGACTGAAACACAATGTGTTCAAATTTTGCTCTTTGACGTTTCCCACAACTGATTAATCACTCCAGATTTCACAGTACCACCCATCAGCCAATAAGATTCACAACTCATGCCTACTACATGTCTAGCACTGTGTGGTCTCGGGGCTGGGCTAGCAGGAAACAGCAGGAATCAGCCCAGATCTGAGCGTTTCCCCAAGGAGCAGGTTAAATGGCAAAGTGGTTGCCCCAGGACAGGAGTGGGGGCTCTGCAGAGAAGGACTTTTCCTGGAAATTTGCAGCCTCTTAAGGTGGGTGGGTGGGCGGGTCCCAGGCCACCGAGTGTCACCTACTTGGGATGACTGTGCCCCCTGGTGGACGTTTCCTGGAACTCTCCAGCAGCTGTTCTGTCCTGCCCAGATCAAGTTTCCCTCAAGAACTTCTATTTTTGGTTTCTCTCTTTCCATAATGAAATGCTGACAGGGACCGCCAGATGGTTTCCCACAGGGCATTGCAAGCTACACCCCTGACCGGCATTCTCTGGCTCGTTGTCCCCTGGGGGTCTGACCTGTTCTTAGTTCTCAGATGGAGGCCCCCCATTCCACTTGGTCCGGTGGAAGGGTCCCAGGGCAGTGGCCACAGGCTCGCTGTACTGAGTGCCAAGTGTGGCCTCCTGGGGAAGCCGTCCATGTGCGCACTCAGAGTGACGTGTTGGAAAGCACACTGGAGCCAGGGTCAGGAGACCTGGATGCTCGCCCCATGTCAGCCGCTAAGCAGGGCTGAGATAATGACGACGGTAATAGCCGCATTTATTCAGGTTTTGTTCCGAGTCAAGGAGTTGCATCGGGAGTTTGGCAGCCGTTGTCCACTATGGTCTCCCCACCAAGCTTGTGCGGTGGATTCTGCTATTGGCTCTGTTTAACAGGTGAGGAAATCAAGGCCCAGAGACGTGAGACCACATGGCAAGTGATAGAGCAGGACTTGAGCCTGTGTTTGTGTGGAGCCACTAAGCCGCACTGAACTATGGCCTGGACAGAATCAGAAGCTAAGGGGTAGGGACTAGAAATGGTGGTTTCTAAGTTAGAGCCACCTTTAGAAACCTACAGGGTCCCACCAGCCACGATGGCCTCTAATAGGTAGAGGTGAGACTGTGATGGGAAGAGAAAGCCAGATGGGGGAGCCCAGCAGCGCCCCGACCCCCGGAAGTGATGCATGGGAGAGGAGAACATTTGGCAGCCACAGCACTCCTCAGGACTTGTCAGGCCACACGCCAGGAAGCGTGAACACGGGGGAACATGTGCATTATTGCAAACCATGCAGAGACTTAAAAATCTTTTGCAGCAAAATAAACGTATCTTTTAATTCCATTTTCCCCCAAACTTTTTGAAGTATTCTTATACATTCCTAATTCAGTCGATCCATCATCTGTCAATTATCTCAACTCTTTAGGACTATTAGCTATGCACACAGAGTTTTAAAATGTATATACAAGATAGTACTCATATCACTGGTTCACTCCCCAGAAGTCAGCAAAGGCCGGGGCTGGGTCAGGCCAAAGCAGCACGCTGGGAACTCACCCAAGGTCTCCCACGTGGGTGGCAGGGACCCGGTCCCTCGAGCCATCACCGTGGCCTCCCAGCATCTGCATCAACAGGAAACCACAGTCAGGAGCCTGTGGTATGTGGGCATCTCTCGGTCAACATCCTACCTGCCCAGCTGTATGCCCGCCCCTGCGTATTATTATGTCGATTTGTTTGATAAATGCTTGCTATTTGCAGGGTGCCAGGCCTGAGGCTGCAGCTGGCAGTTCCCTGGCCTTGAGAGCCAGCTTGTCAGAGGTGGCGACAGGCAGGGAATGAGTGAGCCACAGGGGGGAAAGCATCCCTCAGTGACATGAACTCTCCAAGAAGTGACACGCACTGATATAGTCAGGCAGTGCGGGGTGGGGGGGGGGGTGGAACCTAGTTACAGCGAGCAGGCTGGCCTTGGCTGAACACTTAGGAGCGTTTACAGCGCATCCCCACTATCAGTTAATGAGTGCCACTGTGCCAGCTGCACACCAGGCAGCTGAGCAGCCCCTCCGGCCCTCCGGTGTCCCCCCTTAGGACAGGGGATGGCCTTGTGCATGTCTCCTCTCCAGATGTGGGGGCGGGAGAGGAGGGGGAAGTCCTTCCAGAGATGAACTTGGAGCTTCCTTTGCAGAGAAAGGTCTCCCACTGCGGTGTTTGGGGATGAAGAAGTGACTTGGGCTGCAGGTGATCCATGGCCAGGATCATGAGGCTTGCTGGCTTTCCTAGCTGCTGGAAGCACGCTTGAGGCCTAGGGTGGGTGCACACATGAGAGCAGGCCCAGCTCCTGGTGCACTAGTTTTTCTTCTGTTCTCCATTTGGGACATGGTTAGCCACATTGGCTCTACCAGTGCCTCCCTGCAGGACTGGATCCATAGGAGGCACTTGAAGGAAGCTAGAAAGCTGGGTGGGCGGAGGTTCTGCCCTTTGTGGTTCCCTCCTGTCCTAGCTTGTACACTCAATCCAATTCATACTTTCACCCAACACCTGTAGAACCAACATCAAGACTGCCCACTTGGAGCAGATCATCCCAGCCAGCAGGTGTCACCTCCTAGCTCCAAGGGGTGCTCCTGCCTCTAAGCTCTCATGATCCCAAACACTTCCGTGCATTGCTTCACCTGAGGGGTAGTGCTTGGTCCATCCAGGGTACCATCCTAGCATTCTCAGTTATTGGACCTACCCTGGCCAGGGGTCATCAGGAGCCAAGTCATGTCCACAGTCAGTAACTCCTCCTCCTTGAGAGAGAGAGGCTGCTTTGAGCTTGGAGGGTCAGTGACACCCTTCTGGGCCCTTCCTGCTCAGGCCTCCCCCCAGGGGGGAAAGGGCAGTGAGGAGAAAGTGGACCAGGGCCATGATCTCTTTCTCTCTCTCTCTCTCTGTCACACACACACACACACACACACACCCTGCCCTGGGCCCCTGTGGCCCCACATTTCGTACAGCCCATCCTATCCACACTGTACTCCCAGGAGGATGGACATGGCCAAGTGTGAACAGGACTGAGGCCCTGGGAGGAGGGATTGGTACAGTGAGGCGGGAGAGCCTGGATTCCAGGCAGGGCCCATGGAGCTGGCTGCCTGGGACCCTGGGAGTGTACCCTTTTGCCAGTTCCTGCTGATTAAACCGCTTGTCCTGCAAGTGATTAGATGGAGTTCTTGCAAGGGGAAAAGGCCGCAGAGGCAAAGCAACTTGACACTCTCTGAGGTCCTGCCACTACTTAAGACAGCTGCTTGCTGATGGGGGCAGCTCTGGTGGGTGGGGTATGGGGGGCGGGAAGCTGACCAGGAGGCAGAGGGGAGCACGGGGAGGGGGAGGGGAGCCCAGGGAGGGGGAAGCCAAGCTCACAGACTCTGAGAACTAGGCAGGGTTGCTGCCACCACTATTCTTCCCTCCATCTGCTCCCTTGCCTGTCTCTGGGTTGTGTCGGGGTGGCAGAAACACAGTTCCTTTCTTTCTAAAACTGTTGAGTGACAACTGGCAGACAGAAAACCTGCACTCACTTCAGGTGTGCAGCACACGGCCCTGTGTTTAGTCCCCTGGCATGTGGCCCGCACAGCCATTTCCTCTTTGCTTCTCTGCCAGCCTCTCTGCCAGTCGCAGGAGCCATGGTGCCGCAGGAGCCATGGTGCCAGTGTGCTGGCAATGTAGGTACCATGGGGCAGAGCCAGCTCACTCACTTATTGTAACTGGAGTTTTATACCCACAGCACCTATTTCCCCCTCCTCCCAAACCCTAGAACTACAGTTCTAGTTGTGGCTCCTCCCAGCTGAACTTCAACTGTCCCCCGTGGGTGGAATCATGCAGAATCTGTAGTTCTGGGACTGACTTATCTCACTTAGCATCCCGTCCTCTGGCTCCCCTGTGCTGTTATAATTGGCAGAGTCTCCTTCCCTTATTTTTGTAAAGACAGGATTGTATTGCCTTGTATGTTTATGCCACATTATCTTCATCCATCTGTGAGGGACATTGGGCTTCTTTCCAAGACTTGGCTTGCTATTGTGAATGACGAACAATACAACTTCTCAACCAAAAGGAAACAAAGAAACTTGGTGCAGAATAGCAGTCTGTTGCCAGAGCGGCCAGGCTTGGAGGGTGCTGGCTGGTGGTGCCACCTGTGAGACTTTTGAGCATCCTGGGGGCTGATCTCGTTTTAGGGACACTTGGCAGGGCTTTGCAGAGATTTGCCCTACGGTGCACTCTCAGTGCTAGAACCCAGACTGGGATGCTCTGCCAGGGCTGTGCCCAAGAGGACTGCCACACAGCACCCCAGGGCTGGCCCCACCTGCACACTTTTGCAACTTTGATAATCACCAGAGGGGCTCACTCCCAAGAACCAGCCTCACAGGCTTGCTGTGACAAATGAGTATATGAACAGGAACTAGGACTCTTCTGGGGGCTTTGCTCCTGCCCAGCTTTTGAACAGGGTTTCTGGATACCCCCGCTCTCCCTTTGGGGTTATCCCAGGGAGTGTCCTACTTTGAGCTATGTGTGGGGGTACTCACCTATACAGAGGACAGGCCATCATGGTTGAGTGGGGTGTCCTGTGACTGCCCTGGACCACACATCAGTCCCAGTGATGTGGCTCTGCGCTGGCCAGGTCTCCCCATGTTTCTTGCGGGAGCAGTGTTCCCCGTGGTCTCCTCCAGCTCCAGCCTTCAAAGGGCGAGAGGCTAATCTGAGTGGGATGCCCAGTGGTCCTCCTAGCTGTCCCTCCTGTCCCTGCCTAGCACGCATGACTCTTGGACCAAGACCTTCTTTCTGCCTTTTGTTGTGGGATGGGTTCTTTTTCTTTTTTTTTTCAAAGATTTATTTATTTTATTACAAAGCCAGATATACAGAGAGGAGGAGAGACAGAGAGGAAGATCTTCCATCTGAGGATTCACTCCCCAAGTGAGCCGCAAAGGGTCGATGCGCGCTGATCCGATGCCGGGAACCAGGAACCTCTTCCTGGTCTCCCACACGGGTGCAGGGTCCCAATGCATTGGGCCGTCCTCAACTGCTTTCCCAGGCCACAAGCAGGGAGCTGGATGGGAAGCGGAGCTGCCAGGATTAGAACCGGCGCCCATATGGGATCCCGGGGCGTTCCAGGCGAGGACCTTAGCCGCCAGGCCACGCCGCCGGGCCCGATGGGTTCTTTTTCAAAAGATGTCTCAGAAGCAGGTGTGTGGTGCAGGCCTGTAGGATGCTCAGATCCCCTGTTAGAGGGCCTGGCTTTAAGTCCCAGCCTGGCTTTGGACTCCAGCTTCCTGCTAATGCTCACCCTGGCACCCTAGTGCCAGTCCTTGGATTCCTGCCACCCAGATTGGAGAGCTGGATTCAGTTCTGGCCCAGCTGTGCCTGCTATGGACATCTGGGAAGGGGACCAGGGGATGGAAGAAGATAACTCAGTTCCTTGTGCTAGTAGACTCCTGGGCTCTCAGCCCAGAGGACACGTCTGAATCTCAGAACAGATACCCTTTGTGCATCAATTCTGGTACCTTGTTATGGTGAGGAAAACCGAAGCCATGGGTTTAGATGCCTCACCTGTGATGATACAGAGGCTCCTGAATCCCAGCACAGTCCTGAGCTTGCCACACACTAGACTGGGTCTCAGCTCAGGGTCGTGTCAGAAGGTTGTGTTTTGCTGTCATCACATCATATCACATCACATCATATCACAGCATATCACATCACATCACATCACATCACATCACATCACATCACATCTCAGGAGGGCTCTGACATGGATGGCAGGGGTACCATCCATGTACCATACCAGGTACTGGGGTGTAAACACAACACGTTCTGATTCACTAAACCTGGGTGGTCCTGAACAAAGTCACAATGAATACCCAACTACTGGATCCTGCATCACTACTCCAGGGGAGAGACGCAGCTGGGGTCCTCTGAACGTCCAGATCTAACATTGTTATCAACTCATCAGTCCAAGGTGTGTGTTCTCTGTGCTTCTTTTTACAGATGCCCCATTCACCATCTATTGTCAAGTCTTTAACTGCTCTCACAGCCAACACATGCCTGAAGGAAGCAGGGCTAACCCACATGCTTTCTCTGTAAGACTCTCCCCCTAGTCCTGTGCTAGGGGTCTACTTTAGACAGTGAAATCGCCACCCCCGGAGACTCGCAAGATGGCCGACATAGGAGGAAGACTGTGAGGGAGCTCACAGACAGAGAGGGCTAGAACGCGACAAAAGAGTAAGTGGAGCAGCATAGAACTACAGGGAGAAGAACGTGAAGTTCCCTGGACAGTGTGGAACCAAAAAAATCCACACAACTTGGAAGAGCAACCAGGGAAAAAACAAAAGAAAGAGCAGGGGAGGCGACTTTCCGCTCCTGACCTGCTGAGTCACCTCTGAGTGCAGACACTGAAAGCCGCCGACCGATCCGGAGACCGACCCGCAGACGCAGTGGCCGTGAGGACCAGCGGTGATTGGGACCCGCTGGCATCTGCTCACCCTGGTCACCAGGACCCTGAATCACCGGGACCCGCCGGCATCCGCCCACCCTGGTCGCCAAGCCCCGCCGGGACCTGCCCCAGCCGCAGCCTCCAGGTTCCAGCCGCCTGCACCCGCCGAGACCAGCAACGGACACAGCAGTCGCTGGGAGACGCACCTGCGGCGAGAATTCCGACCAGAGGAAGAGGCAGACTGCAAGAACCTGAGGTTTGAGAGAGTTGGGTGGGGACAGTGGTGGGTTGGAGGCTTCGGGAGTTGGCCCCCCAGGGGCATGCACAAAGCCTGAACACAATTGGTGCTCCTCTCCCCGCCCCTCCCCCACCCCCAGACTCCTGCGTCTAGAGACACAGGGCGAGTGCCTTGAAACTGCCAAAACTGTGTCTGGGAGAAAGGCAAAAGGCACATTGGATATTCCCCCGTGCCTTTGCGGTCTGGCACTCAGCTGGGCGGTGCTATACCACAGGAACCCAAGCACGCCATCTGGGCTGGGCAGTCCCGTGCTAGCGCTGGGGCGGTCGGTCCCCTGCAAGCGCTGGGGTGGGCGGGCCTGCACAGGAGGCGCTTCCAGAGAACACCTGGAACACCCCACGCCCTATAGTCCAGTGCTCCGAGCCCTGTGATCCCGCGCACAGGGGGTGCGCACAGAGAGTGCCTTCACTCCCCCACGCCCTGTGGTAGCATACCTGTAGGGGACGAGCTGAGAGTGCGCTTTGAATCCACTGGGCCCTGGAAGTGGCGCCCTGAGGTCCAGTGTTCTGGAGACGCACCAAAAGTGCCTTGAAAATTCCCACACCCTGCTACTCCATGCCTGCAGACTCTGATCTCTAGAGGATAGTGCTTGGAGACCCCTCAGCACACTGGTGCCTAGGTCTCTCAAAAAAGAAACACTAACACAATGGGAAGAAATACCAGAAAAGGTAATGATCCAGATGAGAGTGCCAACACCCTACCAATACAGGATCGAAAGCCAATGTCTATTTCGGAGATGCGAGATGAAGACATAGAAGATCTACCAGACAAGGAATTCAAAAAAATAATGTTAAAATATGTCAGAGACAATGAGAAGAATTGGGAGGACTTCAAGGAATTCAAGAACCACATAGCCTCAGAAATACAACAAATGAAAAGTAAAATCCTTGACTTAGAGCACAAAATTGAGAGCCTAACCAACAGAACAAATACAGCAGAAGAGAGGATCTCTGAAACAGAAGACACACAAAACGAACATACCCAGTTCATGAAACAGCTGGAGACAAGTCTGAACAAAGCCAATAAGACCATACAAGAAATGAAAGACAACCTCAGAAAATCAAATATTAGGATTATTGGCCTTCCTGAAGGAGCGGAAAAAGAGTCAGGAATGCAAATGGTGCTCGACGAAATTATACAGGAAAACTTTCAAAACACTTGGAACATGAACCCAGCCCAAATCCAGGACGGTCAGAGGACTCCCAGCAGATATGACCCAAAGCGATCTTCACCCAGACATATGGTGCTCAAGTTCCACTCCAACGAAGACAAAGAAAGAATCCTAAGACAAGTACGAAGCAGAGAAAAGATCACATACCGGGGAAAACCAATCAGGATCACTGCTGACTTCTCTGAAGAGACTTTACAAGCAAGAAGAGAATGGACAAAGATCTTCCAAATCCTGAATCAGAACAACTGTCAACCAAGAATGTTGTACCCAGCAAAGATCTCATTCGTATTTGAGAACGAAATCAAATACTTCCACAGCAAAGAGAAATTAGAAGAATATGCCAGCACAAAACCAGCTCTACAAAATCTCCTTAGAAATGCACTAAATCCAGAAAAAAAGGAGGTGAATCATAAGCAAAGATGGCAAACAGGAAGATCTTCCCACTAAAGTCCACACAAGGAAGGGCAATTACACAGATATCAACACCCACAAAAACAAGTATGGCAGGGCAAAATCACAACCTCTCAATTTTAACTCTTAACACAAATGGCCTGAACTCACCAATCAAAAGGCATAGATTAACAGAATGGATTATCAAACAGCACCCAACTATCTGTTGCCTACAAGAGACACATCTAACCAGAAGAGATTCGAAGAAGCTGAAAGTGAAAGGTTGGAAACAAATATTTCATGCCAATGGACGAGAAAAAAAGGCTGGGGTAGCTGTCTTAATTTCAGATGATGTGGACTTCAATCTGACACACATCAAAAAGGACAGGGAAGGACATTATATATTGGTGAAGGGACTGATCCATCAGGAAGTAATTACCATTGTGAACATATATGCACCAAATTCAAACGCACCTAGCTACGTGAAGCAATTACTCACGGACTTAAGGGGAGACATAGATATGCACACAATAATAGTGGGTGATCTTAACACCCCACTAACAACTATAGACAGATCAACAAAACAAAAACTCAACAAAGAAACAACAGAGCTCATACAAACAATAGAACAACTGGACTTGGTTGACATCTATAGAATTTTTTACCCTAAGGCCACAGATTATACATTTTTTTCAGCAGTGCATGGCACCTTCTCCAGGATCGACCACATGATAGGACACAAAGCAAACCTAAATAACTTCAAAAAGATAGGAATCATACCATGTACCCTCTCAGACCACCACGGAATGAAGCTGGAAATCAGCAATTCAAAATGTCCCAGGAAATACAGAAACTCTTGGAGGCTGAACAATATGCTATTAAACGAACAATGGATCAGAGAAGAAATTAAAGATGAGATCAAAAAATTTATGGAAACCAATGAAAACTCTGACACAACATTCCAAAATTTGTGGGACACTGCCAAAGCAGTGCTACGGGGTAAACTCATCGCAATTGGAGCTCATGTCAAGGCCCAAGAGAGGCGCCAAATACAGGAACTAAACACACACCTCCAGGAATTGGAAAAACAACAGCAGAAGAGCCCCACACACAATAGGAAACAAGAAATCATCAAAACAAGGGAGGAAATCAACCAGATAGAAATAAAAAAAACCATACACAAAATCAATGAATCAAAAAGCTGGTTTTTTGAGAAGATAAACAAGATAGACACCCCACTGGCCCGACTGACAAGGAAAAAACAAGAGAAGGCAAGAATTACCAGCATCAAAGATGAAAAAGGCAACATAACAACAGACACCGCATCCATTAAGGCCATAATTAGAAATTACTACAAAGCACTGTACTCCAACAAATCAGAAGATCACCAAGAAATGGAAAAGTTCTTAGACTTCTACCACCTGCCAAAACTTAGCCCAGAGGCAACAAACGACCTGAACAAACCCATAACTGAAGTAGAGATTGAATCAGTGATTAAAGACCTCCCAACAAAGAAAAGCCCAGGCCCAGACGGCTTCACTCCAGAATTCTACAAAACATTCCGAACAGAACTGACCCCAATCCTCTACAAACTCTTCAAAACAATAGAAGAAGAGGCAACCCTTCCAAACTCATTCTATGAAGCCAACATTACCTTAATCCCAAAACCAGACAGAGAACTAACAGAGAAGGAAAACTACAGACCTATCTCTTTGATGAACATTGATGCTAAGATTCTCAACAAAATCCTAGCCAACAGAATTCAAAAACATATCAGACAAATCGTTCATCCAGATCAAGTAGGATTCATCCCTGGAATGCAGGGATGGTTCAACATTCGCAAATCCATAAATGTGATACACCACATCCAAAAACTGAAAAACAAGAATCACATGATAGTATCAATAGATGCAGAAAAAGCTTTCGACAAAATCCAACACCACTTCCTACTAAAAACCCTAACCAAGGTAGGCATAGATGGAAAAATCCACAACATAATTAAAGCCATATATGAAAAACCCAACGCCAGCATCATACTGAATGGAGAAAAACTGGAACCCTTCCCACTGAGATCTGGAACAAGACAGGGATGTCCACTTTCTCCACTACTATTCAACATAGTCCTAGAGGTACTCGCTGAGGCCATAAGACAAGAAAAAGAAATCAGAGGAATCCACATGGGAAACGAAGAAGTTAAACTCTCACTATATGCAGATGATATGATTCTTTATGTAGAAGAGCCAAGAGACTCAATACAGAGACTGCTAGAACTTGTACGAGAGTTTGGTAGAGTGGCAGGGTACAAAATTAATGAACAAAAATCAACAGCCATAGTGTATGCGAACAGCCCCAAGATGGAAAAAGACTTAACCAGCAAGATACCATTCAAAATAACAGAGAAAAGTATGAAATATCTGGGAATAAATCTAACCAAAAATGTAGGAGACTTATTTGAAGAAAACTACAAACTACTTAAAAAAGAAATTGAACAAGACCTCAAAAGATGGAGTAACATCCCATGCTCCTGGATAGGTAAAATCAATATCATTAAAATGTCTATACTGCCAAAAGCAATATATACATTCAACGCAATCCCAATCAAATTGCCCAAAACATTCTTCATGGAACTGGAAACAATGATCCAAAGGTTCATCTGGAAGCACAAAAAACCACGGATAGCTAGAACCATCCTGAAGAACAGAAAGTTAGCAGGGGGAATCACAGTTCCGGACCTCTGGACATACTATAGGGCAGTGGTTATCAAAACAGCGTGGTACTGGCACAAAGATAGAGAGGAAGATCAATGGAGCAGAATAGAAACACCAGAAGGAAACCCACACAGATACAGCCAAATAATCTTTGACAAAAAGACAAACGACAATCCAGGCAAATGGGAAGGTCTGTTCAATAAATGCTGTTGGGACAACTGGTTGATAGCCTGCAGAAACAAAAAAATAGATCCACATCTCTCACCATACACTAAGATCAGATCTAAATGGATAACAGATCTAAACCTACATCCAGAAACCTTCAAACTTTTGGAAGAAAATGTTGGAAACACACTGGAACACTTAGGGGTAGGCCCTCACTTCCTAAAAAAGACTCCAAATGCAGTAGAAATCGAGACCAAAATAAACAATTGGGACCTCATCAAACTAAGAAGCTTCTGTACAGCTAGAGAAACAATCAACAAAGTAAAAAGGCAACCCACAGAATGGGAGAAGATCTTCGCACACGACATAGGTGATAGAGGGCTGATCTCCAGAATATACAAAGAGCTACAAAACAACCAAAATGTCAAAACAAACAAGCCACTCAAGAAATGGGCACGGGAAATGGGCAAACACTTCACAAAGGAACAAACCCAAATGGCAAATAAACATATGAAAAAATGCTCAAGTTCCCTGGCAATAAGGGAAATCCAAATTAAAACATCAATGAGGTACCACCTAACACCAGTAAGACTGGCCCACATGAATAAAAGCACCAACAACACTTGTTGGCGAGGTTGCGGGGAAAAGGGAACCCTACTCCACTGCTGGTGGGGCTGCAGGCTGGTACAGCCTCTATGGAAATCAGTATGGAGAATATTCAAACAACTCAAATTCAACATACCGTATGATCCAGCAATAGCACTCCTAGGAATATATCCAGAACACTTGTTTTATGAGAAACCAACATGCACTCCTATGTTCATAGCAGCACAATCAGTAATTGCAAAAACATGGAAGCAACCAAAATGCCCATCAACAGAGGATTGGATAAGAAAGCTATGGTTCATCTACTCCATGGAATACTACTCAGCTATTAAAAAAAACAAAATGCAGTTCTTTGTGGCCAAATGGGCCAAACTGGAAACCATAATGCTAAGGGAAATGAGCCAATCCCAAAAGGTTAAATACCACATGTTTGCCTTAATTTAAGATGATATGATGTTATGTATAACATGTTATGTTTTGAATGTTATATGTTGTGTATAAACTAAGATTGAAGTATAGGTGAGGTGGTCACAGAAGGTGACTGGGAACTCGCATTTACTTTTAACATGTTGGTTACTCATTACTATGTCAATTAATTCCATAATGATGTAAATTTTTGCTGATGGTATGTTGGAGCTTTCAATTGACTGGGATGATACTCTGCTGGCTCTGTCTTCAGACCAGAGAGGGTATACCTAAGAAGCCGTTGAACTTGACTGGACAATAAGATGCTGGACTCTATGTTTGGTATACGCTTGCAATGGGGGAATCTCAACTGAACTTGAACTGTGGTTATGCAACAAGGTGGAGGAATCCACCATGGTGGGAGGGTTTGGGGAGGGGTGGGGAGAACCCAAGTATCTATGTAATTGTGTCACATAATACAATGTAATTACTGAAGTTAAATAATAAATATATTAAAAAAAAAAAAAGAAATCGCCACCCCCAAAGCACCAACACTGTGGGAAACAATGGTGCCAGAAGGCCTGTGTGGAGAAAACATGTTTACAGAGCGAGACAGCAGCACATTGCCTTGTTCCAGCCCCACTGGGCCGGGGGCTGTCCCTATTTTGGTGTGCAGCTGGGGCGGCAGCAGCAGTGTGTGTGTCCTGGTGGCCTCTGCCCTGCAGCGTGCACAGCAGAGCCATGGTGGGCTCTGCATCCTGCCTGCCACTCACCAGCACAGGTGTCTGATTTCTCTCCCATTGTCCCTGCCTTGCTGCTGGTCAGTCATCCCCTCCAGCTATACCACACGTGATCCTGGGAGCCAGCCAAGAGACCACGACCATGAAAATCTTGGGTCCAACACTGTGGCATCCTCTTTGGGCCCTGAACGAGTCCTAGTTGTACCACTTCCCACACAGCTCCCTGCGAATGCTCCTGGGAAAGCAGCAGCAGCAGCAGCAGCAGGTGGGTGAGAGCCCCTGGACTCCTACCACCAACATGGGAGACCTGGATGAAGCTCCTGGCTTTGGGCTTCAGCCTGGTCCAGCCTTGGCCATTTTGGAGCTTAATCAGCAGATGGATGATCTCACTCTCTACCTCTCCCACTCTCCATAAATTTGGCTTTCAGATATATATACCATATATTATATTATATATATATATAAAAAGATGTAAGCAATCCAAACCCTGGGAAGGTGGTGGGGAATTCAGGAAAGAGGAGCACTGAGAAAAGGACAAAGACACAACAGAGATGGCACAATAGAGATCATGGGCTTTGGAATCCCCATGTCACCACTCACTAGCTGTGTGACTTCAGGGATGATATTGTGTCTATGGGCCTCAGTTTTTCATCTCCAAAATGGGCACATCAATATCTTTATTGCTTCATTACTATAAGGATTAAATCAGACAGTGAATGTGTTGGGCACATGTCTAGCCCATGTAGGTCTTTGTAAGTGGTACCCCAGAGTGGTTTAAAGTAGACACAGGAACCGCATGACCCAGCTGAATCCTCTTCAGTGACTATACACGCTCAGGCAAGTCGGCTGTGTGTCTGGGCATATTGCTTGTGAGCTCCCTGGCATCACAGGGCTGACGGTGGGCTGGGGTGGGACAGCACTCGTCCAGGACTCCAGCTGCACCTGGTTTCTGCCGAAACAGTCTGAATGCCTCAGTGATTCCTTAGGTCCTTCTGGGGAGGGCGAGTGTGTGTCCCTTGCACCTGGCGGGCTGGGAGGTCAGCGCCATCTCCCAGCCTGCAGGAGAGTTTGGGCATACTCTCCCTGCACCTGCCCACCCATTTTCTTCCCCGAGTTCTCCCAGCTGGGGGTCTCCCATCTTTTAGATCTTCTGTTTCCAGCTGAGACCTCTGCAGACACCTCCTTCCTTCCTCTTTCTCTCGGCCATGCTTGCTACAAACTCATGGACACAGGGCTGCTGGGATCCTTGGCTTTCCCTGGTTGGCAGTCTGAGGAGCCCTATCCATCCTGCCCTCGCTCTGCATGCGCCAGGCACCCTGAAATGAATCACTTCTCACACTGGGTTCTCCCCTGCCTGGCTTGCAGCAAAGCCCTGAGCGGTAAATTAAAACACAGTAGCCACTTAGCCACGTGATCCCCGTCAACTGCCAAGGAACTGTGAACGAGGGGCAGCTGGGAAACCCTCGAAGGACCAGAGGGCAGTTGCGACTGCCAGCAAGAGGACTGAGCACATTAGCAGGAAACGGGAAAGATCTGAGGAGGCTTCAAGATGCAAGCATCTCAAGGCCATTGCCTCTCTGCTTTACACAACAAAAGGCTCAGGAGACCAGTGTCCTTCCGTCGCACTCAGAGACCCCATTCCCCATGCAGAGACCTCCTGAGCCAGCCACTGACTCTGTTCTGAGACCCTTGATGGAAGTGAATGCATCCTTGCCAGGCTGACAGAGGATGGGACCCAGCACAACTCCTGCCTTGGGTTTGCCATGCCCTGTACTCAACCACTGTTCTCAGTACATTCCATATATGGAGACCTCTCCCCACAGCCCTCTGGGTGCACAGCAGAGCAAGCCTTCTTCCACAAGACATGGTAAAACTCCTGATGCCCAGTGTCTACGTGTCTGGGCCAGACCTTCAGTTCCCTTGATCCATCCAACTCTTGGACACCCATGTGGGCCAGAAACCACTGTTGTGTTGCATACTTTGGGCCCTGTCCAGTTGGCAGGACCCTTTTTGTGGGTCTGGTCTCAGGCCCAGAGCCCCTGACCAGACCCTATCGATTTGCTGTCAAGCAGTCATACCTGTAGACAAGCTCACGTCTGAACCCAGGTCCTCCCATGGTTGACACAGAGTGTCTTGTTCAGTCTGTGGCCAGGACTGCGCAGTAACACCCCTCAAACGCAGCTGAAGGCAGGTTGCCAGGCCGGAAGGGGGAAGATGCGCCACAGGAGGGGATAGAGCGTGCTGGATGGAAACTGGGAGGCTAGCCATAGTGGGATAGAGAGATGTACTGTGGGAAGTCAGCGTGTAGGGCCCTGAGAAGCTGCCCCGCCCCCACACCTGCCATATCACACCTGCAGAGCAACAGCATCCATGACCTGCTAAGCCCCTGGCTAAACTCCTCATCTGTCACCTGGTTCAACCTCTGAAATGGCCACCCTGATGCTCCACACTGTCACAGAGCCCGCAGCTGTGAGGCTGGCCCCTCATCCCAGGGCCTGGTCTCCAGGCTGGCTGACACCATGAGGCACATACTAACTTCTAGAATACTGGCTTCTTGGGGCAAAACAAAAACCCCAGCTCCCCCAAACCAAATAACAAACAAAACCCACCAAAGCATGCCTCTGGAGGGGTTTAGGAATGTGGGCTTGTGAAGTCCACGTGGCCCTCCTGTGGAGTCCACCCAAGAAGCACACCTGTGGGTGGGAGGGACCTCCCCCCCCATGCAGGTACAGCTTGACCTGCCTCTGGTGATCCACAGGCTGGCAAGTGTGGGGCCCCAAGCCCTCCAACCCACACAAGGTGGCTCTGTGGCGGGCCTCGGGGGAGAAGTACGGTAGAAATGCCAGATTAGAGACAGGTGAGGAAGAGCAGGCATGCAGAAACGACAAGTTCACCCAGCAGGTTGTGAAAATCTGTGCGTACTAGTATCTTCACGTTGGCTCCAACTCGCCAGTTCTGATCTTTTACTTATCCTGAAGGCCCAGGCTCGCCATGAGGAACACATGGGTTCCAACCAGCAGGGGAGCGGATGGAGCCAGCTGCACACTGTGTGGCATGGGGGTTGCCTGGGCCCTGCAAGTGTAGGTTCCGCCTACTCCTCTGCCCGGTCACCAACTGTAACTGCCTTTTACACTGCCTGGAGCAGAACCTGGGCTATGGAACTACTGCAAAGGAGCATTGTGACATGAGTGGGTGGCAATGTTACACACAGATGACTGAGACATTCTTGGATAATTCCTGTTTATTTTATTTAAAAGGCAGAGAGACAAAGATCCTCTATCTGCTGGTTCATTCAGATGCCCACCACAGCTGAAGCTGGGCCAGGCTGAACCAGGAACTCCATCCAGGTGCCCCCCACCCCCATGGATGACAAGGGCCCGTTGCCTTTTGGGGTGTACATCAACAGGAAGCTGGAATTGGAAGCAGAACCAGAACTAGAACCCAGGTCTGATATGGGATTCTGGCATTCCGATGGCTTCTTTGCAACGGAGCCAAATGCCCACCCCTCCCAACAATCTTACCCATTCTACATTAAGTGCACCTGAGAGCTTTTGCATTTTATTTGGTTTTATTGAAAGACATTGTGGTTTGGTGCTCCAACCAGCAGAGCCAGTAACGTGGACCCGGTGAGGGTCTGGGGATGAAGCACCGACAGGAGACCAGTGATGGTAGAAGTCTCTCTGAAGCCTCCCTTTATTACTCCTTTTATACTCTTTCCCCCAAGTCCTTTACCCAAACAATAGGATGCCAATGAGTCCCATTAATTCACGTGCTTTTAGCCACAAGCCTATTTCCTGTTACTGATCAGCTTAATGAGTGCTAATCAACTTCTTAGCCCACAACAGTTTGGGATGTGCTGAGTCGTTTTCATGACCCTCAGCTGGAAAGACAGGCGTGCTTAATGCCAGAATAAGGATCCAGTTGAATAGGGTAGTGTTTCCACTCTCTACTGAATAATTTCCCATGTCAGAGGCTGTGTGCCTTCTGCTGGGGGAATCCCATGAAGCATTTCTGAAGGCATACAGGCTGTGGCAATGCCTAGGGGTGAGGGATGGGGAGACTGAGGAGGAAGGGCAGGTTCCAGGGGAGAGGGCTGGAGACACTGCTCTTCAAGCCAAGGTGTAGCTGTAAACTGTCCTGGGCGACCAGGACATGGCTGAATGGGGGTAGAGGCAACTAGAGAAAAGCCTTCCCCATGTACATGTGTACACACACACACACCTGTGTTTCTGGGCACTGTGTGTGACCAACACAAGGAAGCACGAATGGCAGAGGGTTTGGATGGACTCTGGCAAGACATTCACCCTCTGGGGTCTCCATGTCTTTGATACTGAAAATAAGGAACTAAGAGCATTACTTCAAGAAGTTTGTAGAAATACGGATTCAAGATAAGTTTGGGGCAAAAAAAAATCGACATTGTGTACAGTTTTTTACAGTACACATTTAGGTAGATTTACTGAGCATCACTTGTATCATGTGGTTAATCAGCACACGGTTATTACTGCTCAGCAGAAGGCACCAACTCCTGAGGGGGCAGAACTCAGTGTAAGGTGAAATGCAATTCCTACCAAGAAGTGTGGAAGGGGTGTGCAGAGTGTAAACCCCAGGGTTGCTGCGAGGCAGTAAAGACCCTAGTGCCAGGAGGAGCCACAGGTGGAATTCAATGTCTTCCTGCCCCCTCCCTCACTCCCCCTGCAAGGGAGTGCTCAGGCTAACCTACCGCAGCAGCTGCTTGCCATCTAACCCAGGTGCACTTCCCAACAAGCATCCTGGCCTTTTGGTTTTCCCTGCACCGAGTGCTAAGCTTGCACCGCTTGACTATTTGGCGAGCTCCTGCCACACTGAAAGGAGCTCCTTGTGGCTGCCCAGCATGCGACAGTAGCTTCACAGAGCGATGCCTCAGGGTGCTCTGGTCCCTGTCGTGCTGCTGGTTTTCTCCCAGGATTTCCACGACACCCAGCATCAAAGACCCCTCTAAGGGCTGTAGGTCTCTCTGACTTGCTGCCAACATTTGAAGGCCAGAAATATGTAGGCAGGTAGACTACTGTTGTCCATTCTGGGTGGCAGGGAGTTTGGGCACAGCTTTGCACCTCCAACACCAGGCACTGTGCTGGTCTGTGGCTTGAATGATTGAAATGGTGCCAGCCCTGTCTGCTCTATGCCATGCTCCACACTGGGGCTAAAATGATCTACCTTAAGTGCAAACTCCACCTCCAAAAGGAATCCCTATATGGAGCCCTGCCTAAGCCTGGGCGGTTTCTCAATCTCCACCATGCTCCATATTGCCTTGGGGCAGAACCTCGAGTTTGCATTACCCCTCCAGATCCTACCCTTGCGCCTGCAAAACCGCTTGGGGTCTATGATGTTGCCACATGGTTTAGAGTGTCCAAGATTTAGCCTCTGTGCGTTTGCTGGCCACAGCCCTACTGCTGTGCAGGCCCCATGTTAGGTAGTTGCCAGGTCAAGAGAAGCACGTTGTCCTGACCCTCCGAACAAAGAGCTTCTCATCTGCGCTCCCACCTGTTCCAACCTTGTTCTGAGGACATTGCCTCAAGACTGGTTTCTCAGACCCAGCCACTAGAGGGCGGAGGAGTACAGCCAAGTTTTGGGCAGAGTCAGCTCAGACTCCCAGCCTCACCCTTTGTGCTCCTTCCCCTGGTGCTATGTGGTAACCCTTCATTTTTTTTTTTTTTTAAATGTTTGAATTTTATGGTACAATTCTGTAGAGTCTAGGATGCCCCTCTCCAGCTCCCACTCCCCGACTGATTTTTCCCATGTTGTTACAATAGCATAGTGCTTCATAAGGAGTTTTGATTCCATCAGTTTGTTATTTAAGTGTGCCCTGACATTGCTGGCACAGACAATGTCAGACAATCCAGCATCCCATTATCTACACATGTCTAATAGTTTCATTGGGAGTCCACCTTTGATTTGGAAGCAGGGATGCATATTGCATTGTATCCCCACATGTGGTTATGGTAGTCTCTATTACTCCGTCACTATACATTCCCTTAAATGAGAAGCCACAAAATAAGGTTAACAACTGGTATGAATTAGACCACCACCACCAACAAAATTACAGCACCATGGAGTCGAAAAAATACATCACTAAATAACGAATTCATGGGTGACGAAAAGAAAACCCAAAAGCCTCTTGGGTAAAATGATGCCACTGTGCAATCTATGAACCAGTGATGGAATTCGACAAGATAAAATAAAGTATTTGGAAGAAATGAAAATGAAATAAAAAACATCAAAATACATGGGATGCAGCCAAAAAAACAGTAATGGAAAGGGTTATTAAATTTATAATTTGCATAATGGTTTCCTTATATCAGAGAGAACATATGGCAGTTGTTCTTTTGGAATTGACTTATTTCACTGAGTATTATGGTATGTAGGTGGGACCATCTACTTGCAAATGGTATAATTTCACTCTTTTCATTGGGTGAGTAATATTCCATGGAGTAGATGTACTAGTTTCTTTCTTTTTTTTTTTTTAAAGATTTATTTTTATTACAAAGTCAGTTATACAGAGAGGAGAGACATAGAGGAAGATCTTCTGTCCGATGATTCACTCCCCAAGTGACCACAACGGCCGGTGCTGCGCTGATCCAAAGCCGGGAACCAGGAACCTCTTCCAGGTCTCCCACATGGGTGCAAGGTCCCAAGGCTTTGGACCGTCCTCGACTACTTTTCCCGGGCCACAAGCAGGGAGCTGGATGGGAAGCGGAGCTGCCAGGATTAGAACCGGTGTCCATATGTGATCCTGATGCATTCAAGGCGAGGACTTTAGCCACTAGGCCACGCTGCCAGGCACTGTACTAGTTTCTTTAACCATTCCTCTTTGGATGGACATCTGGATTGTTTCCATGTCTTTGCTATTGCAGATTGTGCTGCTGTAAATACAGGATTACAGATCCCCTTCTCATATGCAGTCTTCATTTATTTTGGGTATATTCCTAGGAGCGGGATAGCTGGGTCATATGGCAAGTTTATTTGCAATTATCCAAGCACTCTCCATATTGATTTCCATAGTAGTTGTACCAGCCTATACCCCTACCAGTAGTGAAGGATAATACCTTTTTCTCCACATCCACGCCAGCAGGTGTTGTTAGTAGAGTTCTGAATGTAGGCCAATCTCACTGGAGTTAGGTGGTTTTCATTTGTATCTCCCTGACAGCTAGGGAGTCTGAGCATCTTTTCATATGTCTGTTAGCCATCTGAATCTGTTCCTTTGAAAAATGTTCATTTCCTTTGCCCATTATTTTTACTGTTTTTTTTTTCTAACTGTCCTTGGGTTTCTGAAGCTCTTTGTAAATCCTGGATATTAGTCTCCTTTTACTTGTATAGTGTGCAAAAATTTCCTCCCATTCTGTTGGTTGCTTCTTCATTCTGTTAATTGTTTCCTTTGTTGTACAGAAGCTTTTTAGTTTGATGTAGTCCCGTTCATTTTGGACTTGACTGCCTGTGCTTTTGGCGTCTTCTCTAACAAGTCTTTCCCTGTTCCTATATCTTGGAGTGTGCTTCGTATGTTTTCCTCTAATAGTTTGATGGGTTCTGGGTGTAGATTTAGTGTCCTTGATCCATTCAGAGCTGATTTTTGTGTAATGTGATAGGTGTGGATCTTGCTTCTTAATTCTGCAAGCTGCTATCCAGTTGTCCCAACAGCATTTGTTGAACAGATCAGGCTTTTCCCCTGGATTATTTTCAGTTTTCTTGTCAAAGATAGTTGACTGTACATGTGTGGGCTCCCTTCTGGTGGTTCTGTTCTGTTCCACTGATCTTCTTCTGTTTCTGTACTAGTACCAGAGTGTTTTGAAAACCACTGCTCTGTAGTACATCTTGAGGTCTGGAATTGTGATTCCTCCAGCTTGATTTTTATTCTTCAGGACAGCTTTGGTTATTCGTGGTCTCTTGTGATTCCAGATGAACTTTTGTATCATCTTTTCTGAGAAGAATGTTGTTGGAATTTTGATTGGGATTGCATTGAATTTATATATTACTTTTGGTAATATGGTTATTTTGATGATATTTATCTTGTTAATCCAGGAACATGGCAAGTGTCTCGATTTTTCAATGTCTTCTTCTGTTTCCTTTTATAATGTTTTAGTTTTCATCATAGAGGTTTTCCACATATTTAGCTAGCTTAATTCCTAGGTATTTAAGATTCTCTATGTTATTTTAAAGGGTACTGTACTGACAATTTCTTTCTCAGCCATGGAATTATTTGTGTACACTAGTGCCATCGATTTGTGTTCATTAATTTTGTATCCTGTTACCCTGCTAAAGTCTCTTATGAGTTTCAATAGTCTCTTGACTTAGGCTTGTTTTGTGGTCTATTACATGATCAATTCTGGAGAAGTTTCCATGTACTGATGAAAAAAAGTGTATTCTCTGTAGGATAAAAGGTTCAGTAGATCTCAACTAAGTCCATTTGTTCCAGAGTTTGGGTGAGTTCTGTTGCTTTTTTGCTGAGTGTCACTCTCGTCTCTATCCACTGATGTGAATGGGGTAATTAAGATCCCCCAGTATGATTGTATTGAAGTCTATTTCTCCCTTTAGAATCATTAATATTTGTTTCAAATAGCTACCTGCTTTGGCATTTGGCACATATATGTATTAATCATGGTGATCTCTTCTTGCTGAATGGATCCTTTGATCATTATGTGGTGTCCTTCTTCATCTCTTTTAATGTTTTTTCGCATCAAAGTCTATATCATCTGATATAAGAATGGCTACACCTGCACGTTTTTCCTTACCATTTTCTTGAAATATCTTTTTCCATCCTTTCACTTTGTTTGCTCTGATCTTTGTTGGTGAGATGTGTCTCCTGTAAGCAGCAGATAGATGGGTTTTGTTTTTTGATCCAGTCCTCTAAGCTACGGTGTTTGATTGATGAGTTTAAGCCATTTACATTTAATGTTAATAAGGATAGGAGGTAGTTGGTCCTGTCATTTTAGCAATGGATTGTTCTTTGATTTAGTCTTCTTTTAGTGGGATGTTCTCCACATTTGCCTTTGGTTGTGGTAGCTGCTATTCCTTTTTTCTTTTATGAGAACATCTTTGGGTATCATTTGTAGGGCAGGTTTAGAAGAGGCAAATTGTTGGAGTTTTTCTTTACTGTGGAAGAATTTTATTTTATTTTCAAAGACAAAGGAGAGCTTTGCAGGATATGTTATTCTGGGCTGAAAATTTTTCCCTTTTAGAATCTGGAATATGTTACTCCATTTTCTTCTGGCCTGTAGTGTTTTCTCTGAGAAGTCAGCTGTGAGTTTGAGTGGGGTTCCTCTCTAGGTCACTCAATTTTTCTCACATGCACATTTAAGGATGTTTTCCTTTTGTTCAATTGAAGAGAGCTTGATTATCATGTGTCACAGTAAAGTTTGTTTTTGATCAACTCTGTTGGGAGTTCTTGTGACTGTCCTGTATATTGTCTTCCAATTTTTCTCCAGATTAGGTAAGTTTTCATTTATTATTTCATTGAATACATCTTTAATCCTAGCTTCTCTTTCTGCACCTTCTGGAACTCCCATAACTTTTATATTG
Organism: Ochotona princeps; assembly: GCF_030435755.1. Lineage (NCBI taxonomy): Eukaryota > Metazoa > Chordata > Mammalia > Lagomorpha > Ochotonidae > Ochotona > Ochotona princeps. Next base: position 21,626,342 of record NC_080841.1, read on the forward strand.
GGCCTTTTAATCATATCTTTTAATTCTTGGATACTTTTTTTTTCAGCTTGACCCAGCTCTGCTTCCAGCTTTTTGTTTGTTTCCCACTGGTGACAGGAAATATCTTTTAATTCTGAGATTCTTTCTTCTGCTTCATTCATCCTATTTTTGAGACTCTCCACTGTACTTCTAATTTGCTCCACAGTATTCTTAACTTCTGAAATACCAGCTTTCATTTGATTCATTTCCTGTGTGACATATTCCTTAAATTCCTTGAACTCCTGTATTACGTACTTCTCATTGTTGGTCAGAAGTTTTATAATGAGTTTTCTGAATTCTGTGCCCTTCATTTTCTCAACTTCTTCCTCAGCTAATTCTGAGAGTGGTAGAGGCTTTTGTTTGTTTGTTGGAGAGTCTTTGCTAACAATCACAACGTCTCTGTCTCTTTTACCTTTTGTCATGGCAATTCTGGTTGGCAGATTCTTCTCCTTAGTGCAGGTTTCTTAGATGTATTACCTACAGGTCTACAAGTTAATTTGTATGTTCAGTCAGTGCCCTGAATTAGGAAAACACCAGCTGTGCTGAATAACTAGTTTGTCAGTAGCACTGATCTTGTCGACGCGTGCTGGCTGTTAAGTGTGAGTGCCTCCTGGAGTTATTTTGGGTGGAGTCTGTAGGATGCCATGACGGGACTGTTTTTTCTGGGGAGACCGCACAGTGTTCTAAGCTGGAGGTGATTTTATTCCCAGCTTAGCTCTTGAGCAGCTCAGCTGTCCTCCCTTCAGTCTAATAGTGTCTTGTCTGGTGGAACTGACATCTGAGCGCTACTAATTTAGTGCAAGTGGTTTACCAATGCTCCTTCTGACCTCTGACCCCTTGCCTCTCTATGCAAGATGGTGCCCGTCAGATACCCAGGGCTGTCAGCCATCAGCTCCAGGGACCACACAAACCCTGCAGGATGTGAGGCTGACAATGCTTTCCCTGTGGTCTCAGCTCAGCGCAACTAGCTAGAAACAAGCCCACTCTGGGTCATTCCTTGAAATCCACATTCTGCCTCACTACACAAGATGGTGCTCTGCAGGGCACTGCTGGAGAACTGGGGATGCTGACTTTCAGATCCGAGAACCACACAGACTCTGCAGAATGTGGAGCTGGTGCTGCCCTCCCTGTGGGATTAGTTCAGTGCGACAAACGAGCCCACTCTGGGGCGTTCCGTCAACTTGTATTTCAAGGCCAAGATCATCAGCCCCCCTCACCCCACCCTAGTCCTGCCTCTTATCCCCTCTGCAGTTCCTGCTGCTGGAGTCCTGCCTTGCCAGCCCATTGGCCCTCTCTGGAAACTCTCTTGCTGACTACAGAGTGGAGCCCTGCAGACTTTTTCTCAAACCACCCTCTAGTGTGCACTGTTTGCTAGCAGGCAGCCCTGGCTCCAGTGCCTCCCTTGGCTGGGGTGTGACTCCTGCCTTCAGGAGGCTGCAGGAGACAGGGACCTTGGTCACAGACCCTCCTTCCACTCATTCTACTGGCTTCCTGTACTATCACAAACTGCCACAGCCTTAGTGGCTTCAAACAATGTGGAGAGGTAGGGGCAGGGGTGGTGCCATGGCGTAGTAGGTAGAATCTCCTGCAGTGCTGGCAATCTCTTTGGATGCCTGTTCGTGTCCTGGCTGCTTCACTTCTCATCCAGCCCCTGATTATGGATTGGGAAAGCAGAGGATGGCCCACATCCTTGGGACCCTTACCCAAGTGGGAGACTTAGAAAAAGCTCCTGGCTCAGCTCTGGCTGTTGTAGCCATTTGGGGATTGAACCAGCAGGTGGAGATCTCTCTGTGTCTCTCATTGTTTCTGTAACTCTGCCTTTCAAACAAAAATAACATATATGTGTGTGTATATATATATATATTTATATAGACACATTCTCTTACAGTTCCAGAGGCCCTGCAGGTGCTCTTGGGGAGAAGTCAGCCTTGGCCGTCCCTGTGCCTTGGCTCTTGCCTGTGTCATTATAGCCTCTGCCTCCCCCTTTTCCTCTGCATAGGTGTCAGATTTTCACCTGCTTCGCTCTCAAGTGCACCCTTGCCATTGATGTAGGGGCTTGCCTGAATAACCCACAGTGATTTCCTCGTCTCAGGATCCTTAACTTATCTATGTCAACAATAATAGTGTAACACTCGCAGGTTCTGGGAGTTAGGACAAGGATGCATCTTGTGGGGCCAGCATTCCATCCACTAAAGCCTCAACCCTGAGGCAGTCCAAGCTGCCCTCAGGGTCAGCATGGAGCACAACTGGAGTGTTGGAGTGGGGTCTCATGGCGATCCAGGCTCAGGAGGGCTGAGACAGTACCACATGTCAGTCAGGTTTGGACAGGCATGAGCCAGCCCCACATCTCAGTGGCTCAACACAGAAAAGGTTGGGACTCTCCCTTGAGTACTCCTCATCCCAGGATCCAGGCAGATGCAGCGGGTATTGTGGCTTCTGGGGCATTAGAACAAAAACTATGGAGGGATGGACTAATTTATAGTGCCAGTTCTGCTCAGAAGTGATGCTCGTTACCCCTTTCCATGTGTCTTGGGCCATAGCCCCTAGTGTGGTGGGAATCACAGACCAGTGCTGTGTTCCCTGAAGAAAGACTGGTGTCTGGCACCCCTGTTTTTCAGAGTGGCCCAAGTTTGGGAAGCATGGGACTAGCAAAGGAGAGCTCCACGAGAGACTCCAGTGCCATCCTGTGGTGTGGAGCCAATGCATTTCTGACTGGGATCTCCTTGCTCACCAGGGCACTGTTTAAAAACATGATCTCAACAAATGCAGTTCAAAGACCCCATTGGCTTTTATGAGTGTTGCACCATCTGCGAGGGAGCCCTATTGGGGATGGGGAAGAACAGGTGGTTTCTTTAAGGTAGCTGGAGCAAGAACGAGGAACTGAGTAACATAGAGGGATTGGCTCACAACAGGTTACATAGCTTCTGAGTGGGAAAGCAGAAGGGACTGCCTTATCATGCCAGCTCAGGATGACTGGCTGTTTCTCATGATGTGTTCCACATTTCCTGTTTTTAGGAAAACCTGGTCTGTTGGGGGATTTTCTTGTTTCCTTGACATTTCAGTTGGCTGGTATGGGACTTAGCACAAGTGACTCCATCTTGGTGTGGCCTGTGAGAGCCCAGTGTGTTGGGTTCCCCCTATGCTTTTCACTTCATACCACAGTGAGAGGGCCAGTGAGAGGGCCAGTGATAGGGCAGGTGGAAGCTTGTGGAGCTGGTCTTACTAGCAGGACTTTGGCAGCATTGGCTTACCCAACAGATCCAAGGAGAACCGATTGGATGTGATCATCCCACAAAGGAGGAGGCTGGGGAACAAGAGGGGACAGCAAGCAACTGCTGCTGTGTAACGAGCCACTGTGGCTAATTCTTGAATCTGAGGAGTGGGTTGAGTGAACTCCTGGTTTGTAGCCATGCTGGACCGTATGGAATCACCCAGTGGCCCACTACTTGTGATTGGTGTTGGAGGTCGGGGCAGTCTCATGAGCCTGTGCCCAAACCTATGAGGTCTTGGCTAACTGCAGATAGTGCAACCTCAATGCCTTTGACATTATCAGGCCCTGGTGCCTGTTCCTTGGCTCACAGCACCTCTGTAAACAGTAATGAATTAAGGTCTCAGAATGACACAGGGCAAAGCTGGAGTGAAGAACCAGAACCTCCAAGACTCAGGCGACCCCTGTAGTTAGTGTCTCAGTGCTGGCTTCTGTTCCCAGGGCTTTGCAGGAGCTCCCAGGCCCTGGTCAAAATAATCTCTAGTCTACCAGTCAACTCAGACCGACTGGCATCCACATTTGCCATTTCAAAAGAAACACACTGGCCCATCACTGCCCAAAGGTAGGCCCAGCATGCCGTGGGCTTCTGATCAACCAATCACACACTGCTCAACCCGCACTCCAATCTGTCAGATTTACTGCCTCCAACCCCTCAGAGACTCCAGGACTCCCTCCTCTACTCACTGCGAATGATGCAAGCCACGTCCTTTCTTCCACAACCCTGGGCTCATTAACAGGCTTTCTGGATGTCATTCATGGGCTTGCTACATGTTGGGTGATGGCACCTAGTTTTGCCGAGTGATCTGTAAGTGTCAGGATGGAATGAAATTGCAGGACCTGTTTTCAGTGTCTCCAGAGAGCTGGAGAATTGCTTGGCCTGTTTTGTGAGTAGCGAAATCATATTTTCCCCCTTCCTTTTTTTTTTTTTTTAAGATTTATTTATTTTATTACAGTTAGATATACAGAGAGGAGGAGAGACAGAGAGGAAGATCTTCCATCCGATGATTCACTCCCCAAGTGAGCCGCAACTGTTGGTGCGCGCCGATCCGAAGCCAGGAACCAGGAACTTCTTTCCGGGTCTCCCACGCGGGTGCAGGGTCCCAAAGCTTTGGGCCGCCCTCAACTGCTTTCCCAGGCCACAAGCAGGGAGCTGGATGGGAAGTGGAGCTGCCGGGATTAGAACCGGCGCCCATATGGTTCCCAGGGCGTTCAAGGCGAGGACTTTAGCCGCTAGGCCATGCTGCCGGGCCCTTCCCCCTTCCTTTTATCTTTTATTTTTATTTGCTAAACCTGGAAACCTTATTTGAGGATGCTACTTCTGTTTATTTTAGGGCTTATGCTATTTTTATTTATTTATTTTTTTGCAATAAAGGTTTTTACCACCAGCTGTTTATTTTTTTAAATTCTCTCTCCTTTCAAAGGCATAGCTGTTGTGATTGTTTAATTCATTCCTGCTCCCCCTATGGTTGTGACAGCCCCTCACAGGCCAGGCCTGCAGAAAGCCACGCGAGCAGGGGAGCACTGTGCTCCTCAGGGGTCTCTTCTTGTTTGTTGGGACAGAGCCGTCAACCCCCATCCAGGATGGTCAGAGGTACAAGGGACAGGGAAGAGTGACAACAGAGACCTCTGCAGGTTGTGAAGAATGAAGTGAAGTAGGTCATGGTGCTCACCAGGCATCTACACGCCACTGGCCACTGGCACTGAGCATGGTGACTGGAAGAGACCCAGCCCCTTGGACTGGCTCTTTTCTCTCCCCTCCCTTTATGGTTTAATCACTCTTGGTCAAGGTTGACAATGTAGAGGAGTGACTGCTTTTGGCTTCGTTGATTTCAGACCTATGACCCTAGTGATCCATTTGCGGGGGAGGGTTGGAGGAGAGGCATTTTTAGGCTCTCACCTGAGGATTCAGCCCCAGGCCCTGATAGTTTGGGTGAGGGAGAAGGCATGGTCCAGGTGCCACCTTTGCCTGTGTGTGTGCCTGAGGCTCCTGCCTGCCCCTGCCCAGCGATGGGAAGAGCAATGGAGAGACCTCCAGGACTGCAGAGCAGGGGCATCCACAGGACAGCCTACTCTTCGCTGTGCTCAGTGCCTCAGTAGACACGAGGAACCTGGAGGAACCAGTCCTACCACAGAGTGGGGAAGCAACAAGGGCAAAATGAGCTTTCTCTGTGATTATGGTGACTCCCTCCCGGCTCCCTTTCTCTCAGTCACTGCAGGGAATTATTGTCTTTCCAGAAGGATCTTGCTTCTAGAAACTGGACCTGGCTCTCTGTAAACACTTCCATTCCTGGCTATGGCCTGGGCCATCTCACATGATGGATGACAGATTGAAGCATTGGAGCTCAGCCACCAGCCTTGGGACCCTAAATGTGTGAGCCTGGTCACCCTGGCTGGGAAGGCATGAGGCCTCAAGCTTGTGCTGAAGCCCAAGGGACTCATCACTCCTGTGGGCCAAGATCATGAGCTTGGTGGTGGTGCTGAGTGGGTGCAGAGCGACCACATTGGCCCAAGGCCTTGTGAGTCAGCCGCCAGCGCCTTTCTTCTGGTCTTGGAATAAGCCAGAAATAGAGCCTTGCCCTTTGTCCCCGGGGTGCTGAGGCAACTGCCTGGCATTGGAGACGGACCCACAAGACACTTTCTTCCTCTCTCCCACACAGTGTCCTGCTCCGGCTTCGGCCCACATCCCAGCACACTGCTTGTGGATGGTGTTGCCCAGGTCTGGGGCACTCAGTAATGTCTGACTTCTTCCTGGCATCAGACCCTTGCCTTGGGAGTACTGTCTTCCTGCTGGTAACAGAGACCCTACAGTAGGAAGTAATGTGCACTCCACTGGGTGTCCCGGGCACATGTAACCTCCCGGACCCTTGCCCCTGGCAGCCCTGCCCTCTGGCCTCCTCTGGGTCAGCTCGGGGAGGAAGAGGATTCAGGTTGTTTCTGGCTGGTTGGTCTCCTCAGCTGATGGGCACAGCTCTCTGGCAGTTCTGCACATCACTCACAGCTTTACAGCTTGCGAAACTTCTCTCCTTCAACCTTCACATCTCAGAGTGATAAGCAGGCTCCACTGAACATGTGACTTTCCAACATGCAGCCAGAGTCTTTAAAAATGGCCTCTATTTTTTAAAAAAATTACTTGTTGATATATTTGAAAGACAGAGTTACAGGGGTAGGAGAGAGAGGGAGAGAGGAAGAGAGGGAGAGAGAGAAGGCTCTTCTATCTGCTGGTTCACTCCCTCCAAAATGGCTACAATGGCTAGGTCTGGGCCAGGCTCAAGCCAGAAGCCTGGAATTCCATCTGAGTCTCCTACATAGGTAACATGGGCCAGGATACTTGGGTTATCTTCTGTTGCTTTCCCAGCATAGGTAACATGGGCCAGGATACTTGGGTTATCTTCTGTTGCTTTCCCAGGTACATTTGCAAGGATCTGGATCAGAAGTGCAGTAACTGCGACTTGAACTGGCACGCCTATGGGATGCTGACATTGTGAGTGGTGCCTTAAGCCATTGAGAAAAATTATAGATCCCAGAAATAGTCTCTGTTAAAGATTCCTCAAACTATGCAGCCAGAACATGTTGTCTTGACTCAAGTATGTCTCATTCTAAGTTGTGAGTGTGTGTGTGTAATGCTGTTCATCTTTACTCCCTATCAGATACTCAGACATATGTTCTTTTAACTAATTTTAAGATACTTCAGTTATTTATTTTCACTTTACTTGAAAGGCAGAGAGAGAGAGAGAGAGTGAGAGAGAGAGAAACGCTTCTCTCCATTGATTCACTTCTCAGATAGCAGGGGCTGGGTCCAAAGCCTGGAACTCCACCCAAATCTCCCACTTGGACAGCAGGGACCAAGTACTTGGGCTGTCCTCTACTGCCTCCCCAAGAGCATTAGCAGGGAGCTGGATCAGAAGTGGAGGAGCTGGGTCTTGAACCAGGCACTCAGCTCTAGAAGGTGGATGCCCCAAGTGACAACTGCTACACCACATGCACACCCTTATTCTGATTCTAACTTTTAAAGAATGCTCACTGCCGTTCTATACACTGATTCACACCTGTTGACCAGCTGTGAATCACAACTTGGAAAGCACTGCTTCGGCACCAAGATGGAGGCTGTTCCTAGCTGACCTGGTGGTGGTACATAGCGAAAGGTAGGTCAGCAAGGAAGGCTGGGCTTTTGCTGAGAGGAACCCCACAGGGAGTGGCTCCCTTCTGTGGCATCAAATTCCAGGGCCCAGATTTCCACTTGGAGGGCCTGGAAGTCCCAGATGGTCAGAAACCTGGGAGGTGGCTCAGCACAGAAGTGACTCACTCCAGCCCCACTGCAAACACCAGAATGCTGACTCAGAGCCTCACCACAGCATGTTGTGTTCACCCACCGGCAGCCTTTATCAGATAGGGAATCCTGCCCAGAAAGCCAGGCTGTCATCAGCCGGCACATGGCCACCACAGCCCTGGAGCAATGAACTTGAATGCTCACAGGCACCTGTTCCACTGCTGGGAGCCTGAGCACCTCCCGCCAGGACACTGGTCCAACAGCTGCCTCATTGTCTCTTGCTGATGCTCACCCTCCCTGGCATCTCTTCTGTTCCCTTGTGCATCAAAACAATGGGGGCTTTTTTGTTTCTTGTCTGTAGGGTGGAGGAAGGAGCTGGCTGTGTTCACTGTGGCCTGCTGTGGTTGCTCCCCAGGTGGGCAGCTCCTTTGTTGGGCATCAGCAGCAGCTCCCTCCCTATCACCTTCCAGGTGGTACAGAGATGTGTGGCCAGGGTCTGGCCAATCAGTAATAACCATGAAGTGTGTGTACACTGAGTGTTTTCCACAATGCTAAGGAATAGTCCTAAGCACTTCATTGACATCGTGAGAATCCCCCTATGATCTGATGGCATAGTAGTGTTTTCTCTCTTTCGAACATTAAGAAACAAGCTGAGAGGTCAAATGGCTTGACCCCAGCCAGAGTGCTGGCTAATGGTTAGGTGGCCCTACAAAGTGTCTGAGAATATGAAGATGGGGACTGGCACTCTCTGAAGGCAGGATGGTGCCCTTGTCAGCAACTTCCTTCCCCACATGCTGTGCCTGGGGCAGAGCTTGGCACACCAGACTTGCTCTGTTAGGTGCTAACAGGTGTACTTCTTGCTAAAGTGTGGAAGTCAGGACATGCTACTGGCCACAGGGAAGTGACTTGGTTGCAGGTACCAGACTGTAGCGGGTGACTCAGATGCCCACTTCCAGACAGACGTCAGTCCTCTCACAGTGGCCCTTCCCTTTTCTCCCAGAAACAATAACAAACCCTGGCTGTGACTTGGTTGCCATAGGAACTAGAAAACATTTGATAACACAGAGCCTCCAGGACAGGTAGGCTGAGCAGGTCTGGAGCAAAACAACCTTTTCCTGTCCCTTCCCCCAGAATTCTGGCATTTCACCTATATGGAGCAGGTGAGGAAACTAGCCAGTGGGATACAGGCTGTCACCAGAAAGGAGCGATTTTATCCAAACCAGGAAGTCTAGGCAACAGTGAGTTCTTTAAATTCCTGGTGGGAAAAATGGGATTTCTAACAAGGAATGGGGACATCAAGTAACCCGTGTGTCTGTGACAGTGCTGTCCTGGGTGTGCCTGCCACCTAGGTGTGCCTGCCCTGGATGCTGTGGGGAATGAGAGGGAAGGGAAATGCTGGTTCCCCTGTGCATTTCCTAGGCTGCCAGAGAGCAGGACACATACAGCAAAGTCCAACTGGGCTCATTCCTCAGCCAGCCCTAACTATATGTGGTACCTTGCTGTCTCGCATGTAAGGGTCACAGGTAGCAGCTGGCCTGTCTCACAGCTGTGACCACCTGTGCCTTCTCTGCCTGACACTTTGTAGCATTGCAGTCCCTGCTCTCACTCTTCCAATGCCTATTGGACACCCTCTGCCTGAGACATGGGACGCAGTAGTCTTTTCTTACTGACTTCATTTGACTTGGTAAACAATAACTATGTATGTATAGTGTGCCGTTTAACTTTGTGATACACGGCACCCTGTACAACCACGGCAGGGTGTCCTGCCATTCCTGTTTCACTCTGCTCTAAGATTAGCCAGGTATACATCAGAAATCAGCCACCCACCACTCCCCAGGCACCGAATGTCTCTTGTCCCCGGAAACATGACACCTCTCCTCCTTCTCTGGGCTCCTAAAGAGTCCTACTGCTTGCTACCCTCACCTGAAAATTGCCAGTGCTGCTGCTGCCTTGGCCTGTTTTTTGTGCAAATGAGCTATCTTAGTCCTGACACAGGGTCCAAGCCTTGCTTTTCGCAGCATACTTCCTCCCTGCACCTATCTTGCACTCTGCCTCCCACCACAGGACCATCCACTCTCCACCCTAAATGCCACGCAGGCGTGGCTGGGCCATTCTGGGGCAGGACACAAGCTCTGTGGCTGCTGGGATTGTGCTCATGTTGCTCCCAACAGCCTTCTCCCTCCCTGACATACCTTCTTGCTCATCCTTCCTTGCTTGTTTTAAAAAGCTTATTTATCTGGGACACCCAGGGAGCGGTGGCCTCTTTTGGCTCCACTCTGTGCTCAGCTGGGCTCCTACTGCTCCATGTCCGCTGGTGTCCAGCAATGGCTGGAAGTGTCTAACCCCTCACTCCTCCCCTGCACACCCACCCTTGTGTCATGTCCACCATCCAGATTCCTGGAGTTTGGTGTGAAGAGACTTCACGGCTGCTGTGACCCCCCCATTCCCTGCTCCCCTCCCAGCCCTGGCCCCTGCACACCAGCAGCTTCCCACCCTCCACATGGGTACTCCTCAGGCACACTCTGCCTCCTGACCTCACTCATGCAATTCCAATCCTCTCCAAGCCCTCCCTCCTACTTTCTCCACTGATCCAAATCCTCCCACATCATGAGGTGGGATCTGAGTCTACCCACTTGTGTGACACAGAACTGACTCCTGGAGCCTCATTACGGTCTTGCTACAAATCAGCAAACACCAGTTTAATTTTTAATTATCCCCTACTCTCTCTCTCTCTTTTTTTTAATGCAAACACACATTTTTGCTTCCTCCATAGGTAATATTAGTGGCTGGGGACTGATGCTCATGGCTAAGGCAGTGCTTGGGGGTAGGGTGGAGGGTGGAGGTGAGGTTCGGGATTCAGGGGCTTGTGCACAAAGAGCGCCTTCTTCTGGCTGGCTTCACATGGGACTTGGGCCTTGCGACATTGTGCCCAGTATTGGAATCTGTGACCACTCTTCCAGGCCACAGCTGGCTTGGGGAGGAAGCTTTAGCAAGGTAGTCAGGGCAGAGGAATTGGTGGAGATGTTGACTTAACGTAATTTTGTCCAGCAGCTTCTTTCAGTTCAGGCCACATGGGGACTTGCTTCAGGTTGGGCACACAGCAAGTGAAGGGAGGAAAGGCAGCCCTTGGAGGAGCAATGAGCACCTGGCTGCAGGTTTGGAGACACCGTATTCTATGCAGAGAGAAAGAACCCAGGGGCAGCCTGGGGCTTGGGTAACTGTGGGCAACAGCTCAGTCCAGCTGAGAGCCCAGTATGAAGCGGAGGGAGATGGAGAGCTGATGCTGGGGTATGGCAGGGAGGAATTCCTGTAGCCCCTCCAGTACCCGCAAGGAGCAGGACTCAATCCCAGTAGCCATGGGAAGCTGCTGTGATGGGAGGGTCTTTGGCAGGGATAGATGTTCAGTTTTTGAGTTTTGGAAGTTGAAAATGTTTGTTTCTATTCCCATAATAGGGAAAACTCAAGAGAAAGAGGATTGGTCCTGCCCAAATTCACATTCAACAGAAGGCCAAAGAAGAGAGTTCTAGAAGCCTGCCCAGAACTCTTGGAGAGCAGAGTGGAGTTGACTTTGGAACCCATGGCGTGCAGGCACAGGAGTGATTGAATGGATAAGTGGAGATACATAGGTTGTAACCAGCAGAAGTCTGGCTTGGCTGAGCCTAAGGAACCCCGTTCATGAGGCCTTAGGCCCAGGCAGGGCAGCAAGGAGGCACCTGCACCAGGTCTGGATGGGCATATCCCCAGGGCACCTCATCCACCTTCCTGCTCAGCCTGCCTCCACCCCTATTCCAGGGCTCTCTTGGCATCTGGCAGAGCCTGCTTGCATCCCTGACTTGGAGATGGGAAGGCTGGCTCTGCCTCCAGGATTAAGCTCCTGGGAGAGACTACACATGCAGCTGTGAGCTGCCAAGGTAAGGGGTGCTCCACATCCACACCCAGGGGCGGGGTTCACCCTGAGGAATGGGACACAGGCCCCGTGTGTTTGGCAAAAGCAGCCAAGCACAGTGTGATCCTGTTACCACTCATGTGAGCCACCATCTTACAGGAATAAAATACACACAGTATCTATAATCCCAGATTTAAATGACAGAATCATACATTTATGAGTCCTTACTACATGCTGAGTTCTTTGATAAATGACACATGTGTATTTTTTCACTTAATTCTTATGACTTGGTGAGACAGATACAATTACCTGGACTTTACAGATAAGATGCTAACAACAGCCGCCACCAGCACCTTAGATAAAAATAATGGCAACATCTGTCTGAGCAAACAATTCATGAAGGAGGCAGCGCCGAGGGCCAGAGAAGCTTAGAGGCTGCACATGGCAGCAGGTGCACAGTGGACGAGCAAGTAGCAAAAGCCAGTCCTTGTTCCGCTACCACAGAACTGAACATGATCCGGGGCACAGGTTCTAGCTAGCTATGAGCTGGTGGTTTCCACTTGGTTGAAAATCCTTTGTTTTACTGTTATCGAGCTTCCATTTGATTACTGAGGAATACAGAGTACCAGTTAAAAAAATTAAGATTTAGTTATTTGAAAGGCAAAGTTACCAGGAAGAGGGGGCTAGAGGGAGGGGAATGAGAAAGAAAGAAGAGAGAGAGAGAGCTCTTGCATCTGCTGCTTCACTCCCCAAATGGTTGCACAGCAGGATTGAAGCCAGGAGCCAGGAGTTTCATCTGGGTTTCCTACACAGGTATAAGGGCCCAAGGATTCAGGCCATCTTCTGCTGCTTTCCCAGGGAGATAGACTGGACATGGAGCATCCAGCACCTGAACTAGCACATATATGGGTTGCTGGCATTGTAGGCAGAGACTTAATTCTCCTATCACACAGCATTGGCCCCCAATTTCTTTTTTAAACCAAAGAAATAGAGGCACAGAGACTTTTGAGTTCTGACTGCTAGTTCTTGGTCTGAGGGTCACCACCCAGAATCAGAATGTGAAAGAAGAGAAGCCCTCCCTATAAGCCCGGGGTGTGTGAGTGGGTGGGGATGGACTTGGTCTGTAGCACCTGCCAAAGTTCCTGAAATTTTCCCTCTGTGATTGGTTTCAAAACCCAGGAGCCAGTGCAAGCTCACTCCGTGTGGGACTCACGAGGCTATGACCAGGAGCCGTTTGGTCTGGAGCACTGGTTCTCATCAGAATCACCTGAGAACTCATTGGACAGGCCAGTTCCGTGAGCCCTCTCCTAGGCCTAGGGGCTGGGTGGAGTGTGCAGCAGTAACCTCTGTGTCTGCAAGCCCTCCAGGCAGTTCTGACACTTGCCCAGGTTGAAGATGCTTTGCAATGATGCAGCAATGTGCCTGGTCTGAATGGCCCCAAGCTACAGGCTGTGGTTGGGCAGATGAGGCCACAGAGCTCCAGATGTGTGTGCAAGGCAATGGGTGAGCAGTGGTGTCACCTGGCAGCTTTGCTTTCCTCTCTTGGACGGTAATGCTGGCCTTCCAAAGGCCTGGGAAATCCTTTGCTCACAGATCCCAAGTGGTGTTTGGGTCAAAGGCTGAGACAAGGCCTGACAGAAACTGAAGGAAGGAGAGCAATCCAGGGAACACGGCCCTGGGCTCCCAGCAGGGGAATGCAGGAAGACACACACACAGGTTGAAGGCTCAGCAATGCCCAGCCATGTGCCTTCCACGAGGATCCAAAGAGGTCTCAGATGGTAGAAGCCACAGACACCATATTGAACTCCTTCAGCCCTTTGCACAGGGTCTCAGCCTGAAAGACCCAAGCCAGCCCCGGTCCCACCAAGCATTATGGATCGTCTGGACAACTTCCCCTGACTCCAATCCAGGTTTACTATTAACCAAGCACAAACAAATTAAAGGCCAACAGCAGAAGTGATGCAAGTTCTGTGTTGGCCCTGGAAGGCTGTGAAACACCTGAGCAATCAGCCAAGGGTATGATGTCACCTGGAGAAATGCCTGGCTCACAAGCCACGGCTGTCATGTGACTTGGCCTGAGTGCCCCACTGGTCATGTGGCAAGGGAGGGGGTTCCCCAATGAGCTAATTGTTCCTGGCTGAGGAGCAGAACAGAAGCAGAAACTGTCCTGTCATGATGAACTCCATAAGTCACATAGTGAGACATCGTTCTCTTCTTCAAGCAGAGAAAAAAATCAAAGCAAACATTACTCAGCAGAAGCAGGCACTGCTGGGATACTGGCCTGCTTTTTGCTCAGGCTGGAATGTCAGTTCCATTGCAACTTTGGTCACTGTCCTTCCAGGAAAGTGGCCTGGATGGAAGGGTTTTCTAGAATCTCCTCAGCCAACATCCTAGATGTACTGCCAGCCCTCCCTTCCTGGGCTGCAATAACCCAGCGGGGTTATCACGTGAGCTCATTCCTCCTCCCTCCTAGTCCACAGGGGCCCATGTTCAGGTTTCAATCATCATCGGTTTAAGCCAAGGGAAGGAAACGGATTTTATGTCTGGCAGCAAGTTACAGGTTGTGGGAGGCAATAAGGTTGGAGATGTTGGGGTAGGAGGAGGCAATAGCCACCCTCCCCCCCACTCTGACATAGCTCCCTTCTTCCAGACTCACTCTTTGAAAAGCAGCTGTTGACCACCTGGAGCCCTGGCACTGGGCCCAATGCTGTGGACACTGCACAGTGGGCAGGCAGGGCACTGATGTCAAGGGGCTTGTACTAATAAAGATAAAAGACAAAAGCAGATAGTAAGAGAACATCCTGCAGCCAACTACAACAGCAGAGCAAAGGCACCAGGGTTCCATGTGCATCAGAATTTTGGCTTTGCCACTCACTAGCAGTTGTGTGTGATCAGGGCAAGTTGCCTAATTGCTCAGGGCCTCGATGTATACATCTTTTTTTTTTTTAAGATTTATTTATTTTTATTGGAAAGTCAGATATACAGAAAGGAGGAGAGACAGAGAGGAAAATCTTTCATCCAGTGATTCACTCCCCAAGTGGCTGTAGCAGCTAGAGCTGCATTGATCCAAAGCCAGGAGCCAGTTGCTTCTTCTGGATTTCCCACGTGGGTGCAGGGTCCCAAGGCTTTGGGCTGTCCTTGACTGCCTTCCCAGACCACAAGCAGGGAGCTGGATGGGAAGCGGGGCCGCCGGGATTAGAACCAGCAGCCCATATGGGATTCTGGCACGTGCAAGGCAAGGACTTTAGCCACTGGGCTACTGCACTGGGCCCAGTGCATATATCTTTAAATGGGAGTAAACACTTCCAATTCACAGGACACTTGTGTAATCTGGCCCCCTTCAGAAATCTGAACAGCTCCCTTAATTCCCCTTTGGACCCCAAATAGGCTGTAAATAGAAGCATCACTTATGTCTGGTCTCCAATGTCAGAGCAGGCTAGAAGCAACATGGTGCAAGCAGTAGGAGGTAAATTCAAAAAGAGTAGGGGAGGTTCCCATATAAAAGCTCATGATGAAAGAATTGCTAGAAAAACACAGAAAAGCAGATGCAGGCACAAAATGGCTCCCAGGGCTATAAGGGTGGATGGTCAGCAGCCACAAGCTCCAAGGCATCCTCACATTGCAGGACAGCGAACTAGACACTGTTCACAACAAAGCCACATTCAGGGGGTCCTAAGCAGCCAGCCAGGAGCAGGCGGCATTTACAGAACATTAGCATCCAAAGAAAGTCTCAAAATAAGTGATCAAAGTGGGTGTGGGTGGTCAGTTTCCAGGAGGCCAGTGGTCGGATTTGTGGAGTTTTAACTCAGCTTCTCCTATGTTGGTCAGGGTGCTAAGAGCCCACTGAGCAGGTCCCACGGCTTAATAACGCCGTTTGTTCTAAGTCCATACAGTGTTGTGATGTGATCTGCTTTGTTCCCCATTTGCTTTTCCTTTTTTTTTTTTTTAAAATGTGTATTCATTTTCATCTTTGTGAAAGGCAGACAGCCCTGAGCTTGGAATTCCATACAGGTCTCTCACAGAGGTGGGAGGGACCTGAGTGCTTGCCCCATATCTTGCTGCCTACCAGGATGTGTTAGCAGCAAGCTGGGTGGAAGCAGAAGAGACAGGCCTTGAACCAGGCACTCTGTCATGGCAGACTGACATCTCACCGCCCACGATGTCCAGCCCTCTTTCCTATTTCCAACCACCCTAAGCATCAAGACACAGTGGTACAGGGCAGGCTCCATCTTCTCTTTGAAATGCAAATAACTAATTATCTCCAGCCACCTTTACCACCCCTACCAGCCTGTTCCTTCGCATATTCCAGATTTTTTAAAAAGATTTTTTAAATTTATTTTTATTACAAAGTCAGATATGCAGAGAGGAGAGACAGAGAGGAAGAGCTTCTGTCCGATGATTCACTCCCCAAGTGGCTGCAACGGCTAGTGCTGCGCCGATCTGAAGCTGGGAACCTGGAACCTCTTCTGGGTCTCCCACATGGGTGCAGGGTCCCAAATCTTTGGGCGGTCCTCGACTGTTTTTCCCAGGCTACAAGCAGGGAGCTGGATGGGAAGTGGAGGTGCCGGGATCAGAACCGGTGTCCACATGGGATCCCAGCGTGTTCAAGGCGAGGACCTTAGCCGCTAGGCCACACCGCTGGGCCCATATTCCAGATTTTAATGGATAGCGTCACCATGTACCAGATGTCAAGTATGTTTGTGAAATGTTTTCTAAGGATGTGCGAGGATCTGTGAGCTCTACATACAGGGTATGATTATTTATTTCAGTTTGAGAATGCAGAAAGTCAGTCTAAGAGCTCAACACTGTGCCTCAGGTTACAGAGCTGCTTCAGAGCAGAGGTGCTTGCCTGCAACCTCAGGTCCCACACAGAGGGGGTGCTGTCTACCTCTAAGAGCCCTAGCCTTTCCCTAGGGCATGAGCCTGTGTTGTGTCTTAGGGGGTGGGGGGGCTTATCAGGGGAGAATGTTCCTTTTTCACTTGTTGAGCCACACAGGTGAACAGGAAGGCAGGAATGCAGCCCCAAGCAGAACTGAGCTGTGGCCACGGCACCCAGGACGAGAATCTTCCCAGGACCAGAGCAGCAGCTGCCTCACACGTCTGCCTCGGCCCAGTCCCTGACAGATGCCAGAGGGCCAGCCGCCTGCTGCCGCCCACTCTCTGCCTGCACTGCTTCTGAGCACCCCAACTAAAAGCTCTCACCACACCCCACCTAACCATGTTCCCTTTAGTTCTCCCTTTGATTTTTGACCTTTATTTCAACCTGGTGTGTGTGTGTGTTTTAAGGTGTAACACAGATGAACTTTTGAGCATACAAGCCTGTATGTTCAAAAACTTCCACTTTGAGCAATCTGAGGTTTCTCCTTTCCCTTCTCGTTCTGAGACCTCAGCCCCGCCGGCTATGTCCTGGAAATCCGCAGAGGGCTTCCCCCTGCCTGAGCGTTACTTCTTTCCTTCCTCTCTGCAAACCTCACACACCTCATCTGGGGAGGGAAGCCTGACAGTGAGAAGGAAACCTGGGGTGTTTGGGAGCTGCCGTTTCCCAGTTGCTGGACGCCAAGTGAGCTGCCCAGTGGCTTTAGGTTTCATTTTCCTTCTCTCATATGGAAACTGAAACTCCTCCTGCACCCATGAGTTGTAACACAGAAAACTCCCCTCCCTCACCTGTGCCACGTGTAATAAGGGATGTGAGGGGTGCTAAGTTCTTATGTAAATCTCATGGGTGCCCACTTCATCCACCAACTCTTCCTGTTGATCCCAACTACCAACTTTCTTTGCACTCACTCTTCCCTTTCCCCGCTATTAAGAGATACCAGTTTTGCAGTGGGACTAAGAAACTACATTTTCCAGACCCCCATTGCAGGTTAGAGTATTCTTAGATCACTGGTATGAGGAGATGAAAAAGCAAGTTATGAGGGGGAGGGTTTTTGAACAAATTTTTCTTTAAAAAAAGCAAGATTTATTTATTTTTATTAGAAAGGCAGATTTACAGAGAGAAGGAGAAACAGATTAAGATCTTTATCTGCTGGTTCACTCCCCAATTGGTTGCAATGACCAGAACTGAACCAATCTAAAGCCAGGAACCAAGAGCTTCTTCTGGGACTCCCACATGGGTGCAGGCTCCCAAGGCTTTTGGGCCATCCTCTACAGCTCTCCCAGGCCACAGGCAGGGAGCTGGAAGAGAAGTGGAGTAGCCCAAACACAAACCAGCACCAATATGGGATGGCTGCTGTTGGAGGTGGAGAATTAGCTTGTTGAGCCACTGTGCCAGCTCCTGAACAAGTTCTTTAAAGGAGTTTGACTCAACTGACCTATGTCACTGTCACTTACTCTTTTTGCCTCCATCTGGGATCAGGATGTGATACCTGCAGCCACAGCAACCTTGAATATAGAAGTCACATCACATCCTAAGTGCAGCAGAACAAAGAGGTGGAAGGAGACCAGGAAACCAAAGTCCTGGTAGGGAACTATGTTCAGGCCTTGGTCCATCAACACCATCCTGTCAGGTTACTGGCTGGTACTCAGTGCCTGGCAAGGTGGCTGTTACTTGATATATTTGATGTTAATGATTTGGTACTAAGGGAATGAGTGGGAACGAGTGAAGACTTTCAAGAGATGAGAAAGGAGGTGAGTGGCCTGTGAGCAGATTTGATAAACTCATCCCCTACAGTGCCCCACAGATACATCATTCAGTGTAACATGAGGAGTGAGAGTTTATAGTTAATATATCATACTGCAGGGCCTGGCGGCGTGGCCTAGAGGCTAAAGTCCTCGCCTTGAAAGCCCCGGGATCCCATATGGGCGCCGGTTTTAATCCCAGCAGCTCCGCTTCCCATCCAGCTCCCTGCTTGTGGCCTGGGAAAGCAGTTGAGGACGGCCCAATGCTTTGGGACCCCGCTCCCGCGTGGGAGACCGGGAAGAGGTTCCTGGTTCCCAGCATCGGATCGGCACGCACCGACAGTTGCGGCTCACTTGGGGAGTGAATCATTGGACGGAAGATCTTCCTCTCTGTCTCTCCTCCTCTCTGTATATCTGGCTTTCCAATAATAATAATAAAAAAAATCTTTTTTAAAAAAATATATCATACTGCAGTATCACCTGTGGTAGCAAAAGACTGAAAGCAGCCTAAAGATCCATCAGTAGGACCCTCTATATCCCAACAACTCTTGAGCTAAGTGTGGTTTCACATTGCTAAACCCTTGGGGGAAAATGAAAAACAACATTTTAGGAGGTATGAAAATTACATAAAATTCAAAATGAGCAGAGCTCATTCATCCCTGTGCCATTACTGGTTGCTTTCTTGCCACAAACGGCAATGTGAGGGGGAGTCGAGAGAGGGATCTTCATTTGCTGGGCCTTCCCAGCAAACATCTGTTGACTCCTGAACAGCTGCAAAACATACCACTGCAGGGATGATCCCAGGCAAGAGAGTGCAAGAGACTTTTTACAGTGTGATTTACAGTTTAAAACATTTTTCTTGTAAAATTAACGTATTCATTTGAAAAATAGAGTGAGAGAGAAAGAGAAGGAGAAGAAAAGAAGAAGAAGAAGAAGAAGAAGAAGAAGAAGAAGAAGAAGAAGAAGAAGAAGAAGAAGAAGAAGAGAGGTATTCTATCTGCTGATTCACTTTCCAAATGGTAGCATCAACCAGACTGGGCAAGATTGAAGCCAAGAGCCAGGAACTCCATCCAGGGCTCCAACAAGGGTGGCAGGGGTTCAACCACTTGAGGCATCTTCTGTTGCCTTTCCAAGCACCTTAGCAAGGAGATGTGTCAGAAGTGGAACAGCTGTGACCCCAACTGGCTCTTCAATATGAGATGTTGGTATCACAAACAATGATTTAACCCACAGTACCACAATATCAGTCCCCTTTTTTGAATTTTTGAAGATTTATTTGTTTTTATTGGAAAGTCATGTTTACAGAGAGAAAGAGAAATAGAGAAAGATTTTCCATCTGCTGGTTCACTTCCCAAACGGACACAATGGCCAGAGCTGAGCCAATCTGAAGCCTGAAGCCAGGAGCCCACATCTTCCTCTGGGTCTCCCACACGGGTGCAGGGTCCCAAGGCTTTGGGCCATCCTCTACTGCTTTCCCAGGTCACAAGCAGGGAACTGGATGGGAAATAAAGTAGCCAGGATACGAACTAGCACCAATATGCGATCCTGACACATGCAAGGTGAGGATTTAGCCATTCTGCCACTGTGCTGGACCCCCTTTTATGATTCTTGAACCCTGTGGATATTTGACCCCTCAACTGAAATTTAAAAAGAGGAGGAGGGCCTGGCACGATAGCGTAGCAGTTAAAGTCCTCGCCTTGAAAATGCTGAGATCCCATATGGGCGCCGGTTCTAATCCTGGTGGCACCAATTCCCATCCAGTTCCCTGCTTGTGGCCTGGGAAAGCAGTGGAGGATGGCCCAATCTTTGGGACCCTGTACCCGTGTGGGAGACCTAGAAGAGGTTCCAGGTTCCTGGCTTCGGATTGGCTTAGCTCCAGATGTTGCGCTCACTTGGGGAGTGAATCACTGGATTGAAGATCTTCCTCTCTGTCTCTCCTCCTCTCTGTTTATCTGCCTTTCCAATGAAAATAATAAAATTTAAAAAAAAAAAAGAGGAGGGAATAGCTGCCTTTTTGTTGTTGTTCTTCTGGACTGAAAGAGAAGAAAGGACCAGAAGAAGGAAGAGCTACTGGGTTGTAGTCTCTTTAGTGCTGGCCTGGTGATGGCCTGGCCCTCTGATGGAAGAGGCTGGAAGATGAGCCAGGACTTGCTGTTATCTTTGAACTTCTTACATGACCCGGGACATGCCTCCTCCCTGTGGGTGGGTGGGGTCAGCTTTGTTGCCCATGTGTCTCTGAAAGGGGCCTGAAAAACAAGGGAAATGAATACTAGGAACACCAGGCAGATGGACAGGTACACCCTAACTGTGGCTTCCTTAGCAGCTGCTAAATAAGGAGCAGTGTGACTGGGATACAGACAGATGAGAAGGATGTGGCCATCTTGGCCTAGCTGGTTCTGTGACCCTAAATAACTCTTTCCCCTCTGTAGCCCAGCTCTGTCGCTTCAGTGAGTGTTGAGATCAAACTATTAGATGTCCACCTAAGATTTAACAACAGTGCTGGATGAACACAGTGACTATGCATAAGTCGAAACGTCAGCCAGCCTTGCCTAGCCCTCTTTAGGATGCTTGGTTCCACTACTCCATGGCTCCACAAGCTTCATTGCCTTTCCCTGTATATACAAGCTCTTCAGACAGGGAACTGAAGGGAACTGGTACATGTAGAGCAGTATGGACAGTCCAGCCCTGGATGACAGCCCGTCTGGCAAGGAATGGTAGGCTCCTCTGCAGCAGATCCAGGCAGCTGCACCAGAGCCTGGAGGCCACAGCTGCTGCCCTGGAGGGCTGTTCCCTGAGAAGCCCCCCAAAGGCAGCCACATATGGACATGGTGTTCAAGCCCCTCTAGGGGCAGCCACACATGGACATGGTGTTTAGTGGTGCTGTTCTCCACCTTAAAAAAGTGTGCTGCATCCTTCTCACCTTCATACTGAAGACCTGCAGCTCATAAGCCAGCCCGTGTCCTTGGACACCCCTGTGGGTGCAGCCCACTGCCTACTCTCCAGGTTCCCTGAGCCCACTTCCTCTCCCTGCTCCCTGACAAGTCCCTAGGCCTTGGTCATGATTCAGCTCAAAACTTGCCCAGGAATCAAACTTGAAGGAGCTCCTGATAGCCAGAAATGAGATTGCTTGAGCAAAACAAGAATGACCTGATGCTAACTTACAGACCAAAGATAAAAAAAAAAGTAATGAGTCTACACTGATACAAGTCAGTACCTGAATAAACAAACAAAATCACAAAGAGGAAGAGAGGTGGTTCTTATAGCAGATTCCTTCTCAAGAGCATTGGAAGGCAGGAAAAAGAAAGCAGCCTTTGGCGAGCAGTCTTCATGCAACAGCCATCCATGGTGAATGGATGAAGCAAAGCAGAGTATTTATACAATCTCAAGGTATCTCCCTGCAAGATGTTGATTAATTGCAAAAGGGAAACCAGTGATTTGTACTGGAACAACGTGTCACATACTACCTTCACTAGGTGATTGGAATTAACCTAACAAGTAATATAAAAACATCTCTTGTGCCACTGAGCAAGGTCCAACATAAACCTCTGTGACATTCTCATCAACAATTGCACAAGCTCAGATGGGTGTTTCACAGAGAGGTTAAGCTGCTTGACTATTTGGGTCCACGTTCTAGCTTGGTTTTGGACTCCAGTTTCCTGCTAGAGCACAGCCTAGGAGGCAGCAGGTGATATCCCTTGACACCCATGGGGGATACACGATTGACATTTGGACTCCTGGCTTTGACCTGGCCCAGCCTGGGCTATTGCAGGTCTTTGGGGAGTGAACCAACAGACAGAAGTGCTCTCTACCTCTCTCTGCCTTTCAAATAAGATGAAATGACTTTTTTTTTTTTTTTTTTAAAGCAAATGCACAGCCTGGGAACACCAGCCAAACTCTTGACAACTCAATGCTCTGGGTTATGCTGGGTGGGCTCCTGGATCAGATATGACCCTAGTGGGGGCACTTAAGATACCTGAATGAGATCTTTATAGTTAGTTAATGTTGACTTCCTGATTTTGATGACTGCATAGCAAATTTGTAAGAGTCTAATGTTTAGGAAAGTGGGTACAAGTATTTGGGAATTCATTGTACTATTCTGTAATGTTTACATAAATAGAAATTATTTCTGAAAAACAAAAATCTTTGCTCTCCTGTCCAACTTCCCTGGGTCCCTGCACAGCTGCTCGGTACATCATGCCTCTAGGATCTTCTTACAGGTCTCTCTCCCTCTAGGTTCCAAGCTCCCCATCGGGACCTGGGCTCTTCTTGTTTTACTCTCATCTTATAAATCTTGTTTGAATTTCCTAATCTGTAAAAAGCATTTTTGATTCATTCTGTAGCTCAAAGTCCTAGGGGCCACTGCCAGTGACTCTAGCGGTCCCTCTTGTTCCACAGCAGGTTTACTCCCAGGCCTGCTGGGGCTCTATCTCCAAAACTTATCACTCTCCAGACCACTTCTCCCCGCAACTCTGGCCATAGTCTCATCTGGACCACTGTCACTTCTCAGCCAAATGGGAGCCTCCCCTTACTAACAGCTTGTCTTTATGGAGTAGCCAGGGGGATCCTATACTTATTTGGAGAATTATTTTAGGATTTGTTTTATTTATTTGACTTTCAAAAAATCATTTATTTATTGGAAAGGCAGAAAGAAAGTGAGCACTTCTATCCACTGGGTCACTCTCCAAATGCCCACAGTGGCACCCCGGGGCACACATTAGCTGGAGTCAGGACCCAACCCAGGCACTTTGCTTTGGGATGTGGGTATCCCAAGTAGGATTCTAATGGCTACGCCAAATGTCTGCCCGAAGGCTCTTTCAAAAGGCCAGTAAAGTCTGTGCTTACATTACTTTCGGTGAGCAAGACCATTTGGTGGTTTCTTAGCACATCCTACAAGACATCTTGCTATTCAGGCCCTTGCCTCCCATCTGCCCTTGCCTGGAACCTGTCTGTACTTCCACCCCTCCCAGAGAGGCCAATTTTCTTTCCTTCTCTGAGCTCTGTGTCATCCACAGTTTTTCACATGGGCATCTTCTCAGCACATTCCCTCCTAAGGGAGATCTTACCTGGTCTGTTAGCTAAAGCAATCCTGTTTTTCTCCTGACACTCTCAGTCCCTGTGTTAGTTTGCAGAGATGGCTGCAGTGAAGGACCACCAACCATGAGCAAGCTCTGGAAGCTGGACTTGCAGGTCACTGCAGGGCTGGCAGTGAGGTGTGTTCTTGCCCTGTCCAAGTTTCTGGTGGCTGTTGGTAATCTTTGCCATTCATAGCTTCTAGAAGCATCACTAGGGTCTTCACTCTCATGTGGCTTTTTTCCTTTGTGCACATCCATCTCTGAGTTTCCCTTTTATATGGACACCAGTTATATAGGATTAGGGCCCCCTAATGACTTCATTCTAACTCTGTGACCCCCCCATAAAAACCCTATCTTAAGTCACATTCTGAGATAGTAGGGATAAGGATTCTAGCATATGAGTTTTGGGCAAATATGGTTCAATCCTTAACAATCCCATTGTTTCATTTTATTTTATTTAAAACTTTTGTGTCCACCATAAATCATCTCATTTATTTGTGTTGATTTTCTACATTCCCCAACTATAATATACTGCCTGTGTTAACACCAAGTTCAATGATAGGTCCTGCTGCCCTGCAGAAAAAATGTTGGCCTCCATTTCTCTAGCACAGGCCGGGCAACTTCTCTAGGTTGCCCGAGATGAGAAGAACAAGACCTGTCCTCACTCACATCTCCCAGGGAACTAATGGGCTTGCTCCACATCCATCACTTAATGCCCAGCTGAAGACTCTGGATCCAGTCACAAATCTTGGAGCCCCAGAAAAGCTGTATCCATAGTAGATATTCAGTAAACATTTCTTGAATGGATGAAGGCCCCATGTTGTTTGGACTTTGAACCAGGTTTCCTGCCCTCCAGTTAAGCGCAGCACAGCACAGCTCAGTGAAGGGCAAGGGCTGTGGTGTTAGACTGCTTGGGCCTGCCAGCTAAGCTGTGAGAGCCACACTCTGCCTCAGTTTCTCCAAAGAGTAAAATAGGAACTACAATGAAAGGAAATCCCCAGAGGAGTTGTATGAAATGAGGTCACACACCTGGGGACCGAGGGCTTGTTCTGTAGGAAATGTCCATGCTCACCGAGCTTGTCCTCTGGGCCTGGTCTGAGGTCTGAGAAAGTTCCTGATGGTCAAAGGCACCACAGCCCTGAGAGGTTCATGTGGTCAACTGGGGATGCAGAGGTTTCGGGTTTCCACTCAAGTTGTACCTTTGGAATCCCCTTTGCCCCCAAAGAAAGAATAAACCAACACTCGGGAGATTTTTAACCATAAATCTTTGGTTACTGGGTTTATCAGGCCTTAGGGTCTCATTGGTACTGCCAGCTGATTGAGGAAAATAAAAAGGAAGGGCTAACTGCCAAGATCCTTGTTGAACCCTTGATGCAAAGGTGTGCAGCCTTCAGATGGCTCTGCTGGGCCCATTTCCTGGGAATCAGCCACTCTGGCTCAAAGCCTCCTGTGTAGCAATAGCTGTACTTAGCTACCCCCAGAGAAGCTGACCCGCCATTCACTCCACTCAGTTGCTGACTTAATACCAGCCTATAGTCATGCCCATAGAGCTTTCAATAGATGTGTGTACTTAGAAACCTGCAAGGCTAAAAATATCCCATCCTCAAACCTCATTTCTTCCTTTTTTGTAGGTTCCTTGTAATAAAACTGACAGCTCAGGCATTCTGATGTTGTGCTGTCAGAAGGCAGTGATCTCTGGCCATGGGTGGGAGGGCACGTCCTGTCTTGGGGGCTAGTGGCAAGATCCTGGCTCCAGATCTAAGCACGCTGAAGTGCTTCAGGAGGTCCTCCCTCCTTGCTGGGTTTCGGTGGTCTTCCACTGAAGCAGCAACTAGATTCAATGACCTAAGTGTTTTCTTGCTCTTCTATTCACTGGCACCTGGTTTGGTGTGCTAAGTGCAATCATGCTCATGGGAAAAGTCAACACAGTCACACCAGCTCCATTGATTCCTATCCATTCAGCCACTTGACAAATATTTATTGAGCACGTGCTGTGTGTCAGATAAAAATCTCAGTTCTCAGAGAACTTACATTCTGGTCAAAGAAGACAAACAATAAAGAAAATAAATTTAAGTATATAGTATGTTTGACTGTGATAAGTGCCATGGAGAAGAAAAAATTAAAGGGGTGGAGGGATGGGGGATAAGGTGTGGGAAGACTTCACTTCAAAGGTGGTATCTGAATAAAGACATGGGATGAAGCAGCGTCAGACAGACACCTGGGGGCATGGCCCCAGCAGAGGAGATACAAATGCCAAGGAATGTACTTGCTGTACTAGAGGCCACTGTGTGGAGTAGAGTCTGCAGGAAGAGGGTACTCGGAGCTGAGAAAGGTCACATGGGCCACTGCTATGACATACACTGGCTCTTACATCAAACAGGATGGGAGCCATTGCAGGGCTATGAGCTGAGGAGAGACTTCCACTCATCCAGAGTAGCCTGGCTGATGAGTGAGCCCACAGAGGATGGTGAGACACAAGGGCAGAAGCAAAGAGATCATTAAGGAGACCTGGAAACCAGGCAAGGACTGATATTAGAGCAGGGCCTGGGGCAGAAGCTGACAACTAGTATGGTGGTATCTGCGGATGGCCTGGAGTTACAGGTTCTACTGAGGGGTGTGGAGAGTGCAGATACCCACAGCCCTGCCCCAGCAGGCCTAATGCAGATTCCACCCTGGGAAGGGAGAACATCAAAGCCCAGGGGTTGAGGGTAGGAGTCCCCAGGGCTTGAAAGGTTTTATTCTGACACTATTTTTCACCAGTAGCAAAGAGAAGCTTCAGTTTTCCCTTGTGACAGAATCTAAAAGGGGAGTGACTGCTCAGGTTTTTTATTGGGCATATGATCCTGAGTGCTTCTAACATCACACATGAAGGTCACCTCTAACTACTTTCTTTCCTCTTGCATACCCAGCTCCCTGTCCCCTTACAAATCTGAGAAAAGCTTCTTTGCCCACCAGAGACAAGGCCTGAGCCAGGATTTCTCTTAGGTGCTGCTCTACATGGGCAGAGCAGAACCAGCCCTGCAGCTCCACAGGCCTCAGCGAGTGTGGCTTAGCCTGAAGAGCCGACCCTGAACCCACTTCCAGCCAGGCCCACCAATTGTTTCTTGGCAAGGCACACTTCAGCTTGGCTGCAAAGATTTTATATTTTAGCCATTTACTGCACACACTGTCTCCATAAGGCTCGTACTGTAGAGCCATACAATAAGCAACTTCACATACAACGTAACTAGATATAGCAATTCATCCCTTCTTCACCTCCCACATTTTGTGAATCAAAATTCTTCACATCTATGTACAGGGTTCTTCTCTTTTACAAACAAAGAGATGAAGACTTGGAGAGGTTCAGAGAGCCAGTGCTGTGTACCTAGGCACCAGCCCCTTTCCATTGGGCTCCTGTGTGCCTTCCTCAGTAGAGGAAATGGAGGCTTAGAGGAGAGGACAGTGTCCCTGCAGAAGGCTCTGATTGAGTGCAGCCTTTGGGCGGGCTGCCCAACACTCATTTAAATAGATACTCTAAGTATACATGATGGACATAGCCTAATGAGACAGCAGAGAGTGGCTTCATTGGGAAGGCTTCTGGTCAGGTGTTCTGTTGCTCAGTGGCCCAGTGACTCTCACTGTGAGCTGGGATAGACAGGGCCTTAAGCCCAGGAGTGGATACAGGAGCACAAAGATGAACCACAGGATTCCTGCCCCACAGCCAAAGTTTTCTGCACCTGCTGGAAATCCTAGGTACCTCTTCAGGGCCAATTCCTTGACTTCTCCGGGGAAGTGTGTCCAGGTTCCTGCGGCGCCCAGAGCTGCTCCTTCTCTATCAGCACGTTCTAAAGGTCTCTCTGTTGCAGGGTCCCTGGTGACACAGGAGCTTGTGCCTAACACCTGAGCAGTCATGGAGCACCTCGAGGGCAGGGCCCATATGTTAGCCCATTCTGGATCCCTCTCCTTACCACCCAGAGAGACATGTGATTGGTCAGTGATCTTGCAGCATGAAACAGGACTGTGTTACTGAGGGAGAATGATAATAATTCAGAAGGGGTAATGGTGGCTTCATAAAATAACTGGTGGCCCACTGTGCTGGGAGCAGAGGGAGACGATGTGCACATGAATACCAGAGAGGAGAGCAGAATGAACAAAGGCAAGGGGAGAGCATTTCTAGAAGAGGAAGTTTAGGAGTCAGGCACGTACAGGGGGCAGCATTCTTGGCTGAGTTGCTCAGGGTGAGGCCAGGTTGGGAGAGGGAAGTCACAGTTCTGTGCCAAGGTAAAGCCCGGGCTCTTCAGACAAGCAGACATGACCTTACCAGGCAGAGGGTGCTGGGAACAGGGACGGTGTAGGGTACTTTTTGGCCTACAGAGGGTATTTTGTTGGGATTCTGGGTTGCCTCAGTTCCACCACATGACTTTAGACTCATCTTTCCTTCTCATTTTACAGATAAAGAAATGGACTTTAAGTCACTTGCTCAGACTCACAAAAATCATTGCAAGCAGCACATCTGGGATTTGACACCAAAGCTGGTGAGGGAAGGAGGCTAGGAGTGGTGTGACCTGGGATTGTGGGGATGGTGGAGGAAGTGGGCTGGGGGGTGGGGAGGTATGTCCAGGAGCTGAAATTGGAAAGATGGCATGTTTAAAGAATGAGCATAATGGAGACGCAGAGTGCTGGCAGCTCGAGTCTGAATAGGGGAAGAAAGGAGTGCTAATGGGAGCAATGGCTCTCAGTGCAAGGCAGAGAAGAAACTGATGTGACCACACCAGCCAGCAGCACACGGAAGTGAGACATCACTCAGGGCTGGCTGACCTGCTTGCCAGCCTGTCTTTATACCTCACTTCTTCCTTCCTATGAAATGACCCATGTGTAGGCTCTGACCAGGCATTTGGATTCAGTCTATTGTGAGCCCTGTCTTTACTGTCTCCACAGGGCAAGGCCCCAGCTGGGAGGCAGGAGGCTTAGTCCAGCAGTTAAGAGGCTGCTGGGGACCAGAGGCCTGAGTCCAGCTCCACTCCTCCTGAGGCCAGTTCCCAGAGGATGCACATCCTGGGGAGCAGCAGGTAATGACTCTAGTACTTGGGTTCTTGATAACTATATGCAAGACCAGGATTGAGTTCCCACTCCTGACTCTGATGTGGCTTAACCCTACCCTGGCTGTTGCAGGGATTGGGGAGTGAGTCTGTATGTGGAAACTTTCTGCCTCTCTCCCTGACTTTCAAATAAAAATAAATTCAGTAGGATCCACATGGGATATCCTTTATTTACAGTGGTCTTACGGGGACCTATTAAGGAAGGGTGTTTTCATGGCAAAGACTTCTCTTGGGCTCACTCACCCTGATTCCTCTTCCTCCTTGGCCTCAGTTACCTTCATTTTTGGCCCCCAGCCTGCAGCCCATCGCTGACAGCTTCCCATGTGGTTCCTTGCCTTTCCCCATCATGCTACAGGTGCATGAGGTCTCCTCGGCTGGGTACCTAAAGGACAGCGCTTCACCCCACAGCCTGAATACCTGCACTGCACACTGACCTCAATGTGATTTGATTGTGGAAGCCTCTGCAATTTGAAGACTTCTCAACATTTCTTACCTAATTCAGCCTAGAGAAGCTTTCTGTGAGCCATGTAGTGCTGCTGAACCATAAGGTATTTTATCTTATGTGTGTTTTAAAATCTCAGATAAAAAAAAATCTTTCGGGTTGTGCAAGGACCAAAGAGAGCTCCTCTCACTTGAGAGCCCCTGGTCCCGGATGTGACACCCATGGCTGTGTGACATCAGCCAACTCACAACACTTAGCCACTGAGCCCAGAAATCCCTAGAACACACCCTTCTTAGGCGATGAGGTCACAGAGAACAGACCACCTTGAGGGCACATGGCCCTCCCTGGTACCAGGTGCACACTGGAAATGCTAGCTGGTATGGAGGTGCACAAATTAGTATGGCAGACAGTTCTCGTTATGAGTCCCATCAGTTTCCACATTCTTGGTCAATGCTTGCCCACACTGGTGCTGGGTTTGGACATATGATTTGCTGTAGACAATTAGACACCAGCAAAATGTAACAGGAAGCTTGAAAAGCACCCAGGCATTGGAATTTGCTCTCTTTTGCTGCGGGGACCCCTTCTGCTGCCATGGGAAGATGACTGAGCTAGGCCACTGGGAGATGAGACCATGCAGCATAAAAGCAAGTCGTCCCTGATTGGTTCCCTAGTTCCCTGTTGGTCCCAATCAGAAGATGATTTTGCCCACCCTCTGGAACTTTTGGCAATACGTGGGGGTGTTTTTGGTTGTCCCAAGGTCACCTAGAGGGCAGAGGCCAGAAGTACTACTAACCATCTTCTAGGGCACGGACTTTCTCCACCTTCCAAGAATTATCAGATCCCAAATGTCATTACGGTTAAAGCTGAGAGACTTTGCCCTGGACCCAACCAGCCCCCAGGTGACGTCCTCCCTGACCACAGCCAGGTGTGAGCCCAAGTGATACACAGAGGTGGGACACTCCAGCCTGTGCTACTTACCCATTTGGTGCTTCTTTTTTTTAAAAAACCCTCCCACATATCTATGATGGTCCAACTACTGATCTAAGTATTCTAAGTATTAAATCAGTGAATCCTCCCAATAACCACTTGAGGCACTGCTCCTGCTTTATAAAGGAGAAACTGAGGCTTGGCCTAACTTGCCCAGGAGCACATGGTTATTGAGTAGGGCCGGAATTTGGATTCTAGACCCATGCCATTGACTAGTACTTTACACTGTCTCTTGGCAGCAATTCTTTTTGACTCTATGGTAAGCCTTGTCCTTCCGTGACTTGGTTTCCCCTTCCCTGCCCCACTGCTGCCCATAGAATGGTGTGGCCATTGTTGCAGCTGCCCGGGGGGCCACAGGTGTGTCTCTGTGACACGCATGCCTTGAAGCAAAGTGAGAGTGAGTCATGGTCCACAGGGACAGAAGGCCCAGCTCTGATACTCATTCACAGAAGATCTTGAGCAAGTTCCTTAAGTCTCTGAATCCGAGTTTCCTTGCTGGCAAAATGAGCCAGTTTATGAATGTTGAACAGCCAGTGGAGCGCAGGACAAAGTCCTCAACCCTTCAGGTAGGAGGCAGAGCAGTGCACCAGGCTCCTGCTCTCATGGAGCACACAGCATGATAGGGAAGACATGTGAGAAGAACTGAGCATCCATGTTGACCTCAACAGTGCATCTGTGAGGATCAGACAGACACAGCTGTGAAAACATTTAAAAAGCTCCCTAATGAGATCGACTTGGTAGATACAGGTGGGGAGCCTCTATTCTGGGATGTGGCAAGTGATTGCTTAGTCCATGGCTGGAACCTGGCAGTGGCAGCTCAGGCCTCAGGCCAGAACCAGGGGGAGCTGGCAAGGCACCAGCCACTTTGGAAACCTCTACGAATAGCACGGCTTTTCTTTAGGAGAAGTACAATTATGGCCAGGATTGGCACATTTGTCTTGCTCTCTCTGATCACAGTGTGCTCCTTTTGTCATTACAGTTACAGTGCAGCCTTCTCTAACCCAGATGCTACTCCGGAGTGCTTAAGTCCAAGTTCCAGTCGGGATCCTGGTGGGGAGATGAGTGTTTAGCATCTCTGAATTCCAGGTTCTCATCTGTTATTGTCAGATGGGGAGGCTGGACTGTCTGCTTAGGGCCTCATCAAGGTTACAGGAGTTGTTTAGGTACAGAATAGCACTTGTTGTATGCACTTTAGGAACACATTATCTGATACTATTCTGCCTTATTGCCTGCCCCACCCCCCTCCGTCTTTCCAAGAATTTCAGCTGGCAGAGAGGCAACAGGCTTCTTGCTGCTATCAAACCTCTCCCCTTGAAGGTCATTCATTCTTTTTGGGGACCCTGAAACTTTTCCTCTTACCCTATTCTCTTGTTCATTGCTGTATTCAAGCAAAACTATAAAAGGCATGTATAGTCACTAAATGAAAATCGAAACACACAAGAAGACAAGCAAGCAAGAAGTCAAGTTGGCAAAACACATCATAAAGAAAGAATTACGGTTAATGTTACATGGAATGTGTCTGTCTCCAGATTTTTCTCACAATTTTTCCACACTACATCTGCTCAAGTAACTGTGCACATTTATTTAGGCTGAGGGTCAGCATTCTGAGCCCCTGACCCTCCACGGGAGTCCTCCGTAGAGATCACTGTTGGCTGCTAGTGGCTCCAGACCCCAGGAGGGCAGGGAAGGGATCTTTTTGCTCCATTCCAACATGTTCTACAGCTCCCAGCTGGGCCTGGAGCAGCCTTCTCTCAGCTCTGCACAGAATGCCCCTTAGAGGAGCTGCCTTTGATCGTTCCCCATGGAGGCGGCTGCTGTGTGGGTTGATTGTGTCAGAAGGAAACCCTGTGAGCATGTTCCTGGGGATGAATTAGAGCTTTATGTACAAAGCCACTCTCTGCCTCACCCCCGCTCCTTGTCACCCCTCTGGAGGCCGACTATGACATCACGAATAACCCAGAGACTGAGGGGATGAGTGGGAGCCTACAGAACATCTGGAGTGTGACAGCAGCCACAGCCCTGACAAAGGCAAGGGTGACATTTAACCAGGGCTTCTTGACTCCTTCCAAACTTGGGACACTGCTGATTCCTTTCACTCTCTGCCATTGTATATCTCAGAACTCTTAAAAAAAAATCCTAATGGCTATAATTTATGGAGCACATGTTCTGTGCCAGTCCCCTTATAGAAATTATGTTTAACCCTCACTTTAATTTTGCAAGACAGATAAGGAAATTGAGGCTCAGCAACACCACTGGCTTGATCCAAGCCCTAGGCCTAGCAAGGCTAGAGTGAAGACTTAAACCCATGCAATGTGACTGGGTTTCTGCATAAAAGTTAATGTTTGCTTAGTTAATTCATTATTTTAAAATATTTATTTGAAAGGCAGAGTTTTGGGTGTCGGGAGGTTGGGGGTGAGACCTTCCATTCGCTGGTTCATTCCCCAATTGGCCACAACACACAACAGCCACGTCTGGAGCAGGCTAAGCTAGGAGCATGAACTCCACCTGCGTCTCTCACATAGGTGGCATAGGCTCAAGCACTTGGATCCCTTTGCTTTCGTGCCAGGTCCAAGAAAAAGAAGCTGGATGGGAAGCAGAACAGCTGGAGCTTGAGTACCTGTGAGGTATTTCTTTCTAGGGTGTTCCAGATATTCTTTTTAATCATTAGTTCTAAATGCTATGAATTTTGTTTTGTTTACAATTCTGGGCAGCCTCTACAGAAATTAATTCAGTTACTATACAGTAGGTTTTAGAGAGATTTCTTCTATGACTGTTCCTTTCTCAGGGAATTTTATTTTTGTGCCACATTTTTCCAAGATTACTAATTTATGTGATTTTTTTGCAAGGTTTTTCACTTTGCTGTAAGCATCTGGTCACCCTTCATATTCAAGAGCAAAGCAGGCTTACAGCCTAGTATGCATTACAGTAGGGTCATCAGATGGCTAGATTCCTTAAATAACATTTTGTGGATGTTTTTTCCCAAGGGTGGAGGATGGGATGAAAAGGAAGCTTAGCCTGTTAAGAGAAGAATTTTCCCATTTCCTGCCTGAAAAGGCAGTGCTACTAGTTGTGGGTGCTCTGAGAACAGGCAGGAACTCTCAGGGGGCATAACTTGCTTGTGGTTTTAATAATTTCCAAGTTTCCAAACTCCTACCCCACTGTCATCCTTTATGTGACTGGTGTCCTAGGGCTCAGAGTCTCTCCAGTTCAGCTTCTGCCACTGGGAATGAGAGGAGCGTGTGGCTTCCTGTTCCTTACCCCCGCCCCCCCGAGTCTCAGTGGTCCCTGGTGCCTTTTAGCACAAAGCCCTTGCTCTGTCATGTGCTTGGTTCACCTCTGATCACTACCTTCCCTTAGAGGTTTATGGATTCTGACTTCCTCAGCCCTACTCTGACTGCTCCCTCACCTGCCTGCAATTCTGCAGAAGTCTTCCCTCTCGTCTTCCCTCTCCACTGCTTTTCTTTCTTACCCTATAATTTTGGCCCAAACAGGTTTGTAATTCTATTACTGGTATTTCTTTCTATAGGGGACTGAGTTAAGTGGAAAACAGGAGGACATATCAGTTATCCACTATGGCAAAATAAATCATCCTATAACTCAGCGCCTTAAAACATAACCTTTTTTCATACTTCTGGTGTTCCTGAGCTGTGTTCCACTAGTATGTTGGGCTGGAAAACACAAGCTGACCTTATTCATGCCTGGCTGCTGGAGGGCGCCCTCGGTTCTCCTCCACTAGCAGTCCTCTTACAGTGAGCTAGACTGTCTTGTTTAAGTGGTGATCTCAGGGAAATTTTTCAAAGGTTCATGGCAACACAGCTTCCATTGGACTCTACTGGTCAAAACAAGTCAGTTTGGACTCAAGACATTTTCTCTTAATGGGAGAAGTGGAAAAATCACATTGTAAATTATCATACTTACAGAGATTGAAGAAAGTGTTTTACAAAAAATCTTTGAAGAAATAAACACAGAAGATCAATCCACCTTGAAGGCTAACTACGAATGAATCCATCATGCTTAGCTGGAGGCCTTCCCAAGCTCTTTTACTATTATACACCACAGAGTCTATGTCTTGCACATTAATCTTTCTAGTATCTTGCCAACTAAGCTTACCATTACCCCCATTTTGAGGAGAAGAGTAGAGCATACTAATTCCCATTGAAGAGTTTGGACTTGGAGAACTCTGTGTTCAAATCCCAGTTCTATTCTCATTAGTCTATTGCCTTTAATAAATAATCTCTGAGTCTCAACTTCCTTCCTTATATGGTTTTGTATATACTAAATTAACATGACAAGTTCATACTAAGCACAATGTTTGGGACAGATAAAATTGTTAAAAGAGTAGTTCCATTAAGTAATTTTTTTTCTGGGGGAAATATCACATCTGTCAGAATTTAACAAATGGACATAGACTTTACAAGTCTCATTTAAACTGGGGCTCCTCAGAGGACTCAAATGAATTAAATCAGACAGGTACTCAGCATGCTCTGCGTACTTCTCTGCTTCCCTAAGTCTTAGCACTGACCATGAGCTAGGTTCTGGGGTGTCGCTGTGATGTCTGCCATCCCTAGGGCTCCAGGCTTGAGCGGGCTCCGCACGGTGGGAACCAGGCCGCAGTGGGGACAGCTGTTGTGTCTGCTCTCTGGGGCTTTTCAAACCCTTCTCTCTCCCCCAGGTGTCAGCTCTCAGATGTGCAGCTCTACAGCTCCGTTTTTTTACCTGGGTCCCATGGGTGAGCCTCAGAGTTGCCATAGGACAGCCCCAAAACCTGGCTGTAGGAATTGCTATGTAACCCCTAAACTGAGTTCACACCTGATGCACAGAATGCCAATCACTGACATCGAGATTGTAAAAAAAAAAGAAAAAAGAAAAAAGACTTTTCTTGCAATGCACAGGGCAAGGAGTGGACAGCTAATGCTCTATTCTTGAATTCTCCGAGGTAGTAAAGGCAGTTTATGGTTCACAGCTGGTGATCAGGGGTGCGAGTTCAGGACAAGTTTGGGTTGCCAGCTGGCTGAAACTGCTTGAGGGTCTTCTTTCAGGCTGGAGTAATAGGAGTAAAAGCAGGAAGCAGTTCTGCCTCTTGAGACAAGGTGTTAATTATTGGAGAACTACACAGGGCCTCCTTCAATTTCAGTGAGTGACTTTTAACAATTGATTAAATTAGCAATCACAAAGGAAGGGCAAGGACACCTTGAGCAAAGGATTGGGGTTTGGGGAGCACTGGGACCTGCTGATATCCTGTATCTGCCTGTGGGACACTTTAGAAGAATTCGGCTTCAGAATCAATCAATGGAATATTCTGGGGCAGTGAGGAGGATGTGTGTGCATCTTCTGCTTGAGTTCACAGCTATCATGAGATCCTCAAGAAGCTGTCCTGCACGCTGTTGGCTCAACCTCACAACTCCAGGGGCTCTCCAGCATTCCGTGTACACAGACCAGCAGGGCTTGCATTGAGGAGATCAAAGTACAAATCAATAGAAAGAGCTACATGGGCTCTCCCATTAGGGAGCTGGGGGAGTGTCTCAGCAAATGATGCTGGAGACCCCTATCCTTTTATGCCCGTACGCCAGTGATTTGGCAAGCCACAAAATGTGAGTGGCTAGGCAAGTGACCACGGTGAGGTGAGCCAGGTTTCGCCATGTGCATGCTTTAGACATTGTGCTAGCTGTCAGGTGGTCTGTGCATCCCAAGCTCCACGTGCATCCTCAATTCTGACCTCAGAGTTTCAGCATACCAAAAACATCCTTCCTCCTGTCCCCAGAAGCACACAGGAGAGCCAGACCAGTCTGGTGAGTTGCAGAGATCACCTGCTATTTCTCAAAGTGGGTTACCCACATTGGCTCTGCTCATGCACTCCTATTTATGACCAGCTGAGGCAACTTCGAAGGCTGCAGTTTTTCTAATGAACATGGTGCAGTCAAGTTTCCCAGGAGGAAAACGCTCCCAGCAGAACTGCAGTATGTACACTGAAATCTTCTTCCTTGAAAGCTGAATTCTTCACCATCTTCCTCTTGTGTGACTCAAATGCAGAAAGAAGAGGGTTCACCCAAACGCTCTTGAAATATATGTTGGCTGTTCAGTCCCAGGGAGGGCTGTGAGCATCCGTGCAGAAGAGTGAAAGTGGCCTGGAGCCTGGAGGTAAACACGAACAGACCCCTGGAGCTCCTCATGCCTGTTTGAGGTTTGAGAAAATCCATCAGCGAGAGCCATCTCCTGTCCTCATCTCACCCAGCCGCTCTCCTGGGGCTTTGGGGAAGGAGCCAGGATCCTCCAGGCAGCCTGTTTCTGCATGGACCCCTCCCATGCCCATGACCACAGAGATTCAGTGACTCACTCGGAATGAGGCATCATGAATTTCTTCCTAACAGCACACCATTCTAGCGGCTTGGCATGGTAAGTGACATGGTTCCAGATAGTGGGGGGTAATCCTGTTTACAGAGTTTCCATCAGAGTGCTGGACAGGCTTGGAGACCACCAAGGCAGGGTCACCATACCTACTAGGGAACTGGTATGACTATGCCCACTTCACAGATAAGGGAGTGGAGTCACAGGAAAGGATTAGTGACTCAACCTCTTCTCAGGCCCAGCCAGAACAGACCCTGGCCCCTCTCCTGCAGGGAGCAGCACTGAGTGGCGGCTGGCAACAGGGGCCTTGATGCTGGACAGCTGGGGTTTGAATCCTGGCTCTGCCACTTCCACAATGGGTAATCTGACAGGTTCCTTATTTCCTCAAGCTCTTCTTTCCTCATTTGTGAAATGGGCTAATCCTTAACTCACATAACTTTTGTAAAGATTCAGTGAGGTATGTTAGCCAAGCAGCTTCTAGCATGTTGCCAGCACAGAGTACTCAGAAGTGCTGCCTGCCAACCACCTCCACTTGGCACCTGTGTCCTCTCAGGTGGTAGTCTATCCCTCACTTATCTCTTTCGAATAAAGAAGCATGACCATTCTTCCATTTCTCATTACTCAGCACTCCCAACTAGCACTTGAGAAAGGTTGGACTATTCCTGGCTGACGGTAGATACTATAGAGAGCTCCAGTGACGTCCCCCAGGTCAGCACTAGGGCCATGACTGAGTGTGGGGTTGAGCCTGACTCAGATTCTGAACTCCTGCAATAGCTCCCAAGGGGAAGCCTGTAGTGGCAGAAGTTCCAGATGTGGCCAACTATTTTTGTCCAGGCAGTTGGCACCCTGAACCCTGGACAGTTGCCAGGAAAGGGTGCACACGGAGACGGAAGCTCTTCTCTGGGAGGCTGCAGGCAAGGTGACCCAGTTGTCATTTACTACCCTGTGTGCTGACACTGGTGTTCCGGCGTACGTCACACCCACTGCTGTGAGCAGGACCTCATGCAGTCTCTGCCTCCCTAAGGAAAATGAGGCACAGGGAGGCAACAGGTCTCTTGTCCCGGCCTGCAACAGGGTGCCCTGAGAAGCTGTCACTTCCTACTGCCTCTCATCAGTGTGAGGTGCAGTGGGGCCATTGTCCCCAGTTCAAAAATCATATTCAGGGGCTTGGCGGCATGGCCTAGTGGCTAAAGTCCTCGCCTTGAAAGCCCCAGGATCCCATATGGGCGCTGGTTCTAATCCCGGCAGCTCCACTTTCCATCCAGCTCCCTGCTTGTGGCCTGGGAAAGCAGTTGAGGACGGCCCAATGCATTGGGACCCTGCACCCGTGTGGGAGACCCAGAAGAGGTTCCAGGTTCCCGGCTTCGGATCGGCGCGCATCGGCCCATTGTGGCTTACTTGGGGAGTGAATCATCGGACGGAAGATCTTCCTCTCTGTCTCTCCTCCTCTGTGTATATTTGGCTGTAATAAAATGAATAAATCTTTTAAAAAAATCATATTCAGTTTAAACAGCCTCAAGTCACTCCCAGGGGAGAAGGGCAGAGCACCCCTTTCTTCAGGAGCTTCTCAGCCTCTCCCCACACACCACTGAGTCAGAGAGAGGAAGTGGGTGGTGAGGGACATCTTCTGTTTCCATGTGCCCTGCACACAGAAGAGGCAGTGGCCTCTTCAGGACTTGCCACTTCAGAAAGATCTTTGTGTCCACTATGGAGCTGGGATGTTGTTGAAGGACAGGGCAGTCCTTGGGGTCCAGAGTTCTCTGCCATGCACCAGATTTTGCAAGAACCATGCCCCTGTCTAGCCTGTGCCATCTCCCTCAGAGCAGGAACTCTGCCTTACTCTCCTGAGTTTCCATCATTCAAACAGCACCAGGTCCTCAAGAGACATCTGCTGACTGACATCTAGTTGCCAAATGGAAAGCAACCCTAGTGACAGCCTACCCACACCAGGCCACCCTACAGGTAGCCTCCCCGTGCAGGCCTTTGCAGGGGACAGGTAGTGGGGGACAGGTAGTGGGCAGCACAAGGACATGGGAAGGATTCTGGAAAGCACAGCTCTACACCAGCAGAAGGCTGCTGCCAACCAGAGACCAACAGGCTTGCCAGAGGCCATCCCAGGCTGCCTTGCAACTCTTTGGCCTGGGGCATGTGATTTTAGAGTAAGTGAAGGCTACTGTTTCCTCTGCTGTCATTATGCCAAGACTGTGCCATGAGGAGGTGCCCTACATGGGTGATGCGAATAGTATGGACTTGGAGCTAAATGATTTAGGTTGGCCTGGTGCCCCCAGCCCATGAACCCACAGGAGCTGCTCCTCTATCTATGGTTGTTTCCTTAGCGCTTCACTACCTCCCTCCAAGGTGCTGCACATGAAGGAGCTGAATGCCTGCCCAGGCCCTGCATACATCCTGGCCTCCTCTGGTTAGGTTGCAGATCCTTCCATGGTGGCCTGGCCCTGCCTTTCCTCCCAGCTGTGAGATGCCTGACTTCCCCAAGAAGCTGTCCCTGACACAAAGAAAGCAGGAGCACACTCACTGATAGCACAGACTCTCCACTAACTTGCCTAGAAGATGAGCTGCAGGTGGCCAGATGCAGAGCTCCTCTTACAGCTCAGAAGATGGGAAGGCTCAGGGAACTGTGGGGTCTTGAGGCTCATTTAGTAGAGACAAGGCTCCTGGGTAACAGGCTCTGTGCTCCCACTACTCCCAACACATCACACAGGACACCAAAGCAGTCCTGGAAACTGATGGAGGAATAGAGGGGTGTGAGTGGTTGGAAAAGGAATGGATATGGGATTAAGTGTTAAGGTCACCGGAAGGACTCATCCTGATGGAGGAGGGCATGAGGGACAGACAACTTTATCATCTCTTGTGTGTTCTGAGAAGATGATGGGCTCTGGGTTTTTTTCTCTCCACTCAGCCTGGCTCTCCTATCTTCACTACCTGTGTATCTTTGTCACACTCTTCTTGGTGTTCTGTTTATTTTTTTCATTAAAAATTTTTTATTATTGATGATGTTTACATAGTTGATCAGGGTGGAAAAGATTGAGGATCAGGGGATAGTAGGTGAGACCCAACACACGCTCGACCCTTATGTATCACAGCAACAGCTGCAGGCCAGTCCGAGCGACCCCAATAACTCCCACTGGACTGGCCCCCCAGCTCTGGTTCCTGTAACTGCCAGCATGTGCAGTGGACTGCTCTGGTCTGCCTCATATCCCTTTGTGATCTCGTATACATCATTGGGCAATGAAGCCTAACTCAACCAACTAACCTGGTTCACTTGTAGGCCAACAGATGCTGTAGCCCTGCCCAGCCTGGTCTGCTCCCATTCCAGCTCGCACTGGTTGGAGCTGCTGCTCAACCTGGTACAGTCAGCCCCCAATCCTGGCCCTAATGTAAACTAGGCTAGTGATGTGGCCAGACTCAGCCTGTCTTGCACCCCATCCTGGTTTTCAGATCTGCCACTAGGTATTATGAATTGGCCCAGCCTGTACCCAACTCCAGTACCCATGAGTGTCAATGGTCCCATGGTCATGCCTAGCTCAGCCCATGGTGACCAACCCCAGCTCCAAACAAACCAGCTGAAATTGCAGGTCAAAGGGGGTAGTCCACATATCACCCACAGAATCTCCCCCCAAACCCAGTTTTCTTGCTGGTTAGTGCCATGGCCCAGCCTAGCATTACTCACATGCTGTTTTGACTCTTATTGGTGAGTACTGTGATCTAGCCCTGCCCTGCCTTTGCTTTAATGTGCCCCAATGAGTGTTATTTGGAATTGGTCATTACTAACTACTCCAGTTCTGCTATCCTCCTAGGGCTGCTGTGTAGGTCTGAACCTTAAAGTTCCATGCATTTCCCCCTCATTATCCCACCACCAGGTGGTCTGAGCACCAAAGGCGCTGGGCAAAGCCCATGGGTCACCTGGCCCCATCTGGCTCTGAGCAGCTGGCAGGTTGATTGGCTCAGGCCTTCCACCAGACCCTAGCCCCGACCCTAGGGTTAAACTGACCCACCTGGCTGTGAGCACATGGTGAGCTACTGGGCTCAGGTCTCCCTCCGGACCCACTTCCAGGGGCAATCCAACCCACCCAGCTCCAAGCTCATGGCTGAGGGGCTTAGGCTTCCTGGCCTGAGCCCTGCCACCTGGGAGCCAGTGTTCTGCTTACTTTTCAATTCATTTTGGCCCTTACTGAACACCTACTTTGCCAGGCTCAAGACTATAATGGGGAAAAAATTGAGTCTGTGTCTTGCAGATCCATAACCCCAAAGTAGCCATACCCTAGAGTGGTAGTTATGGGTCCTGTACAAGGGGGCTTTCAAATGTTTGTGAAAATGAAATTAACAAATAATATGCAATTTCCATGACATCTCTGAAGGTGTCCCCTCCCCAGCTCATAGATAACTGATCATATCCAGGCAGGGCTCTGGTGACAGGAGCTATGGGGCTCAGGAGCACAGGGGGTTATGCACGACCCTGTCTAGGCTCTGGGGCAAGTTTTCCCAAGTGAGATGAGACCCCAATAGACTTGAAAAATGGATCAGCCCATAGGTGAGGAAGGAAGGATGGATATTCCTGGCGGTAAGAGCAGTGAGAGCCAAAGTCTAAAACACAACATGAAGTATGTGGAGGCAAAGACAAAAATCTGGGTTTGTGCTGCAGCAAAAAGTAGAGACCTGTGTGGTACAGAATGTGGCACAACTCTGGGTGCTGTGGGAGGGAGCACAGGCTTTATGGGGGACCAATACTTCCCAGAAGATTCAGGATGGCACAGATGACATGCTGTGTTAATAACAATGGCTCCATAAACAAATCAGAGTGGAACTGAGCTAAACAAGTGGTGTCAACTGAAGTGCAGTTTTGTCTCAAAGGGGACATTTGACAGCCTGGAGCCAGTTTGGTTTTCCTAATTTCAGCTGGGTGTTTTTGGTATGTGGTGGGGCAGAGGCCAGGCGTGCACTCGTTGTCGTACATGGCACGGCAGTCTCCCCAAACCTGCTCCCAATCCTGGGGACTCCCTCAACCCTGTACAGAGCCTGGTAGATCATTTGCCTCATGTGTCATGGTCTGTATGACCATGTTTACCTCATCTGTAGGTCTGAATGGTTAGGCTTCAGGGAGACGGAGGAGGGTGGACTGTTGCAGAGAGGCCATGCTGCCAGGACTGGATGGCGTGCCCAGCACTGGGCAGATCTAGCTCACTGAATACAGTCCTGCCATCAGAGTTGGTGAGTGACTCCAGGGGATAAACCAGGGGGCCTTCCACGCTGGCAGGCCCACCCACTGTGCCTGGAAGGTGTGGGAAGCAGACCTGGTCTTGAGCAGCTGCCAGGTCAGGCTGAGCCACGAACCTCCTACATGTAGGGCCCTGTGAGAGCATTAGAGGAGTGTCCTCCGGGGCCAGTTGTTTGCCCTGTTTTCTTCACATCTTTTTAATGTACCTGTCTCTTCAGTCCCTCCCTCTCCTTAGAATCAACCCCATGAGGGGAGGGTTTTGCACGTATTGTCCATGGCCTTGTTCTCAGTCCAGAACCTGCTTGGCACACAGTGCTGATCAGTGAGCGTGTGCTGAATGAACAAATGTGCAGTTGGCTCAGGTACCCAGCTTGGGTCACAGCCTACCACCACAGTCCAGCCTTCTCTGCACCAGCAGGAATGGAAAAGTCCCAGAAAGTCTCCCGCTTCAAATGTATCACATGTTTTCATTATCCAGAGGGATCAGTTGAGATTGCCTTAAGGGGAAGAGACAGAAATGTCACACACACATGGTCTGGGATGATGGACCAATCATTTGCAGAATGAGGAGTAAGCAGGATAGGACAATGCAAAAGGCCAACCAAGCAGGTAGCCTGTGTGAGCTTGTGCCCCCTGCCCCCAATAGGGCAAGAGCCTGGACAAATGCCTCCCTGCTCCCAGCACTGTCACCCAGCAACGCGACATACAGCATCACATCTGACTGTGGTGCTGCCAAGGGCAGCCCACACAACTGGCAGGGCTTCCATCATTGCCTGCCTGCCTGAGGAGGCTCATTCATCACAACACAGGGCCAACAGGACACTTCCCAATTACAGGGAGTGATGATCGAAGCAAGGAGAGCAAATGCCTATGAGTCCCCTTCAAAATAAGTACAAGAATAGTAAGCTTCATGGATAGAAGCAGATTATCCTGGCCTAGCCAGAGTCACCAGGCAATTCTATGTTAATGGAGAGGTCTGTTCACCCCAGCTCATAGTGGCTTTTCAAGAATAATTATACAGTTTTTTTTAAAAATCTGTTTGAAAGACAAAAGTGATAAAGAGGTAGACATAGAGATCTTACATCTGTTGTTTCATTTCCCAAATAGGACTGGTTTAGGTTGGAGCCAGGAGCTCAGGACTCCATTCAGGTCTTCTACATGGGAGAGGCAGGGACCCAAGCACTTGAGCCATCTTCTGCTACTTCCCCAGGTGAGCTGGATCAGAAGCAGAGCAGCCAGGACTCAAACTGGTGATTAGATAGGTGATACCAGCATTCTACGTGGCAGCTTAACCAGCTGCACCATAACCTCTTCATGGAAATTTTTATTAAGGATGGGGTTGTGGGCAGAGGAAGGCTGTCAGAAACATGGGTTCAAATATCAGTTGTCCTTCCAAGCAGAAGGTTCTAGGCTACAGAGGCCAAAGAACTCATGTTGTGTCTTTGAGCTTTGTGGTCTCAGGCTAGTTACATGTAAAAACTATTTGTAGGGGCAGGGAGGGTTTCACACACTCTGCTAACCTACCAGATTTTTCAGAAAGACCAAGATGGCATGGTAGGTAAAGGGCCTGGAGAACCATGAAGAGTGGGGCTCAGGTGGGGATGAGATGATGCTCAACCAAGACAGTGCAAACTGCCTGAGTATGGCCCTGGAGCTACCTGTTCAAACAACAGGCTTTCATCAGACATCCCTTGCCTATGAGAAGGACCTTCTCGGATCTGGGGGTGATTCTTACAAGCTACTT
This sequence comes from Ochotona princeps, assembly GCF_030435755.1. Lineage (NCBI taxonomy): Eukaryota > Metazoa > Chordata > Mammalia > Lagomorpha > Ochotonidae > Ochotona > Ochotona princeps. The sequence goes on from NC_080841.1 coordinate 21,669,300, forward strand.
CCTGGACAACATCATGGAGGATCCAGGCACCTAAGTTATTTGGGCTGACTGAATGATCAATGCAGGCAAGTCATTTATAGTCAGCACATAATAATACAAATTTTTCCAATTTGTAAAACTTTTTCATCCAAATTCAACACTTAAGGAACATGAAAAGCTAAGCATTACTTTACAGAGCATACTTTAACAGAGGTTCAGAAAGGTTGGGTGAGTTCCCAAAACTAATTCAGCCCATGCTGTATCAGTCCTTTACTGCTGATGAGCTGAGGGCCCATTCTGTAACTATGGTGGTTCTCTCTTCCTGCCTTACTTTCAGTGTCTTTGCTCCAGGCCTCACTTCCGTTGTTTGTTGTTCAGATACTATTCTACTGAGAACCCACTTTCTGAAGACAATAGCCTAGAATCTAGACTTTTCTCAGAGAAAGAGTAGCTCCCAAGAGCTGAGTCCAGCAACTTCATCAGGCAAAGCTGCTCAACTGGGGGTGAACCAGGCAGGGGACCCTAGCAAGTCTGCCCAGTGGCTGCCTTGGGGACCTGCAATCCTAAGCAAGGAAGTCATGACTATTCCAAAATACATGAGCTGCCTAAGGTATTGACAGTAGATACTATGTATGAGTCAATGGACATTCACTCTTTCAAAACAAGTACCTTCAAATCCCTGTCCAGGTGCAAAAGGAGGAGAGTATGGTTCATTTACTTCCCTGTGGAGAAAGTACACTTGCATTTGGAGTGTTACAATAAGGCAGGGGGAAAACAACTTCAGTATATACTAAAGATTAAAATATTCTCTGGTTTTTAAATGTCACTTCAAATTGCTTTCCCATCCATGAGCACATCCAGTCCTTAATAAATGTGGGGTATTTTAATCCTAGTTTTAAATATGGGAGAATCTTCTGCTTAATAGCATGTAGAAGGGGTTGGCACAGTAGCTCAGTTGGCTAATCCTCTGTCTGCAAGAGCCAGGATCCCTTATGGGCATCAGTTCATGTCCCAGGTGCTCCACTTCCTCTCTAGTGCCCTGCTTGTGGCCTAGAAAAATAGTGGAGGATGGCCCAAGTCTTTGGGACTCTGCACCCATGTGGGAGACCCCCCAAAAGTCCCTGACTCCTGGCTTTGTATCGGCTCAGCTCTGGCCATTTTGGCCATTTGGGGAGTAAACCAGTGGATGAAAACTCTTTTCTCTATGTAAATTGGCCTTTCCAACAACAAAACCTTTTTAAAAAATCCCATGATGGGGCCGGAGCTGTGGCCTAGCGGTCAAAGTCCTCGCCTTGAACGCCCTGGGATCACATGTGGGCGCTGGTTCTAATCCCGGCAGCTCCACTTCCCATCCAGCTCCCTGCTTGTGGCATGGGAAAGCAGATGAGGACAGCCCAAAGATTTGGGACCCTGCGCCCATGTGGGAGACCTGGAGGAAGTTCCTGGCTTCCAGCTTCAGATTGGCACAGCACCGGCCGTTGCGGTCACTTGGGGAGTGAATCATCGGACGGAAGATCTTCCTCTCTGTCTCTCCTCCTCTCTGTATATCTGACTTTGTAATGAAAATAAATCGATCTTTAAAAAAAATCCCAGACTAAAGTCTAAGGTCACAAAGGTGATGCATTACAGATTTAGCAAAGACTTGGTGCTTCTATCAAAGAGTCCAGACCTTAATGGATGACCATTGTTTTTACTTTCAGTCAATTGATTAATCCAAAGGTTGAATACAGCTATTGAATCCTAAAGAAATTCTACAAAATTCCTGTATCAAACAAAAGAAAACAACTAAATGCCTGCATCATTACTTATCCTTCTCTAGAATCAGAACATCTGCTAATGGCATCTAACCGTCTCTCAGCACAAACCTATGATCCAATATCATAGTGTATATACAAAGACAGATGGCAGGTGCATGTTAGTTTTGCCAGTCATTGCTTAACATTAATTAGCTCGCTAGTCACTAGTGGGGGTTTGTCTTTAGGACATCATAGGTAATGTTGCTTCTGAATATTCACAGAGCAATGCTTATTTGGTTTCTTGCCTGGATGCCCACAGGAATTTAGAAAAAATTAAAATCATAGACCCCCACCTTCAAGGGCCCAACACTGCAGTAGAAAGATAAGATTGGTTATGAAATCTTTGACAGGTAATTTACAAAGCAGAATAGAACCAAGTGACCATTTACCTGGTACAGTCCGAGAAAGAAGCATTTCTTGAACATGGTTGATTTGCAGGAGGAGGAAGGAGAAGGGATTTCTGATGTGATGGAAGACAGTGCCAGGCACAGACAGGATATCAGAGCCTAGGGCTCCCAATACCACCCTCCCCTGCTCCCAGTTACTTGGGTCCAATGCGAAGCCTTACCTCAGAGTTTTGCTGAGCCTTTGGATGTCCACTTCCTTTTTTTTCTCTTATTTGTTTGTGCTTCCATCTCTCATGCCCCATCTCTCTGTAAACACTCTCTCCTCATCAGGTCAATCTCACTTCTTGTGCAAAACTGTCTTGATCCCCCTGCTCAGTGCTCTTCAGGCATTACCCACGTGGCACGACTATCAGTAAGCTTATGTTCTCCACCTCTGAGAATAGGGATTGTCTTCTGTTCTTCTTCTGGGGCCACTTCCTGAATAAACACAGATAGAAGATACAAGTATCCACTGAATGAATGAATCTCAAGAAAGTCTTACCTGAGCCATGTACAAGGTACTTCAAATAATTCATGGAAGAATGGAATTAAAAGATAGGTTTGATATAAATTTTTTTAAAGATTTATTCATTTTATTACAGTCAGATATACACAGAGAAGGAGAGACAGAGAGGAAGATCTTCCATCTGATGATTCACTCCCCAAGTGAGCCGCAACTGTTGGTGCGCACCGATCCGAAGCCGGGAACCTGGAACCTCTTCTGGGTCTCCCACGCGGGTGCAGTGTCCCAATGCATGGGGCCGTCCTCAACTGCTTTCCCAGGCCACAAGCAGGGAGCTGGATGGAAAGTGGAGCTGCCGGGGCTTTCAAGGTGAGTACTTTAGCAGCTAGGCCACACCGCCGGGCCCTGATTTGCTATAAATTTTTAAAAATCCATGCAGATTTTTCATAATACATATTTTTTCCATGAACTTCTTGAAGATCCTCAGAATAGATGGAATTCAAAATAATTTTGCACTAAATAATCACCTTTTAATTCATGGTCTGCATTAAATACTCTCATATAATGCCTCATAAATGTGAGCTAATGATTTTTTGATGAATGACTCTTACATATGTTACAAATAAAAACACATGTTCACACATCTGCTAACTTGTCTGACATGCTTGTTAACCCTGACTCCAGTGAGAACTGAAGTATTAGTAGGAGCTAATCTAGGCAGGGTGCAAAGCATGTGAAACAAATGTGCAAGGTCTGCAGGTAAGAGTGTGGGCTTCGTGCAAGTGGTTCAGCAACGGTTAGCAGGCTACAGGAAGAAGAGGCCCGCCAAGGGAATAGTAGGCAGATTCCAAGGAGAACTGAACTGTTTCCTATGAACAAAGCTAGAAGCTGCAAGACTGATTTTAAGGCTGTAATGGACATTTGGATCTGAGGAGGTAAGAGCATACAAGGTGTGGCTGTGGAGTTGCAGAAACACAGGGCAACCCAAGATGTGAGGGAGGCAGAATGCTAGGTTTCAGTGATGGCAGGTGCTGGAGTGGGGAGTGGTACTGGTGACTGGGACCAGAGTGGAGGGAAAGGAGTAGAGGATAAGAATGCTGAGGCTTCTGGCTTGGAGACTGGGTCAGTGCGACAACCGAGACAAGTGAATCTGAGGAAAGTGGTGCAGGTGGACAGAGAAGGAGGAAAGAATGACCAATTTTCAGGAACCTTTTTATTCACAGGCTTTCTTCTGAAAATCTCAATTGTATAATATAATGAAATAGAGACAGAGATTTAGATACGCTTTTTGATTAATGTAACAATTATGTTATTATAAATTCCTCATAAACTGCAAGTTGCAAATAAATCTGCAAATTGTCAGAAAATGAAGTTAGATATGCTGGTTGAAGAGGGCTTTCCACTCTGCATGTGGTCAAGAGCAGGCCAGGCAGCAGCCCATCCACAGCATTGCCCGAGTTAGGGCAGAGGGAGCACAGAAAGACCCCACAGTTGTATCCAGGAGGCCCTAGCTAGGGTCTGATCACTGGCAGGCAGCCTTTAGAAGGGTTACTGGATGCTACTGAGTGCCTGGCAAGCCACAATACATGCCACCTCACCTCCACTGGCACCATGTTGGGTCACAGGTCTCTCTGCCCTAGTCCCCTCCCAGGCAATCTCAGAGCACTGAAGCAGAATGCTGATTGCCATTCATGTGTTTGAGATGAACTCATAGGAGCCTTCCAAAACAGCCCTGCAACACGGGAAGAGTTCTGTCCAGGCTTCCCAGGAGGAAGCGAGGCCCAGGAAGGATAAGTGAACTGCACAATGTTAGTCAGCTACTTGGTAGTAGCAGGGACTGGAAACCTGGGTTGGCTTCTAAGGCCCTGCTTTCCCTGTGGCTCCACGTCATTCTCTACATGCAGCAGAGCTCTCCCAGCCCCGTGGTCTACAAGCTTGTCTGTGTCCAGGCCTGGGCTGTGCCTGGCATTCTCTGTTAGACAGTCTTAACTTCTAGAGTCTGTGAAGAAACTCTTTTTAAAGATTTACTTATTTTCATTGGAAAGGCAGATTTACAGAGTGAAAGAGATATACAGAGGAAGATTTTCTATCCACTGGTTCACTCCTTATGTGACCACAAAGGCTGGAGCTGAAGCCATCCAAAGCCAGGAGCTTCTTCTGGGTTGCCCATGCAAGGTGCAGGGTCCCACAGCTTTGGGCCATTCTCTATTGCTTTCCCAGGCCACAAGCAGGGAGCTGAATGGAAAGTGAAGCAGGCAGGACATGAACTGGCATTCATATGGGATCCTGGCATATGCAAGTCAGGGATTTAGCCACTGAGCCATCATGCAGGCTCTGTGAAGAAGCTTTAGAAACATTAATTGAATATATGGGGTTCTTCACAAGTTCATGGAAAATGCAAATTGTCTTTTAATGCCATATTCCACAAGCGTCTTGAAAAATCCTTGCATAAAAACTAAGTGCTAGGCACTGTGATGGGCTGCTGGGTTGTTTTCCTACTGATAACATGTGCTCACCTTCTGGTCTCCCAGGATCATCAGCTACCAGCGTTTGATCTGTTCTCAGGGCATCTGGGCAGAACTGTCTGTGGCCAGTGTAAGCTAGCCTCAGGGGCACAGCTGACCCGTTCTCCCTCACCTCTGTGTATCAGCAGCCTCTGGCCCTGCTTCTTGACCTTTCCTGTCACACTTGCTTTGCAGTTAGGGCCTAGCATGGTCACACTGAACCTGCTCCAGTTACAACAACTCAGCTAGTCATTGCTACCATCAAAGCAAGATGGTCTGAGGATGCAAAAGAACCTGGCCCGCCCCAAGACCTGACCTAAACAATAAGGTGGACTGCCCTGCTGAGCCACTGCTCCCACTGGTGAGTGCAAGACTTGGGAATGGGGGCATACCAGGCTTGGCAGGGCTATAACACCTGTTGGCCTGCATGTGAGCTAGATTATCAGGAGAGCTAGGCTGGGCTAAGCGACTGTGCCCACTGGTGCATGCATGAGCCAGAGTAGGCACAGGCTGGCTGAGTTTTGCAGCAGCATCAGTTGGCAAGTACTGGGACTGGGAGTAAGTCCTGTCAGACTAGACAGTAGAACCGCCTGGGAAGGGCAAGATCTGGAGCTCAGAGTGGGCCCAGTAGGGAAACTGTGGACACCTCCTTCATAGGCTGCAACTCCCATTGGAGAGCATCAGAACCAGAGCTGGGAATGGGCCTGGCTAGACAGACGGTAGCACCCACTGGCATGAGTATGGGGCTGGATAGTGGGGTTCCTTGGGTTGAGCTAGGCTATGACACTCACTGATGTGTATGAGAGCTGAATGAGATGTGGGACAGTCTAGACCAGTCTGCTGTACATATTGGCATGCACAGGAACCAGGGCTGGGTAAGGGCCTAATGAGGGTTATCGGGGGTTGCTCTGACTAGGCTGCAGTTCCTACTGGTATGAGGGCAGAATGTGTGGTGAGCAGGGTTGGGCTGAGCCACAGCATCCATTGGTTTGCGTATGAGATGGGGATAGGGACAGAACTGACACGGTGACTGCAACCACCAGTGTGTACAGGTTGATAGACTGACCTGGACCCCACAATGGCTGGTACACACAGTATTCAGATTGGAATCATTTCTGGATCAGTGGGCTCAGAACTCCAGCCAAAGTGAAAATCACAGGATATGTAGTCTATCCGTGGAGTGCATGTGTTAGAACTGGGTCTCCACAGTTGCTCAGACCTGTGCAGTGGACAGCATGTCCAGATGCTCATCAGGGACATGACAACCGGTTCACTGAGGCCTGCAAAGGACATTTAATACTGTGGAGAGTAGAACAAATTGGACAGGTCTTCCAGACAAGTATCTGGGTGAATTGAGACTATGTCAGCCAATGAACCTTGGAAGGATTTCCTCAACCCTGCAGCAATGAAATCAACAGCTTCTCAGACCTTTCAAAACCACTTAAGCAGTATTCTCAGAACATGCTCCACTACGGCCTTCCCCCATTCCTGGGTACTGATGCTGCTGCATTGCCAGAAGTGGCCTTTCCCCTTCTCTCCCCACTTTCTCCAGATAACGGAAGAGAAAGGGAGACTAGAGGCAGTTGTCTCATCCACTTCCCCCATTCCTCAACCCTCCCCACCCTAGTTGGTGGTCTACATGGGCATACATTACTCTCAACTATGTAAACGTCACCAAAAATAAAATAAATTTATTATTATTAAAAAAGAGAAAGTACCAAAGTTAAAAATTGAAGTCAAGAGGCAGGTGTTTGGCATAGTGATTAACATTCCATGTCATATCTGAGGTGGATGTGAGTGGGCTCTGTTTCCCTCTCAGTCTGTTAATGTGAATCCTGGAAGGCAGCAGGTGATAGCTCAAGTACTTGGATCCCCTCCATCCATGTGGGAGACCTGGATTTGGCCTGGCCCAGGTCTGACTATTTCAGGTATTCAGGGAGTGAACCAGTAGATCAGAATACATACACACACATACATACATTCTCTAGCAAATAAAATGAGCACATTTTTAAAATTAAAAAATAAGGGCCCAGCGCATTGGCCTAGTGGCTAAAGTCCTCGTCTTAAACATGCTGGGATTCCATATGGGCGCCGGTTCTAATCCTGGCAGCTCCACTTCTCATCCAGCTCCCTGCTTGTGGCATGGGAAAGCAGATGAGGACAGCCCAAAGATTTGGGACCCTGCGCCCATGTGGGAGACCTGGAGGAAGTTCCTGGCTCCTGGCTTCAGATTGGCGTACCACCAGCTGTTACGGCCACTTGGGGAGCGAATCATAGGATAGAAGATCTTCCTCTCAGTCTCTCCTCCTCTCTGTATATCTGACTTTACAATAAAAATAAATCTTAAAAAAATAAAATAAATTAAAAAATAAAATTATAAAACAGCAAAAGAATATAGAAAAAATACTCTGTGACAATACTACCTAGAAGAGTACTCAATATTTTATCTTCAGAATTTTCTTTACACAATATGTGGGTTTCTTCTACATAAACAATCTTGTGTTCATATTGTCAACATTATGTTGATGACATTCTCTATCTTACAAAACACATTTGGTGAATATGCCATTTTCCACGGCTACACAGTATTCTATTACATGGTATGCTATGATTTGTCTGCTTGATCCCTGATACTACCACCCCTATTTTATCCTAAATAAGCCATGCTGAAATCAATGTCTTTGTACATAAATATTTATGCACACATCTGATTTTCTCCTTGGGTTAAACTTGAGGGATATGGTTTGTTGAAAAACTGCACTTTGGCACAGTCTCCTGGCCCAGAAAGGAAGAATACGGGTAGCACTAGTCACCACAAGCTGACCCGAGCAGGGTTTCTTGGGAGGCTCAAAGAGGGAGATACTCAACCCTGGGGACCAGGCACTCCTAGGCTTCATTTATGTTATACTTTGGATGATTCCTGCTTTCTCAGAAATCCCTGGAGAGCAGTATAAGCAATCAGATGGAAACTGAGGCGCAGGAGTCAGACTGGCACTCAGCCAGTCTTCAGGAGGAGGAGTCCCAACTTCACCTTCTGCATTTCCATCTCCTGCATGGGTGGCAGGAGCACAAGGACTTGGGCCATCTTTCCCAGGTACATTAGCAGGGAGCTGAATCAGAAGTGGAATAGCTGGGACATGAATTTTGCTTTCATACTGGAATGGCAATGTCATGGACAGTAGCTTAACTTGCTGGGCCACAACATTAGCCATTCCCACCGCCCCCAACACAAACCACCAAGCTCTTAACAATCATTCTATAGTTGCTCTGGAAACCAAAATCCCTGCCTGCCCACCCTGTCTCACCCCTGGAAAACAACAACAAAATTGTGAGGGAGGAAAGTCACACATATGTTCAGTAATCATGGAAGTCTAATTTCTCAGAGCTTTTTCACCCACAGATTTATGAGCATATAACGCTAAGACATTTTCTGCCATCTCTGCCTCATGCACTGTCTATCTAGAGAGCAAGCCCTTAAATTCAAGTGGACATTTCCATCATTTCTTAAAAGCTTTTATAAATCAAACCAGCCTGAAATTTCGTGATATGTAATGATGAAGTTGATTCCATTTACTTTTCTTCTAGTATTTAATTGCCATACATTTCTATTTATACTGGAGGAGTTTAATACAGACACTACAACATGATTTTAAAAAATCCTGCTTAGGTGAAAAGAAAAAGAAAAGAAAAGCCAGCAAAGATAAGAACAAATAAAAAGCTGTTACCATTTAAAAATTAGTCCTTGAGTAAACTTGAAAAAGAATTCAAATTACCCCCTGCCAATCAAGATCTGAAAAATACCTCTCCATCTCCCCCTTCTATAATATTTAAAAATGCCTTCAGTTCTATTTTCAGAATAAGCTCTGTATTTCTAGGGGTGACACATACCAAGTAACCAGAAACTGACTTGGGCTTGGAAAGGCTCCCAGTTCTCATAAACATGCAGTCACTAGTTCCTTTTGGGATGATGAATACTATTGATTGGCTCAGCTCAGCTTGTGCCCCAGCAGTGGTATTACACATTGGCTATAAAACATCTCCTTATGAATTTTTCATTGGCTTGAGTGTCTGAAGGGGCGGGGGAGCTGTCTCCCGGAGTGCTCACTCTCCTCGCTCTGTCTCAGAACTGATGATGCCACACTGCAGGGCCATGTTATTGGATCAGAGTGATTTGCTTTACAGCCTGATTTTCTGAGTAGAATCCAATTTCTTTTTCATGTGCCATGGGCTTACGAGTAGTCATGTGCTTTTTGTTTTCTGATGGCATCACAGGATTACTAGAAGATACAGTAAACTGAAGTCATTTCCCATTAACCCCGTTCCTCATGATTCTAAGACATTGTGTCATTCTGCGCTTGCAGCATCCTGGGCATTTTCCAGGAGAAATCAAGCTTCCAGCAACTCAACTGTAGGACAACCAACAGAAACGCTCTCAAGAGGCAGTGTGAGGCACTTTGAAACAACCTGTCTCACAGTTCTCATTGCAGTCCCCAAAAAACGAGGGACCTTTCATATCGGTAGAAAGTATCTGAGAGGTGGTGTTCTCTCACAGATTCATATGTAAAAATTTTCATTTTTAAAAGTTTTAATTATTTGAAAAGCATAGAGATCTTCCACTTGCTGGTTCACTCTGCAAACAACCACAAGGGCCATGCTGAAACCAAGTCACCAACTCCATCTAGGTCTCCCACGTGGGTGGCAGGAGCCCAGCTGAGACATTAATGCTGTCTCCTGTGACTCGCAGGAAGGTAGAGTCACAGTCTGAGGTGAGCATTGAATCTAGGTAGTCTAGACACAGGTGTCTTAACCACTAAGCCAAACACCTGCCCACATATTTGTGGATTTATCAAGTCCACACTGAAGGCAGAGATAAGGGGAAACCACAGGACTCCAGATTTGATTCAGTGGCTTAAATGAACCCAAGAGTCACTTCCTTCTAACGGAACAGGGAAAGCTTCACTCCAAACAAAACTCTTCCTTGCTCCATCTCCACCCATTCCTTTATTAATTTCCTAAATAGATTTTTTATTTGAAAGAAAGAGTGATAAGGAGAAATGGAGAGAAAGCCTGAGAAATCTCCCACCCACAGGTCCACCCCATAAATGCCCACACACCAGGACTGAACCAGGCCAAAGCCAAGAGCCAGAAACTCCACCTGGGTCTCCTACATGGATGGTCACTCTTTCCCAGGCACATCAGCAGGCAGCTGGATTAGAAGTGGAGGATCCAGGACTCAATCCCAGGCACTCTGAATGGGGAATGTGAAGTCCCAAGTGGACTTAGCCACTGGACCTTACTACCTGCTCCACCATTGGTTCCTTTATTGTAGATCTCAACAGCATGAAAAATTCTGTCCTCATGTATAAAATCATCTTCCTTCCAATAACACTTCCAGTAGGTTGAATAGGTTAAAATAAACTCCAGGGAGAGTAATACCAGGTAAGTGGCTAATCTATGAAATGTGAACAGAATGTTTAGTGTTGTTCAGATGGATTATAGGACTAAGGATTAATTGTATGTGTGTGTGTGTGTGTGTGTGTGTGTGTGCGTGTACGACCTATTTTTCTACAAGTGGCCTTCTTTCGGGTCCTGTAAAAAATGAAGATTCTATGAAAACCCTGCTAACAGTGAGCAATAGCTCTGAGTCCCCTTTCTCAATCAAATATTACCAAATATTTTGCTATACACACAAAGAAGGAAAAAAGAGTAAAGGAACCAGGAAGTACCAGTCATAAATGAAAACAAGAATTTGTCCTGATTTTAGCTTCTGCTGAGGTGATCTAGATTCTACTCAGAACAATGACTAATTTTTTAAATTTAATTTTTTTATTGGAAAGGAATATATGCAGAGAGAAGGAGAGACAGAAAGATCTTATCTCTGTTGGTTCACTCCCCAAGTGGCTGCAAACGCTGGAGCTGAGCTGATCTAAAGCCAGGACCCAAGAGCTTTCCCCGGTTTCCCACATGGGTGCAGGGTCCCAAGGCTTTGGGCTATCCTCAACTGCTTTCCCAGGCCACAAACAGGGAGCTGGATGTGAAGTAGAGCAGCTGGGATATGAACCATACCCATATGGGATCCCAATGGATGCAAGGCAAGGATTAGCCACTAGGCTACAATGCTGGGTCCAACAGAGGCCAATTTTAACAAAATATATCATCTCATTCACAGTGACCTGTCTGCCTGAGCTTATAGGCACTAAAGTTACTGAAAACAATGATTCTTTGTATCCATCTATGGAGTGTTTGTCAGAATAGCACAACCATGGCATTTGTTCTTGAGTTTTTGATGTAATTGGTAGGTCTGAAGAGTAGAAACACACACCTAACTAGCCCCTTCGCTATCTGTGGAGATGGAATGCCAAGATGCTTGAGAAGCCTGTGTTATATTTGCTCCTGAACATTACAGCTTCGTCTATCTGCTCCTGGGTTTTACAAACAAAAGCTTCGAAGTGACCCCCAAAACACTCCAAAAGTTAACTTCTGGGTCAGAAAGGAAGGAAAATGCCTTGCTATAATTCCTGACAACTCATTAATCCAGCACCTTCACTGGAATCTGTCGTGATTTTGCAAGGAGCTTACTGTGTGCACATCATTTCACGGGTATTTCGGACTCTGTGGATGACAGGATCCTATGCTACTCTTCAGCAAATGTTTAGAACTAGGCTCCATAGTTTTCAGGTCCTCAGAACTTTCCTGTAAATCTGTTTTATCAGTACATGTTTAATCAAACAAGGTGTACAAGACACTGCATTAAACTCTAGGATAGCCATCCTGGAATATCACGGGTAACAGGCACTCCCTTCTGTTCTCTGAATCACCACCTAGACTTATGGACTTCTCTCTCTATGGCCAGTTTCTCTCTCTCTGCCTTGGCCATTTTATCCTGAAGGTAACAGCCCTCTGTGGACCATTACAGAGCCACTTCTTTACAACCACACTCTCTTAAGCTTTGGAAGGTCTGCTCCCCCGATTTTTCTTAGTGGTGTAAACAAGTTAAGAGTGTCTCCTGAGAATTGACTAGTCAAGCCCACACCCTGAAAGGCTTTTAAAACCTGGAAAGGATCTCAGAGATCACTTAGTCTAACCCCAATATTAAAAATGAGTCTGATGCCTGATGTCAAGTTGTAATAAGGATAAAGTTCAATTACCTTCTTTAGATCTACAACTATGATGATGGGGCTACACAACAGGAGACAACTTCCTGTTACATGTGTCTTTCAGGGGCACTGTGCCCGGTCTCATGACAAGGATGACACAAGATGACAGAGCATCGGGGAAGGCTGCTTGCATCTGTGGGTGAAAGAGTGGGTTGATCTGAATGACTATGGTGAGTTTTTCCTTCCTTCTATTCTAAAAAGGTGGCTAGCCAAAACATTGCCGGGTCTTGTGAGAGCCCTTCACATGAGCATCAAAGACTAAAAATCTATTCATTTTTTTTATTTTGGTGGAAAATTTTTTTGCTAAATAATTGTGTGATGATGATTCAGAAGCATATTTCAATGTTCAGCTTACTGAAATAGTTGGGGAGGATGAATGAAACACACACACACACACACAAAATCACCAAAAATGCTCTTTTTTTCATGCTTTAAGAGTAGCTGACCCCTGTAGGATCATCTCTGTAACCTCATGTGCCTCAGACTTCCAAATGTAGGCAGGAGAGATGACTAGCCTACTGGATGGCAGGTTTCAGGCCTGTGTTGCCTTCCAGTGTGGCCCATAGGTTGAAAGTTGCCTTCTCTTTTCCACTATCACTCATCCAAATGAACCTTCAAATTCCGTTTAGTCTGACGTTATTTCAGCACCTTACTGTCATAACTAAGAGCCCATCAGTAGAAAGATCCCACCATCAAGCAGACATCTATTCATCCCGACACCCTCCCCAATGCTGCCAACCTGTTTCTTCCTTAGCCAGAAAAATGCTCTCAATGATATCTGAGTATCAAATTGTAACCCTAGCTCTATTATCTGTGTGGTTCTTTGCTCTTTTTAATGTACTAACTCCTAATCTGGTGTCTCTTGCCATTATATTCACACTTCTATATCTCTAACAATACCAGGCTACACAGATGTCTAGCAGGTCATCCGAAACTGTTCATTATCCTGCCATTGGAAACAAAATGTATCATGGAATGTTATCTGCCAGGTAGATCCTAAACTGGGCTGGTATGTAGTGTTAGTACTCTGGGCAAAATTAGTTATTTAATATTGGGTGTGTACAAAACAACCTAAACACCTTCATCCTTTCTCTTTTCTTCCTCCCTTTCCCATTATTTTCCTTGAGAGAGTAATCTCTAAAAGAGTATTTCAAACAGTTCACAAAAAATTGATTTTTAAAAATGGATTTATTCTCAGGGAGGTGTTTGACCCAGTGGTTAGGATGCCACTTGGGACACTTACATGTCGTACTGGAGTGCCAGGATTTAGTCCTGAATCTGTGAATCAAGTTTGAACTTCCTGCTAATGCTCACCTTTGGAAGCAGTGGTGATGCCACCATACAGGAGACATGGACTGAGTTCCTGGCTCTAGGCTTCGCCTGGACCAGCCACAGTTGTTGTGGGTATGTAAAGAGTGAGCTAATGGATGGGAGATTGCTTTGTTTCTGTCTCAGCCTTTCATTAGAAACACTTTTTAAAAAATACTTGATATAAAAAATTGAAATCCAAGCATTTGAGGGGAATTTAAGAAGTCCATGAAAAATGATTATGGTTGAAAACTATGTATGAATTTAAAAAATGTTTGTGCCAACATGAATGTATCTTTTCATTCTGCTTTTCCAAGAATTCGTTGATGTATTCTAACATATACTGCCTCTATATCAAGTTCATTTAACTCTTGATTCATTTCCTATACTCCATCCACACATATGCAAACTCTGAAACTGCTCACTTTGGCTGACAGATTGACCATGTTTTTCTTAAGTTATATCCCCACTAATTTTCCTCATAAGTTTGATGAATCTTTTAACTATTTTCTTGAAAATCCTGTTCCCTTGTTTTTGTCATAGTTAGAATACAGTTTGTCTTCCAACTCCTCTTCTCCTTTGTTGATACATTTTCATGTCTTTTTTAAAACAAAGATGTGTCCCAATTTTTGTCCTTAATCCAGTTCTTACTTTCTATATCTCCTTTCTAGTGCTCTCAAGTACCCTACTATTTCAATTAATACCTCTAGACAGATGTCTCCTACATAGCAATCCTAGTTCAACTTAGTAGAATTCTAGCTTCATATTTTCAACCGTCTGTAAGATCATTTTACTTAAACGTCCTTATCTTTTAAATACAGTTTAGAAGTGAACAATCTTGTCCCCAAATCAACTCCCCTTCTTAATATTTATAAAATACGCAATTAACATTGAAATCAGGTTCAAAACAGAGTCACTTTCACTCTTCTATCTTTCTGAATCACATAGTTAATAAGCTGACAAGTTACAGTGCCTACCATACACCAGGTACACTGCAAGTTTGTAGTATGGCAAAAATTAGGAGAAAGAAAAAGAACTACAGCGATGGAGGAAAAAAGACAACAGCTCACCACTAAAGCGCTTATAGGTTAATAATGGGAGACACAGGCATTCAGCAGTCTCACAAATAAGCGTTAAATTCCAACTCTGAACAGTGCTTGAAAGAAAGGCATAAGCTACTCTGAGAACTTATTTAAGAGGAAGGCAGAAAAAAATATTCATTAGAAGAATTCTTACTGCACACCTACTAAAGGTTAGGCAGTATGTGTGCTAAAGTTTTTCAATCTCGTCCTGCAGTACCTCTCAAATCTACAGCACCTCTCAAATCTACAGCCTGCTCTCCTACGAGTCTTTCCAAAGAGCTTTCCAAGAGACACCATCCAATGTCTCTTCAAATGTAACTAACTCAGCCCATACACCTCTAGCAGTCAAATATAAGGGGACTTCAAAAAGTTCAAGAAAACTGGAATGAAAACATTAAGTTTATTTTGATGCCAAAAAATACTGAAATCCATGCATGGTTTTCATAATCTTTCCAAGATTTGAAGATCCTCAAATACAGAGACATAATGGGGTTTAAGGTTGCTTTCTTTTACTCTTTTGTTTTGAAGGCTCTCTGATGACAACTAATGTAACTGAAACTCTTGCAGTTAGGTATTCGAACTCCTACCTGAGACCAGGCCTGTGGTTTCTCCTTTTTATCTCCAAATTATTTCTGCTAGGTACCTGTCTTTCAGTAAAACAAGGTTATTCAATGTTCACAAATATGTCATATAGTTTCTTATTGGAAGTCATGTCCTCCACTTGCAGTCATGACTTACTTACTGAAAGCCTTCCTTCATACAGTTCAGCTTAACTGCTTTATAATTTCAAAAATCCATGCCTTATTCTCTCCAATACTTTGTACAAACAGCAAAGACTGAATTCTAACTACATATGGTACCACCCTCCACTCCACATACAATTTGGAAAAAAGATCTTATCATTAGACACTCAATAAGTATTTACTAAATAAATATTATCAGAAATGATTTTTGGTAGTTCTACATACATTATTTTTCTTTAAAAACAGAAACCAGGCCCGGCGGCGTGGCCTAGCAGCTAAAGTCCTCGCCGTGAAAGCCCCAGGATCCCATGGGTGCCGGTTCTAATCCACTTCCCATCCAGCTCCCTGCTTGTGGCCTGGGAAAGCAGTCGAGGACGGCCCAATGCATTGGGACCCTGCACCCGCGTGGGAGACCCGGAAGAGGTTCCAGGTTCCCGGCTTCGAATCAGCGCGCACTGGCCGTTGCGGCTCACTTGGGGAGTGAATCATCGGACGGAAGATCTTCCTCTCTGTCTCTCCTCCTCTCTGTATATCTGACTTTGTAATAAAAATAAATAAATAAATAATAAATAAATAAATAAATCTTTAAAAACAGAAACCAGGGTCCAGCGCAATAGCATAACGTTTAAAGTCCTCACCTTGAACATGCCGCAATCCCATATGGGTGCTGATTGTAATTCCGGGGGACCTGCTTCCCATCCAGCTCCCTGCCTGTGCCCCGGGGAAGCAGTTGAGGACGGCCCAAAGCCTTGGGACCCTGCACCCACGTGGGAGACCCGGAAGAAGTTCCTGGTTCCTGGCTCCTGGCTTTGGATTGGCTCAGTTCCAGCTGTTGTGGCCACTTGTGAGATCTGCCTCTCTGTCTCTCCTCCTCTCTGTATGTCTGTCTTTCTAATAAAAAAATAATATAAATCTTTAAAAAAGAACAGAAACCAGGCTTTCTTTCTTTTTTTTCTTCATAGTTCTTTTGTGTACTTGTTTTGTAACTACCTTATTGAGCTCCATTATTAGTCCTTTATCAAATATCTCGGGGCTGGTGCTGTCACCATTGGGGAGTGAGCCATCAGAAGGAAGTGCTCATTCTCACTCTCTGCCTATACAGCTTCCTCTCTGCAATGCTGCCTTTCAATGTAAGTCTTTTCTTTTTAAGTTTTTCTTTTTCCTGGTAATCATCTGAAAAGATATTATCATCTTAACCATAAAATGATAATACTATCTGTTGCACTGGTTAGAACTCCCAAGTCAACATGTTTTAAATGGGAAAAATGGACCTCTGATGTTTTTTCTTTTCTTACTGGTAATTATGTTAGCTATTGGCATAAAATAGTCATTTTAGAAGTACTTGTCTAAGTCACTAAATCTGATTTTGCATTTTTAAAATTTTTTATTTGAAAAACAGAGAGATTTTCCATTCATTAGCTTATTCCTCAAATGCCTGCAATAGCCAGGGTTGGGTCAGGCCAAGGCCAGAAGCCAGGATCTCCATTGAGGTCTCCTGTTTGAGTGACAGGGACCCAAACACCCGGGCCATCATCGCTGTAGTTCAGCATGTGGATTAGCAGGAAGCTGAACTGGAAGCAAAGGAGCCATAACTTGAACTGATAGAAGATTTAGGCATCCCAAGCAGGGACTAACCAGTGTGTCAACTGCCCACACCTAATCTTTTCTTCTCTATTAAAATTGTATTTGTACTCTTCTGGGATTTCTCTCTCAGACTGAGCTATGTACTTTAAGTGAAAGAGAGGTCTGAAGATTCTGTAATAAGAATAATCTTGTACAGCTAGATAAATGAGACATTGAGCTTATCACTATCTATAGAATTATTTAGAGCCTTTAAATGAACATACCATGGTAACCGGAGGAAGGCAGAGTTTGCCTCCAACTAAACCAGAAAAGGATGGCGGAATTCTGGTGGGCCCCTCAGGCTGTGAGACCACTGTTGCACCAATGAGGGGCACCTATGTCCCCCCACCAAATAAGGGCCAAGGTGACCCCCCATTGTGGCTTCCCTGTCAAGGAGAGTTTAAAAAGGCCCTTCCTGTCTCTTCCATGCTCTTCTTCCTCTGCAGCCTTCAACTTCACCTCTGTCTTTCTGCTGCTTGGGGAAGGGAAGCCCGTGACCGTGGTTCCCTGAAATTAAGGCCATCTAAATTCTTTTCATATATTCGGCTGAGTTATTCTTTCCCTGGTGGTCAGCGAATCTAACATTTTGGCAAGTGGCGAATCTAACAAAAGGTAAATACTATGGTAAGAATGACCTTAGTTTTCTATAAGAACAAAGAGAATGTTAAGCAGTGAATGAAAGGTAATAGAATGTGAATTTGAAGTGTTACAGGACCTGATGATACTGCTAAATCTGTTTTATGTGTACTTATGAGAAAAAGTTTTTTCTTTACAAAAATTATTTGATAGGCAGGAAGAGGGGGAGGAGAGAGAGAGAGAATCTCCAGTCCACTGGTTTATTCTTCCCAAATAAAATGGCCAAGACTGAGTTGGGCTGAAGCCAAAAGCTGAAATGGTAGAATTCGGACCTGGTGCTGTTACACAAACCTAAGTACTCCCACATGGAACACAGGTATCCCAATTGGCTTCTTAATCACCAGACCAAACACCTCTCTGAAAGTCATTTTTAAGGTTGAGAATAAAAACACATCTGCTAAGATGATATACTTTTAGAAGATCATAATATAAGTTATAAACATTGATAATTTAAATCTGTATCTTAAATGGACAGAAAATAAGCCTAAAGAAAACAAATAAGCTCTCTACTGCATTCTATTCCAAATCAACATTCTCAATCACTTGTGTTTTGCCACCCTGAATGGTAACAAAGATCTTAGAATGATAACATGCATTCCTGGGTTATGCAACAGATAGTGAGCCAAGATGTTTTCCCTCATTTCAGTCGGTTAACAGATTCGTCATCATCCCAACCAATTAGCCATAGGCATTCCAAAGGAGAGAAATTATTCTCTACTAGCTGCAGTCTTCATGGTAAGTTAAGCAAAACCACATGGCTTGCTTTCTTTGTACTCTTTTTTGGAGAGATCTAGTAAATCAAACACTTTCAGGCTTTACTGACGTTATCCAAAAATAAAATATGTCTCAAAGGAGTGTGGATGACTCAGGGCGGTCAACTCTCCCTGTGCCTCGATTTAGACTGTGGGGCTATTTTGGTTTGTCCTAACTGGTTGGTTGTTGTGGTCTCTGAGCAGGCCCAACACACTCGTCAAAGCAGTGCTTTGTCATAGAATAGAAGCTTTGTGGTTAAAAAAGAAGAAGAAGAAGAAGAAGAAGAAGAAGAAGAAGAAGAAGAAGAAGAAGAAGAAAATAAAAACAAAACAAAACCTGACAACTTTCTGGCCCCTTATGAAAGAAGAAAACTGAATCACAGTGTGGTCAGCAGCTATCACAGTGACCTCCACAGGGCTGCTCGGGCCTTTGTCATATTGGATTTTTAACATTTCATATATTGTTTTTGGAAACAGCAACTTGCCAAGGTCAAGCGGGGTGACGGTGCTCAGATGGTGCTGATGGTGCAGACCCAGCAAAAGAAGGGTGGGCTCCTTTTCTCAGTTATCACCAGGAGCTCATTCTTCCTGAGGCAAGCAAAGCACTTTGTGCAGGGTTTGCAGTTAGAGTGCTATTTCTTGTTTTACATTTACTTAGTGCCCCGAGGAGTTTTAAAAGATAATGTTTTTTTTAAAAAAGCACCTATGTATTTGATAGACGGGAATCTCCCATGTTTTTCACTCCCCAAATGCCTGCAACAGTTAGGCCTGGGCCAGGCAGAAGCCAGGAGCTTAGGATTCAGTTTGGGTCTCCCACATGGATGACAGGGACCCAACTCCCTGAGCCATCCCTGCTGCGTTCTGAGCGTGTGCTACAGGATCCTGGAGCTGAGAACAGAGCCAGGACTGGAATCCAGGCACCTGTGTGGATGAAGGGGCTCCAAGAAGGTTTTTAGTTACCACACTGCCAGATACCTGTCCTCAAAAGGATTCTTTAGAAGTTTCTAGAGCAGCTCCCAGAAAGCAGACCAGAGATTTAGGCAGTGGTCTTCAGCACAATTTTAAAAAGGCTAATTTTTTAAAAATTTAGTATACACATGCATGTCAGACATTCAAGTTATCACTTATTTATCACTTCTTATATATTGCTTTTTCTCTGATATTTTACGTTTCCTATCAGGCTTTTCTTAAAGCTGATATGTTTTTGCTGTAAATAAAGAATACTGTTGGGCCCAGTGCAGTAGCCTAGCAGCACAAGTCCTTGCCTTGCACATGCTGGGATCCTACTTGGGCCCTGCCTCCCACATGGGCCCCTGCCCTGGGAAAGCAGTCGAGGACAGCCCAAAGTCTTGGGACCCTGCACCCACTCCAGGAAGTTCCTGACTCCTGGCTTCCGATCGGCCCAGCACCAGCCGTTGCAGCCGCTTGGGGAGTAAATCATTGGACGGAAGATCTTCCTCTCTGTTTCTCCTCCTCTCTTTATATCTGACTTTGCAATAAAAATAAATAAATCTTAAAAAAAAAAAACAACACTAAGTAGTTATTTTTTGTCCTAGCATGACTTCCAGGCTAGAGTACAGTAATTTAGAGACGCAGATTTTATAATCAACTGAAATTTCTGTATTTTGTTAGCAAATTGTTTCAGCTGCCTCTGGCCCACATTTGCAAATCTGAGATAATAAAATTTGTCACTCATAGCCCAACATCAAGAGTGTGGATGAAAACAGAAACAATTGCCTTGTATCTTGGAAAAGTGGTTATTCATGTATTTGAAAGTCATAGAACCATCACACTATGTATATAACTGCCTAAGGATAAAAAGTAGGGTAAGTTCACAACAATATCAATGTTTCCAATTTGTTCAGTATTACATGCCAGGCATTGTGCTAAGTGCTTCAAAAATAGTCTGACTAGCCTTTGATTAGCCTTTGGGGTAGCACTATTTTACTGCTGTCATCAATTTACAGCTCAAGAAACTAGGGCTTTCCAAGAGCTTTTTCCTCAGTAACAGAGTCAGGTAGTCTGGCCCTTCTCTGAATCTGAGTGTTGACTGGGCTAGCAAGTTTGTATTTCCCCCTCTAACACCTAATAAGGCAGAATAAAATATCCTTAATATTCTCCTAGTTTCTTATGGTGAAAAGTCTTAATTTCCCTTTGTATTTTGTCATTTGACTTTCATTTCCTGTTTTGGGTTTTCTGCTTTTATCACTCAGCCTTCACTTCTGCCTGTATCATTCTTCTGACCTAAGTTCCAGTTTGGGCGCTTTTTCTTCCACGTTTCAGTTCCTCACATTCTGTTCAGCACATGAAGTTACCTTTTATGGTTTGCACTGTTTTCATCTCTCTTCTAGTTTTCCTAGGCTTTCCTTTGAAACCCTCTAGGATAGACTTCAGCAAGTATTTCCTGATTTCAATGCTATTCAGATCTTTAAAACATTCATGGACAACAAATACCATGAAAAAACTATGTATGGATTTAAATTTCTGTGGATTAAAAAAGTCTGTGTACCAAAACAGACTTAAATTTCTACTTCCAATAACTTTTTGAAGTGCCCCATATTTTAGCAGCACCTACAGTTTTCTGTTTGGACAAAGAGGATAGACAGTGGCAAGAAGCAGGGAGACAGAATGCTGTCTTGGTGAGAGGCAGAGAAGACAGAAAGCCTTCCAGAATATTATTCATCAAGACTATTTCTGCTGATTATCTGATTTCAGTAGAACGTTCAGAGAATATTAGGACTTACAAATTATCCTTACATATTTTGTTAGGCAAATTTTGTTTTGTTGAGAAGTTCACTACACTATCTGATATGCTTTCAGTCCCTGTCATTAAGAATCCAGGTTTTCCATGGCTCAGTAAACTAGCCATGGGCCCCTTAGTACTTGGAAGGATGCTAGGCTAACAGCAGAACGAGGTCCTGGTTTTATTGCTGACTTTCTGGGCGGTTGCTAGCAGATTATCTTGTTTCCTCACTGGTAGGATGAATTCAAAGAAAAGGAATATTTCCAACTAGTGAGAGTCATTACAGGATTTTAAAATTGGAGCGGTCTTGGTGATCACCTAGTTGGTAGTAGGTAGTTTACTCTTCTAGTCATTATAAACGCATTAGAAAAAAAACTAAAGGTGAAAGCTGTGATTTTTATGTAAGCAAGATAAGGTAACAGAATTTCCTTATTATTGGACATGTCTGGAGATTCTGTTGGTGAGCTGACAATATTCATCTGTACTTTTTACAAAACAATTTATCTTAAAGTTATTTCTGTCCCCACACAAAAATAGGCCAATCTCCTATTTCTTATAAACCTTTTAATACGATACATAGTTATGAGGTGCCATATGATGTTTTGAAACATGCATACCATCATGTTCAATCAGGATAAACTTATCCATTTCCTTAAACATTCACCAGCACAACAGAACCGAGGAACTCTTACTCCTATATAGCTGTCACTTCATAACAACTTTCCCCCACCTCTCTCTAGTTTCCAGTAATCACCATTATGCTTTTTAACTTCTATGAAATAACTGTTTTAAGATTTCACATGAGAATGATATCATGAGGCATTTCGTTTTCCAAATTTGGCTAATTTAATATAACGACTGGTACTTCCATCCATGTTGTTGTGAATAAGAACTTCAACCTTTTAAATGGCTCAGTAGTATTCGTGTGTGTGTATGTGTGTGTGTGTGAACATATGTATCCTATCTTTTTTATTCTTTCAAGGATAAAGCACTATGGATAAGCTTTTAGGTTGTTCTATTTCTTGCAATTGGTAACACAGACGTTTCTTTAACAGACAGATTTCATTTCCTTTGGATATACAACCAATAGAAAGATTGCAACGGCACATCATAGTACTAGTTTTAGTTCTTTTTTTTTTTTAAGGATCCTCTACATCGTGTCCACAATGGCTATATCAATTTATGTTCACCCCAACAGTATTCAAAGGTTCCCTTTTTACACATCCTTACTACCTGATATCTTGCTCTTTTTGATAACTAATCTAACTACGATGAGGGGGTTTCTCACTGCAGTTTTTTTTTTTTTTAAGATACTTTAATTTGTTCATTTGAAAGGCAGAGAAAGAGATCTTCCATATACTGCTTCACTCCCTAAATGGCTGCAAAGGCCCAGGCTGGTCCAGATTGAAGCCAGGAGCTTCATTTGGGTCTCTCATATGGTTGTAGGAGCCCAAACACCTGGGCCTTCTTCACTGCTTTTCTCATGCCGTTACAAGGAAGAAATACTTGAATGTTGGCCCCTCATTGTAGTTTTGATTCGCATTTTCCCAAATAGTGATCTGAAACATTTTTCACACACTTGCTACCCATTTTTTTAAAATTTTGATTACCCATTTGAATGTGTTTTGAGAAATGCTTATTCAGACCTATTACCCATTTTTAAGTTGGATTATTTGTTGTTGTTGTTTTGGAGTTTTTTGGCTATTGTTTTACTTATAGATCCTGGTTAATAAATCTGTTCATTTAGTTTTATTGGAAAGGCAGATCAGATTCACAGAGAGAAGAAGAAACAGAGAGAAAGATCTTCCATCTGCTGTTTCATTCCCCGAGTGGCCACAATGGCTGGAGCTGAGTTAATCCAAAGCCAGGAGGCAGGAGTTTCTTCTGGATATGCTATGAGGGTACAGGGTCCCAAGGACTTGAGCCATGCTCTACTGCTTTCCTAATGCCACAAGCAGGGAACTGGATGGGAAGTGGAATCCATATAGGATCCTGGTGCTTGCAACGTAAGGATTTAGCCATTGAGCCATCATGCAGGGTCCTCTGGTTATTAATTCTTATCAGATATACAACTTGCAAGTATTTTCTCCCATTCTGAAGATGTCTCTTCATTTTGCTGTGCAGAAGCCTTACTCTGGTAGAACCCCATTAATTTCTTCTTGCTTTTATTTCCTGTACTTTCATTACTTGTCCATTCTCCAATATCCTGAAACACTGCCCCATATATTTTTCTAATAGTTTCAAAGTTTCAACCTTAAATTCAGGCCTTTAACCCATTTTAAAGATGTGGTTTCTGTTTTGCTTTATTTTTTACATTTGTTTTCATTGGAAAGGCAAATTTACAGAGAGAGGGAGAAAGATCTTCCATCTGCTGGTTCACTCCCCACATGGCTGCAACAGCCAGAGCTGAGCTGATCTGAAGCCAGGACCAAAACCAAAACTTTGCTTTCAGTTTGGAGATCCTTTAACCCTTTTTTCATTTATAATTGACTTCTATAATTTATATTAAACATTAAAAATATATAATGGTGCAAAATAGAAGCAAAAAATCAATATTTATATATTGTTTATGAAATAAACCTGTCATTTTTATTTAGAGAAGGAAGCTCAAAACAAAGACAATACATAGTTTACTTCAAAAATATAAGTTGTGACAAAAAAAACTTCAAAATATTACCACTGAATAATTCAGAGTCTAGAGCCTTTTAGAACTGTCTGAATTTGCATACTGATTTCCCACTAAAAATAGATATATAGATATACACATATACATATGGTTTTGCAATATTTGATATTCTTATATTTTACGTGAGCATCCAGCTCTCCAAATTTTTAAAAATGATGAGGATGCCTGGCACAATGGATTAACTGGCTAGTCCTCCACTTCCAAGCACCGGGGTCCTATATGTACACCAATTCGTGTCTTGGCTATTCCACTTCTCATCCAGCTCACTGCTTGTGGGAAAGCAGTGGCGGATGGTCCAAGTCCTTGGGACCCTATACCCATGTGGGAGATTCAGAAGAGGCTCCTGGCTCCTGGTTTCAGATTGGCTCAGCTTTGGGTGATGCAGCCATTTGGGGAGTGAGCCAGTGGATGAAAGATCCTTCTGTCTTTCCTTTTCTCTGTAAATCTGCGTGTTCAATAAAAGTAAATAAATCTGAAAAAAAAATGTTAATGGGGGGCAGATTTGGCTTTGCAGTTATATCCCAATTAAGACACCCACATCCCACACAGCAGTCCTTGGGTTTGATACCCAAGTCAATTACTAACTCAGTTTCCTGCTAACGCACTGGGAGGCAGCAGTGATTGGGTTCCTGCCACACTGGTGGGAAACCTAGGCACTCAGCTTTGGTCTGGTCCTCCCCAAGCCAGTTGTTGAAAGTATGTGGGGTATGAACTAGCAGGTGGGAACTCTGGCTATTTCTCAAATTAAAATTTTTAAAAGTTGCTTTAAAAAATGCTGATAGAAGGAATAGAGATCTAGTGTGTAGAGAAGAATGGATAAACATCAGGAATACAGAAGACTCTTACATTATGAAAAGGGGACAAAAGTTGTAGACAACAAAGGGAATCACATTAGGAATCTGGAATACCATGAACAGTGATTTTTACATTATAGTTGCTAAAAAAAATGAAAGGAAAAACAAAAAAAATGCCATTCCATTGCACACAAGATAGGCAGGAGAAAAATATGAAAAATGACTCAATTTAATCTGGTTGAAAACACTGAGAAAAACTGAGTGAGCCAACAAGATAGTAATGTAGAATAAGATCTTTTGTCCTGAGGAGACTACTTGTTTTCTTCTTAAGAATGATAGATAATCCAAGAAAACTGCCTAAAATCAGGTTAGGCAATCCACCACATGACCAAAAGTCACCCAGCTCACTCAGAGTCCCATCTAAAAATCAGAAATTCTAAAAACTCACGTTTGTATCCTACCAATTTGGTGAACACACAATAGAGCAAAGCAAGAGCCTAAGCTGGGTGGTTCAAATCCTTTATTATTTAGAGGGAGTCACAAAGAGCAGCGAACCAAAGAATTGGAAAGAATCTTGGAGGACACTGAGCCTCCTTACTTTCCAGATGAGGAACTAGTGGAGGTTGCACAGTGAGTCAGTAAAACACCAATACTAGAATCCAACTTGCCCAAGCAGTGCCACACGCCTCCTTCCAGGGCATATTTAGTTCTGCTTGTTTGACATTTATGCCATTCCATGCCAAAGTCCCCTTGAAAAATTTTTTGTGTATTTTTTCCATCTGCTGATTATACGAAATTATAAATCCATTAGAAAGGAACTGTGCATCTTTACCTGAGAAGAATTCTAATGGACATCTAAATTATGTAGACACTTCCTTTATAAAAGCTGTTGGAAAGCTAGGTGTCCCTCAAATACTTCTTAAATATAGAGATGGAAGAAAAGGTAGGTGTGGAAAGAGAATTATGCTGAAACATCAACATCATACACACACAAATACAGAGAAATACTCCAAGCATATACAGACAAAATTATATCCTATCTGTTCAAGGACATGAAATTGAGACTATAGGATTAAAGGGTTAGAGAGTCTTCTTTGATTCATTTCAAAATATGGTGATAACAAGTCACTTTTTGTAGCAAGATGTGGTGTCACATGCTAAAGTTAGTTAACTGGACAGTTGACTTTTAGAAAGCACAGATTTTTAAAAGCTGTTTTACTTGATAAGTTTCTACAATATTTAGGAATATTTTATTTCTATTCCATTCACAAAATAAATTTAACAATAAGAAACTTAAATTAGGCACATAACTAGGACATATAAATACCAGGGATCCTTCCCTTGGTTTAACTGACGTGTTAGCATAGGCTATACGTTTGAACATGATGGGACTGTGCAAGACAATTAGTCCTCGTTTTAGCTGCTGAGATACTGTGCTCTTTCATACAACTTTACTATCAACCTACTGATCACAGACTGTCTGGATGTAGAAAACACGAGATTCAAATTACCAAAAATGACACTCTTACTGTATCAGTTTTTCTACAGGTCAACGGCTTACTATAGCTGGAAACAATTGATGAAGAAATAACTTCAACATCTGTGATATAGTCTCACAAAAATTACTTCTAACTTTATGACAGTTCTATTTACAGGAATACACCAGTCAGTACTTTAGAGATCATTATTTTAAAATCATATCAAGTTTGAGAAAAACAGAGCTTTTAGTTAGAAAATCTTTACAGCAATGCTAAATGTAGATTTTTAACTAGGAAAGCAGCATTGTTTCATTTTAATAAAAGGTAATTTTTTTCAAATCCAAATAAAAACACTGTCATGGACTAACTACCATGGCATTTTCTAGACAACAGACATTCCAGTACCATAATAGTTGGCCTGTAAGTAGCATACAGGCAGTTTATTTCTTTGGCAAATAACCCTGCTAATGAGCTTCCTGGAAAAGAGAAGCAAACACAGACAGAGGTCTAATTTTAAAGTTCTAAATTTTAGTATGTCATTCTTAGCTATATGTGAATAAGCATATCCTACTACCAGGCACAAAATAGCTAATGGCACAAAGTTTCATCTTCCTAGATGTTTGCTGAAGTCATTTAAAAATCAAATATATTTCTTAACAATGCTCATTCAACAACTAATGAACTATAGATTTAAACACGGCAAACATTCAAATAATTAGGAAATTTAAGACTTGATTTTCCAAGAACTATTCATGGGAAGTGTATCAAATGAAAAGATCAGAGGTTGCCCTTTAATAACTGTATAGTAAATTTTCAACACAAGTTAGAGGGATGTGGTTAGTTATTCAAACTTTATAGCTTCTAACAAATTCAATTTTGCATTATAAAATAAATATTATGAAAGGCTGTCTGAAGAACACGATATGCTCGGTATTATCTGTGGAAGTAACAGAATTACCAGAACGTTTTCTATCTCAAACAGAAACTTCATCAGATACAGATTACAGGGAGGGCCAGAAAAGTTCAGCAGTCTAGCAAGATGGCAAGGTACAGTCTGATGTGCCATTTGGAGTGGGCCATGAGAACCCAGATGTACCAGGAACCAGATGGTGGCCAAGCTGTCTCCTGAAAGGGCCAAGTGCAGTTAAGAGCTCTTGCTTTGCTAAGAGGGGGCTAGTGTGGGTAAGAGCTAGGGGACCATGGTGAGAGTCACTTCTCTTGGCTGCCACTAGTCCTTCTCCTTCCAGCCCCTACAAAGTCTTCTTAAGGAGGTGCCACTTTAAAATCCTCTGGGACAGGCAGGGGAGACACCCACATCCCGTAGTGCTGGTTCCAGCCCTAGCTCCTCCGCACTTTTGACACAGCTCCCTAATGTGCCTTGAAGGCAGATGATGATGCTCCAAATACTTGGGTTTTGGTCTCTCAAGCAGGACACCTGGGTGGGGTTCAGCACAGGCTGTTCTGGGTATTCGGGAGTGAACCAGCAAATGAAAGGTCTTTCTCCCTTTCAAATCATAATTTAAAAAAATTTTAAATAGCCTGACTAGCCATTCACAAGCCTCTGGACCACCTCTGAGATTACTTTGCTTAAAAATACTCTCAAGTCAGAAGATACACTGTAAGAAACAGTATTCTAGGGCCCGGTGGTGTGGCCTAGCGGCTAAAGTCCTCGCCTTGAACGCCCCGGGATCCCATATGGACGCCAGTTCTAATCCCAGCAGCTCCACTTCCCATCCAGCTCCCTGCTTGTGGCCTGGGAAAGCAGTCGAGGACGGCCCAATGCTTTGGGACCCTGCACCCGCGTGGGAGACCTGGAAAGAAGTTCCTGGCTCCCGGCTTCGGATTGGCGCGCATCGACTCGTTGCGGCTCACTTGGGGAGTGAATCATCGGATGGAAGATCTTCCTCTCTGTCTCTCCTCCTCTCTGTATATCTGACTTTGTAGTAAAAATAAATCTTTAAAAAAAAAAAAAAAGAAACAGTATTCTATTGTAGACAGAGGAGAGAGAGCAGGGTTTCTTCCCCAAGATCCACCTGCAATACTCTGGACACAGACTTTTTTAATGCAATAATATCACGTAACTTGCAATAGCGCATAATTTTTTGCTTTGGAAAGGAGCAAAAGAGGGGAAAACTTGACAGATTTGTAGTCCAACTGTTGACATTACACAGGTTCAGTGTATATATTTCCCCGCATTTCCAGCTTCCATTTTCTTAACTAATTTTTCCCTTTCACCTGTACTTCTCCAACTTATAAATTCAACCTTTCATGTAAAGTTATTTTTAAGCTACCTCTATTGCTTTTGCAGCACCGGCTGTGGTCCCTGGCTCCAGCATCCCATGCCTTCCTCACTCTGGGTCTTGTCCCTCAGCTTGATAGTACACTCCCTCCAGTCGCTTCCTGAGAAAGAGCAAAGCAGAAGGAAAACTTGGACATCTTGATCATTTGGAACTGTCTTTATTCTAACTGTACAACAGACAATCTGGCTGGGTATACACACTTCTTTTCTGTGTTCCTGGACAAGAGAAACTGGCATTCTTGGTTTCATTCTAGTCATAGGTTAGCTGCTCTATTACCCCAGTCCTGGTGCAAAGGACCAAGCAACTTTTTAAGTGCAGGCGAATACCTTCGAACCACTGTTTACTGAACCTTAAAACTAAGTAATCCCAGCCCATTAACATTGTGTAAACTTTTACATTATTTTCCCAAAACATTTAGATATCTATTTTGGTCCTGTTGTTTGTGTAACATGTTTACTCCCCCCGCTTTTTTTTTCTGCCAATGTCATATGTTAAACTGGCTTACTTCGTAGTTTACAGGACAATATTACTCTTTTTGTGTTTTTTGCCTTCCGGGTTTGTGCATTCATTCAGTAAACATCTCCTTTCTCGGTGTCTCCACTGAGCTTCCTCTCTCCTCTACTTCCATTCTTTTTCCCTTCTGAGAAAATCCACTGTATGAAAAATTGTATTTACTCCCAAGACAAATTAGGAGAGTAATTATTCCCGAGCCCACAAGCAGTCCCAGCCAGAGGCACCTGCCTTCCCCAAGACAAGTCTCTCCACTGCTGCAGACAGCCAGGCCCGCCCAAGTGCAGGCAGTTTCTGAAGATGAGAGCAGGGGACAGTCAGAGGGGCTCAGGACAGCAAGACCTGGAGCACCGCCAACTTGCGGTGGTCTTTTTTTCTCTCACTTCACCTCTGCATGTCAATTTTCACCTGATTTTGGTCAAAAGGCCAAGAAACGATTGTGTATCAATTTTCTAGTCAACTCCTTTGCCTTCTTGTTTCTTTCCTCATTTATATGGCTACAACTGATTTGTCACTTTCTACATTCTTCAGTTTTCTAATATTTGACTTTAAACTTACTAGTTTCAAAGCCAAACAAAACATGAAAGTACTTTTTATTACCACTTTTTACTGCTAATTAACCTTTTTCTGTGCCTCAGTAGACCCCGTCTGTGGTGGGCATGAAGAAAGAGAGGGTGCCCAGAGCAGGAATGAGCCCTGCAGCTCAATCCTCTCAACTACAAAAACAAAACCTCTCCCTTCCAAGAACTTGCTTTTGGGTCCAGAAACCTGTATTTTACTCAATGATACAAAATACCACAGACACATGCTATCTCTTACTCCATGTGAGTCCTGTTCTAGGTGTGAAAGATATAGAGACCAGCACACACTCCCAGGAGCTTAGTGGGAGAAACTAACAGATAAGCAAACAATCTCATCCCACTGGCCAATGGGGCTAACAGCTGCACGTTTAAAAAAAAACAAACACAACTTGGAGGTGGGGGGGCAGGCAAGGTTGACTACTGGACGCAGGTGGCCCATTCCAAGGTCAAATATTTTTAAAACAGAAACCCAGTTTCCGGACTAAAAAAAATTAATTTCTGAATGTGGGAACTTTGATGCTAAAATTCTTTCACACACTAATCCACATGCAAGCAAATTATCTCTATTGCAGACCACTCATTATCATGCATGCCTGCTTAGATCAGGACCGTCCCTCAAAACGGGCATCACTTTGAGGAAAAGGTGTGTAAGTTACAACTGGACAGAATCAGGACTCAGCCCTTTGTGGCTATGTGAACAACATAAAAAGGTATGCAACCCCCTGGTTGTATTCACTGATTTTGTCAGTCCTTTAAAAAATGGCTTTGCAAGGGGATGATGGGGAATTCAGCTTTTTTATCTTGCAGAAGCTAGGTGTACACCTAAATTGACACCAGCAGGGTTCTTGTTTTTCCTTTCATGTCAAACTCCCCAGTTATACTTAATCCACAACTTTCCACATTTTCCTAAGGAAGGGGCAGTTCAAAAGGTGTTTTCAAGCTGTTGACTACTTCTGAATGTGGTCTAATTTGTGTTTTTTACTTTCAACACCATCTCAGAAGGTCTAACCCTGCCTACAGAGACTACATGCAGAGACCTCGCATAGCCACCCCAACAGAATGCGGGTTCCTGTCACAGTCAAGATCGCAGTTACTCT
The DNA here is from genome assembly GCF_030435755.1 of Ochotona princeps. Taxonomy (NCBI): domain Eukaryota; kingdom Metazoa; phylum Chordata; class Mammalia; order Lagomorpha; family Ochotonidae; genus Ochotona; species Ochotona princeps. Next base: position 21,699,918 of record NC_080841.1, read on the forward strand.
GACACAATTCTTTATCTTAAAAAGCGGGAGAGGGTAGATTTCACGCGGTCCCTGGTGGGCGCAGGGCCCAGGACAAGGCTCCCTGTTTCTTTTTCTTTCTTTTTTTTTTTTTTTTTAAGGCATCAGAGCACTGGGCAGAAATCACGAGTGCTCCCTGTTTTAACAGCATCAGCTTCGGCCCTGCGACCTTCAGGGCCTCTGACCCCGCAAACACTACGGCCCGTCTCGCCACGGCAGACAACGTCCCCGCCGACTCGGGCCGAGGGGTCTGCGCCCCAGGCCGCCTGGAGCTCGCCGAGGCCCCATCAGCTCCGCAGGGGCGTCTCCCGGCGGCCTCAGCCCTCGCCGAGCCCACCAGAGAACTTTCCAGAACCCTGCCCCTCCGGGAAAGCCCGGAGTCGCCATCCAGCAGGGAACCTTGATTCATTCGTTGAACGCCTGCCCACTCCAGCTGGGAAGTGGCCACCGTTCCAACCTCAGGAGTCGGCCCCGCAGAACCCGCACCGCTCAGGCACGGCCCCGGACCCTGAGGAGATCCCGCAGCGCTCGCCCGCCCGGTACCCTCGCCCGCCTTTACCTCACCCGACCCCACCGCAGCCACCGCCGCTAAAATTAGCAGCCGCCGCAGCGCGCTCACGTGCGCGCGGCCGGGCGGGGGCGGGGGGCCAGGGGCGCGGCCCGGTGACTCACCGGCCCCGCCCCTCGCTCGCTGAGAGCGCGCTGACGTCAGCCGCTTCCCCGAAGAGTGACGTCAGCGCGCCTCGGGGAGGCCGGGAGGTCTCCCGTAGAAGGTTCCTGCAGTTTCGATCCTTAAAGGCACCAAGCCTGGGAACTTTGAAAGGAGGAGAGGAGTCCACTTAACCATCTCGACTTATTCTTCTTTTTTGTACTGAGACGTGTGGAGTCGTGAGCTCCTTCCTTGAAGTCCCAGGACCGCCTCCTGGAAGCCCTCCATGATTAACTAGAAAGCCATCTTAGTTGCCCTCTGTGGCCCTTGATTCCTAAATCCATAACTTGCAGCCTCTTGGCGCAAGCCAACGCCTGTACTGAAAGAGCGAGCCAGCCAGCACTTCAAGTGTTTGTGTAGTCTGTCAGTTTGCACCACACTTGGGTCATTTGTTGTGTGTCCAAAGTGTCTTTAGTCGTGTGGCTGAGATTTGAGACAGCTTAATTTCTCTGGTGGAGCCCGTTTCCAAACCCTCCTCTTCAACTACTGGGACCTGTGGAAGCTTCCAGAGGCGAGAATCCTGCTTATGCTCAGTCAGCGCCCTCACAGGAGGCTTAGTTCATGGAGGCTTTCTGTGTGCAGGGTTTTTGGATACCACCCCCACCCCAGCTCCTCCTTATTCAATCCCCGTCTCTCTCCTGGATGGGTGTTAGGAAGCCCACTGCACTGATGAGAAAGGAGGAGGGTGCACAGGAAGATTAACCGCGGAGTGAATCTCAAGCCCGTCATGTTTTTAGTGAGCTTGGCTCACTCTAGTCCCAGCCCTGTCAGGCCTGCCCTTGACCCTTGTTTCCTGAGAGGTCATCTGGCCCATCAGCGACTGGTCTGCCCAAGAACAAAAGAAATAACGAGTTGCTCCTGGATCACAATTCCCAATGAAGATGCCTGTCGAGATGGCACCCACCTCCTCGGTGGGTGTCGCCTCTGTGTGTCCCCCCTTCCTGCTCCTAGTGCTTGTGGGTGGCTGTCCAGGGTGCTCCCTGGGAGATGGGGAAAGCTGAGGGCGTGGGGAGGGAGGAGTTGTGGGGGGTGCTGTCCACACAGGGGCTGAAGCGTGAGGGGTTGGCTTGCCTGCCAAGCCAGCCCTGCTGTGTGTGTTAACCAAGGAGACATGGATCCACCTGCCGGGAGCCCCACAGCCTGTTATTGGTGGAGAGTCCTAGTTGTGTGGTGTCCCTTTCGAAGGTGAGAGTGAGGTAAGGCCGTGGACATGGATGTGGTTGGTAAAGGATAATGTGGCCACAGCTGTGATGAAAGAGAAGCCGAATAATGTTAGGAAGTAAGGATAAACGTGAAGTTGCAGGGAGGAAACGAGTAAAGGACACAGTCTGAGGCCCAGGGGCTGCTGCCTCTTCCCCTTCCCTTCTCACTGCCACCAGGTTTGAAGACAGAGGAGGGCCGCCTTTCTCCCCCATCTCCACTCCCCAGTGTGGGCATTGGCTCCCACTGGGATGACCCGATGAAGTTCCTTGCCATTTTTAAACCTCTGTAATAAGGGTCTTGTGTGTCATTTCAGAGTTGGATTTTTGATCTCCCCAGCTTTTCTTCAACCCAGAAGCCCCATTAAATGTCATTAGGAGCCATAACTGTGACCAACTACTAATGTGAAAGGATTGTGCTCCCAGGCAAACATCCCCAGCAAGCGAAGGAACAGGAATCCTGGGTCTGTGCCCAAGCGTGCTGATGACTCACTGTGTGACACAAAGCAAAGTGGCTGCCTCTGGTGGAGGGAGCATCCTGGGCCCCTTGGGGCATGCACAGCCTGTCCCCAGACAGGAGGAAGGGCATGAAACCAGGGATTGGCTCCCTGCAAGGTGCAGACCCAGGAGCCCATGCTGGGTTCAGGTTCATGGTCCTGCCTCAGCAGGGCAGCTGTGAGCTGTGTTCCTGTGAGCACCTGCTTCCTGTGGAGCCACCAGGGTGACTTGAGCCTCAGGATGGCATCTGCCCTCTGGGACAGCATTCTCAGAGGTTAGGAACACACTTGGATTACTCCTAACTCCACTGTAATAACTTGCTATAAGTTTCCCCTCTAGAGATTTATTTGAAACTTTTTTCATCTATTTCTATATCAGCCCATATAGCATTTTCTTTTCTTTTTTTTTAAAGATTTATTTATTTTATTACAAAGTCAGATATACAGAGAGGAGGAGAGACAGAGAGGAAGATCTTCCATCCGATGATTCACTCCCCAAGTGAGCCGCAACGGCCAGGAACTTCCTTCAGGTCTCCCACGCGGGTGCAGGGTCCCAAGGCTTTGGGCCGTCCTCAACTGCTTTCCCAGGCCACAAGCAGGGAGCTGGATGGGAAGTGGAGCTGCCGGGATTAGAACCGGCGCCCATATGGGATCCCAGGGCGTTCAAGGCGAGGACTTTAGCCACTAGGCCACGCCGCCGGGCCCTCATATAGCATTTTCAAGCAAGAACATATGCATTTAGATAAAAGTGTCTCAGGCCTAAAACACGGAAAACACTATGTAAAGGTTTGTGATGATAATGACAGGGTTTAACCATTACAATGTTAAATCTAAGTAAATATAACTTGATGATAAAATCATGAATCCAGGGGGCCGAACAAGCTTCTAATGTTCAAAGAAGGCCCAAAGCCTTGAGACTCTGCAACCGTGTGGGAGACCTGGAGGAGGTTCCTGGCTCCTGGCTTCAGATTGGAGTAGCACCGGCCGTTGCGGCTCACTTGGGGAGTGAATCATTGGACGGAAGATCTTCCTCTCTGTGTCTCCTGCTCTCTGTATATCTGACTTTGTAATGAAAATAAAATAAATCTTTAAAAAAAATGTTCAGTTACAATCTTGTTCTTTATCTCCCATATCACTCTGCCTCCCCCTGAAAAGTATTTACTAACTGTAGGAGGTGCTGTGTTGGGAATACCTGTACAAAACCACACATACACAGATGCTCTGTGCTCCCAGGACTTGCCAGCAAAGACCAACATACGGGGTGTCCTGTCTTAGACAGCCAGGACTACCACAGCAGGTAGTAGGACTGAGAGTTCCAGTTCCAGCAAGAGCAAGGTGTGTGGCAAGTTCAATGTCTGATGAACGCAGGCTCCCTGAGTTGCAGACGGCTTTCTTCCTGATCAGGCCTTTTCTCGCTGTTTACCCATAGAGGGAGGCCATTTCTGTCTCTTCCTCTTTATACCACAATAAAAGTGACCTCCCCGAGGACCCCACCTCTATGTACCATCGCACTGGGGGTTCAAGCCTCAACATACAAATTTGGGAGGACACCAAGATTCAGCACATGACCCTGCTCAATAAACATCCCATGGATTTTCCTTGTGGTTGTGTAAGCTATCCTCAGACTGGCTTGGGAGCACAGCCTGGAGGCCAGTTGTTCCCAAGGCAACTGAAATGGCCATAGGGAAGAGATGCTGAACAGCCACCTGCTTGCTGCCAGGTGCTGTTGGCGTGAGCAACAAATGGGCTTTGGGGCCGGGGAGAGGAAGCCCAACTTACTTTAATAATAACTGCGCTAGAATGAAGCTATAAAAGCCAGAGCGTTCAGGAAGTGAATGTCTCTGTGAGCTGTAGTACATCTGGACCATGGAGTATTATTCAGCACTAAAAAGTCAGGAGCTGCCAAGCATGAAACAGCATGGAGGAAACAGAAATGCACATCAATATGCACATGAAGAAAGTCTTCAAAGCCTTCCTGCTGAGCCCTTGCCACTCTGTGACATTCTAGAGAAGGCAGAATTGCAGAGACAGGAACAGAGTAGTGATCGCCTGGGACCGGGGTGGGAGAGATGAACAGGCAGAGGGAAGGAACACTGAGCAGTATTTAGGGCAGTGATGTGACCATGGCTGGATGATCTTGTAATGGGGGCTATACACATAGCACTACACATCTCCCCAAGTTCTAGAATCACCACAGGTGAACCCTGGTGTGCACCCTGGGCTTGGGGGTGATGATGATGTGCTTGTTAAGTTTATCAATTGTCATAATTGTCTTGGGGGAGAGGGATATCCCTAACAGAGGAGGCTACACAATTGTGGGGATGGGGCATAGAAGAAATCTCTCTAAAAGCCACTCTATAAATAGTCTATTAAAAAGAAGAAAAAGAGGGCCTAGCGCAGTAACCTAGCGGCTAAGGTTCTCGCCTTAAACATGCTGGGATCCCATATGGGTCCCGGTTCTAATCCTGGCAGCCCCACTTCCCATCCAGCTCCCTGCTTGTGGCGTGGGAGAGCAGTCAAGGACGGCTCAAAGCCTTGGGACCCTGCACCCGTGTGGGAGACCTGGAGGAAGCTCCTGGCTTGTTGTGGTCACTTGGGGAGTGAATCATCAGACGGAAGATCTTCCTCTCTGTCTCTCCTTCTCTCTGTATATCTGACTTTGCAATAAAAATAAATACATCTTTTTTTTTGAAGATTTTATTGTTATTGGAAAGCTGGATATACAGAGAGGAGGAGAGACAGAGAGGAAGATCTTCCATCCGATGATTCACTCCCCAAGTGAGCCGCAACGGGCCGGTACACGCCAATCCGGTGCCGGGACCAGGAACCTCTTCCGGGTCTCCCACGCGGGTGCAGGGTCCCAATGCATTGGGCCGTCCTCAACTGCTTTCCCAGGCCACAAGCAGGGAGCTGGATGGGAAGTGGAGCTGCGGGGATTAGAACCGGCGCCCATATGGGATCCCGGGGCTTTCAAGGCGAGGACTTTCGCCGCTAGGCCACACCGCCGGGCCCCAAAATAAATACATCTTTTTAAAAAAAGATTCAAAAAGTTTAAAAAAAAGAAGAAAAGAAAAATGTGAAGGAGGTGGTGGTGCCTTTCTCTGGACTTCTTTCCTCTGTAGAGGCACCTAGGCAAGCTGGAATCTGAGGCCTGCATCAGACTAGCTCTGCAAGCCCAGAGACCTGACCTCACTCCTCCCATCTGGTTCTCAGAATTCATGAGCCTTCCTTGGAGCATTGTGAGAGTTAAATGCCAAAGTAGTAGGAAGAGTTCAGCTCAGCACCTGCCTGGTAGTTTAACCCTCTCCCCGATTCTTCTTTGCTGACTATGATCTTTATGTAACTCTGATGTGTCCTAATTTCAGAGTCAAGGCCGTAGAAGATGTGTGTGTTAGGCTGATATGTTTCCTCTAATAGGATGGGAGTCTGTGCATGTGAGTGGACATGTGTCCTCAACGTGCTCTGAGATGCTGACCCCAGAAGGTTGGGTCTGCACTTGGGCCCCACATCAGTGTCAAGCCCCTCACTCAACTTTCTCCTGTGGAAAGGTCAGGATGATGGCAGGCTGTCATATTTAGATGATGGCTCGCAGGGAAGCCTCGGTGGGTTAGTCACCTATTGGATGACATCACGTTGCTACTCAATATAGTAGCAGCTGCTGCTTGCTTTAGGAGGTAGAGGTGGGATCAGCTTTAGTTGACCAACCATGCCTCGAGGATAAATTGGTTGGGACCACAGAGGGAAAGACACAAGAGGAGAACTCCTTCTGTAAATAGGATATTCCACAGTTTCCTAAGGATTGTCCATACTTCATTCTGAAACGTGAGTCTGGACTCTTCATTGTCCTTGGGGCTGATGGCTGGGGAAAGAAGATGGGGAGTGTGGGGGGTAGAGAGTGTGGAGTGTGTTGCAGGAGAAAGTTATGAAGCTTCCAGCTGGGCGTACCCCCCCCAACCCAGTTTAGTGAATCCTGCCCTGAATTGGGGTGGGAAGGAGGAAGCTGGGTGATCAGATATGTGATGTCTACCCAGCACCCAAAGATGGAGTCAGACCCTGCGGCTTCAGAAGGCCTAGAGTGAGGGTGCTGTGAAATCAGCAGGGTGCACCAGGCATTTTCCTGGCCCCTCCACAAGCTGCAACACAGCTCTAGGGCCAAATCAGCCCTGCACCAAAGCTGTGGTGTCTGCCTCATGCCTGGTGTCATGTCACGGGTCAGTTCTGGGGACCATCCACAACTCATTTTGGGAAGCCAGTGGATGTGTTAACCCCTTCTTTCCCATGTGTTCTCCTCCTTGATTTTCCCACCTCTTCCAGGACTCTTGGGCTCTGGGTGTAGTGTTGGGTATCAGCGATGTAGGGTGGTGAGGATACCTGAGTGTGATCCATCAGAGGAGAGTTGGCTCTTAGTGTATCTCAGCTGGAACAGTCCAGTTTGGAGAAGGAAAAAGGCTAGAGAAGAAAGCCCTGGAGCAGGGGTCAGGAGACCTGGCTTGGCAGCTGGTCCTGTCACTTATAAGCCATGTGACCTTGAGCAAGTCACTGCCTCTCTTTAGATTTTGGCTATAATCCCGGCTATACAATTATGTTCACTTGGGGTTCTTCCAACCCAAACTGGTGCTCTCCAGTCCTTCGGGTATGCAACCTCTGTTCTGTTGTTGGCAGACTGGGAAGGGCACGAGATCTGAGTGTCTCGTTTAGTAACTCACTGCATGACCTTGGACAAGGACATCCCTTCCACCAAACTTCAGTTTTCTCATTCATAACCTTCATAACCTATGGGTTATTATCCAACGTGGGTGAGAAAATGCATGTGTGAGCTTTTTCGGTGGTTCTGTATGAATGTATTTAAGTGACACTCTGAGTTTGGACAGGGACGGTGCAGTATGGAAGGCCAACAGGTGGATGGTTGGTGACAAGTTGAACTGTGTGATTGGGGCTACAGGGGTGGGGGTAGTGGTCATACAAGCTGTGGGCACCTCCAGCCTGCTCCTGCTTAGTTCCCTGCCAGCTGCAGATGCAGGGGAAGCAATCAGGAATTGGAAAATGATGCTGAAAACAGCCCGAGAAAGTGGCTCTCAGCTCTGGCTAGGGGTGGCACTGCCCGAGAGTGCCAGCTCAGCACTAAGCATGATGTGGAATACCCTGCACCCTAGCAGCCCCCCAGGGTAAGTGTCCTGGCCCATGGACCTGCTAACAATTCACCATCATTTCCTACAGATGGGAAAATACCTCAGGGGCAGTCCTGGAAATGAATAGTGACCAGCGTGGTCCGTCTTGACTCATCTCTGGGGGAAAAGATCAGAGATCCTCTCTGAAAACTTCCAAATTCCTGTTGATTCTTCACATTTAAGATGAGCTTAGCTACTGCTTTTACTTCAAGGAACTCTTTCATGTAGCAAAAACACTGGCCACTCTTTTTGTTCTGTGAGCCTCAAGCATAATTTGACCTTCTTTCCTGCTGAAGGGGGCTTCTGTTTCTCTCTTTCTTCCTTACTCTCTTCTGCTGGTTGTGGAGCCTCAGGCGTTGAGGCATTCAGAAGTTGGCAGCAGGTGCGGCAGCCATAGGAGCAGCGTGCTGCCCCCTTGCTGACTCATCTGACATTCACATAATTATGTTTCAGGAGTCAAAGTGATTTTCAACCCATGAGTAATGTACAGTATTAAGGAAAAGGTTTACACGGCCATGGGCATTTTAGTGCACTGAAGTAACCAGCTGCTTTTAACAGTTGAAATGAATGAAGGAACCAGAAAATGCTCGCAGTGGGCAGGGTGGGAGGGCCGGTGGGGGCGGTGCGGGGCGGGGGAGAGAAGCGGGAGGGCAGAGGCAGAAGAAACTTCTCTTGGCTCTGCTGCTTCACAAACGGCTTGGATTTGAGGACTAATCCAGCTCTGGCATCATCAGTTAAATACCCTGACATTTGATTATTTTATATATTTTCTATAACAAATATATTTTCTATAACAAAACATTTTTAAATTAATGGCTTTCTTCAGTTTCCCAATTCAAGGAAAAGATGCACTTAAAGATTTCAGCAAATTCCTTTTTTAATTTTCAGTAATAATAGCATCAGTGCTAATACTTGCAACCATAGTCCAAGAATGTGAAGAGAGAAATGTGTTGCTGCTTCTGAGGCAGGAACAAGGTTGCATTTCCTCCAGTTTTAAAGATGGGGATGAAAGCCCACAGGGAGGGAGGTGAATACTTTCTGATGCTTCTTTTTGATAAAGAGCACCATTAAAGGGAGTCACCGTGTGCAGAGGGTCAAGTAGTTCAACCTCAGAAAAGAAAAAACCAGGCTGGTGCTCTGACCCAGAGTGAAGTGTGGTCCCTTGTCTCTATTTCCTGGTCTCCTAAAGGAAATGACACTTGCTCCATTGACCTTGGGTAAAGAGCCCAGAGCTCTGTGGGTTAGGGGCAGAGTCTGCCTTCCATCAGTAGAGCCTCACTATTGAATTGTGCACACAGTAGATGCTCAGCAACTGTCTGCAGAACCGATGAATGCACCCAGAGATGCCGGCACCAGAGCCCAGACCTTGTTGCCTTTAGGATTCATTATGCAGGCTGGGATGCCCTTGGAGTGTCTCCTGAAGACACTACACTAATAAGGAAAAGTGACTGCTCGCCTCCTCAAGGACGGCGACCTGCTGGAATCAGATCAGAGTCTTGACACTCGACTCAGAAACACTCTTTTAGCCAAGCAAGGCTTCTTTAGCAAACTCATAGTCATTTCGGCTGGTGTATCTGGTGGGGCTAAACTGGGAGAATTGTTAGACTTCATTCCCCTTATTGATTTTGACCTGAAACCATCCATGCAGGTGTCATAACAGTAAGGTCACTTTCATGCTGCATGGCAGATGAGGAAGTTGTTGGGCTGGACAAACACTTACAAAGCCATAGTGCACTCCGATATATTGTTAAAGGTAAAATCATGAAAAATTAATCCTGCCATTTTTGAAGTGGGAAGACCTTACACAGGGATGGGCCTGTAACTATGGTGAAGTAGATTCTCTTCTCTGGTTTCTTCCTGTCTTTATTCCCTCTCTTCCTATCCTCCACCTCATTCCTGTATGAACTCTTCCTTCCCTTCTTGTCCCCATCCTGTTTGCCCCCGATAAGCATGCCCTCTCTTCATGTAAATTGTGTTATAGCAGCTAGCAAGGTGTTGTTCATGTGCTATGTGCTCAATAAAGGCTCCTAAAATTGTGTAAGAAAAAAGTCAGACACTAATTATAAGCTTATGTATAAATAAAGTCTTCTCAAATAAACTGACAATTATTTTTAAGCTAGCGAGTTTTATCACAAAAATACTCTTGTTCCCTTTAAGAATGCCTTTGATGAAGTAGTAAAAACTTTCATGCTAAATCTCACTCTTTGAATACAAGCCCTTTGCTTGCTGCCCACTTGCATCAGGGAAAAACGGAGCAGACACACACTTGATAAACCTGATCTGCCCTTCACAGGAAGGGCCAGGGTGCCTTGTGCCCAAAGTACCAGGGTGGCACTATCTCCCTGCACCCCACCAGTAATCCTGCCAGGCTTATTTCAAGCTGTGGATGCCAGCTAGCACACTGCTGGCTAATCAAGCCAGAGTGGTAGTTAGGGAAACTACACTGGGCTCTGGGGTCTCACCGAGGCATGTGCGGATGACACCAGGAAAGGAAACTCAGCGTGTCCTCTTGTGTCTCCAACGGTGTTTATGCCCCTAGGAGACTTGCCCATGGGTAGATCCAGGCTGGGCTGGGTCTAAGACCTGAGCCTGTGCCCCACTCTGTCTCATCTCATGTGGGAATTTCACAACCTCTTCCCTAGAGTTCCTGCAGCAACAGACTTCAGAAAGTTTAAGGAAAAGAGGAATGAAAAAAAAATCACATTTATTTGGGTGCACGAATTGTGTTTTTCACATGACACATGTGAAATATGCTATTTCAGGGACTCCCACAGGTACATTAACTCCTGTCAGATGGGGCATCTTGTAATATGGGTTTAGATGACACAACTATTGTTCCCTAAAGGCATTTCAAGTAAAAATACTTCTTACTTTTGTTCCTGATTTATCTTACAAATGTTTATGAAAAATGTAACATTGCATTTCTTTAAAAGATTTACTTGTCTATTTATTTAATTTTTTGGAAAGGCAGATTTACAGAAAGAAGGAGAGACAGAAGATTTTCTATCTGCTAATTCACTCCCCAGATGGTAGCTCCAAAGCCAGGAGCCAGGAGCCTCTTCCAGGTCTCCCATGTGGGTGTAGGGTCCCAAGGCTTTGGGCCTTCTTGACTGCTCTCTGGCCACAAGCAGGGAGCTGGATGGGAAATAAAGTAGCCCGGATATGAGCCAGCACTTAGAGGTGGAGGATTAGCCACTCAAGCCATTGCATTCTTTATCAGTATTACCAGCAGGTTACTGAAGGACCCAAATAGTTAAGGTATATTCTAAAATATGCATTGCCTATTTCGAGCACTTAGAGGCTGAACTCCTCCTGTTCTTCCCCTATAGTACACTCTTCTTTATCTCTTCCCTTCTTTCCAGCTTTCTTCTATTTCCCTCACCCTTTCTACTTTTCCATCCCTCCCCTTTTTTCCCTTTATTTCCTTGTTTAGATTGATCCTTTTGGTAGATGTCTTTCTTAAAAGTATTTCTGAAAGGAGAAAAGAGAAAGCAATGAAGGCACCTAGGACTAGGTAGAGATTTTTTGTTGAATCATATGTACTTTTTGACTGCTTGAATTTTTCACCATGGCACTTGTAATTTTTTCCCCAGTTAACAAAAAGTTAGCTAAGCAATATTTTCCACTCTTCTTGTTTTCATTTTTGGAAGTGTTGCCTTTTTTTCCTCTCCCCAGTTTTAACTCTAGCTTATTTCCTCCTCACCAGAGTGAAAGACAGGAGTAACTTCTAAAGGGATAGAGCAGCGGGGAGGCAGACAGCCTGCAGCAGCTGGACATGCTGTAGTCCACAGCAGGAGACAGGGGTCGCTGAGCAAGAGCAAGGAACCCTGCAGGCCTTTAAAATAACTCAAAATATAAATATCACCAAGTCCTGTTTACAATTCATTTTTAATTATTGCACAGGAGTTCAGAGTCGATTTAATAACTTTGTACTGGAATTTATTTAACTAGTACTCTACACTAAACATATGGGTAATGTTAACTTCATCAATAGTTCAAATACTACCGTTAAAAAAAAAATACCCCTAAGGCTAAATATTCGTACCTAGTCATGTTATTTAATTTAAATACATTTTTCCTCAAAGACAAGTGAATCCAATGGTGTGTAAGTTGGGAGGCCTTGGGTGCATGTCATACTTAAGTCATTTCAAGTTTAAATTTCTCTAAGTGTTGGAGAAGGCTCTGTAAATGTGAAGAAATGTCTCATGTTTGCTACTATTTATGAATTTTCATTACAGAATCTTTGCCCACATATCTGATCTTATCTTAATATTTGCAATGATTTAAAAATATTTATATATATTAAATATGTTTATATTATGTTAAATGTTTATATATATTAAATATGTTTATATTATGTTAAATGTTTATATATATTAAATATGCAGAGAAACACTTCCTTGACTGATTCAGTGTTTTGATAATAGTGATTTTCTGGTCTGATATTTATATTTTAATGTTGGTTATATTTATATATTTTCACACATACACAGAAAAATATTGACATACTGTATTATCATATGTAAGATACATACTATTATATCATATACAACATATAAATACATAATCTACATTTTGGCTGCTTTTAAAATTTAATCAACTCTATTACTATTTTCTTTCTAAAGAATGAGATTTCCCATATAGAATTTTCAAAATTATTTCATATTTTCCTTGCAAAAGCTTTTTAAAAGTAAAATTTACATATTTTACATATTGACAGTGAAATGTGCTGACCATAGAGGAGTCATTTAGTGAGTTTTGACAAATGACAAATGCACATATACATCGATGAAGAAACTGAAATTCAAAGAATACAGGTTTCTTTTGAGACTATTGGTATACATCATGCCTGACTTGCATGACATGTGAGTTGTATCTAAGTCAGACTATTTAAAAAATGTAAAATCACCAGGAAGTTTCCTGGCGCTCCTTCCCCAACAGCCCTCATTCCCTCTCTACCCAGAAGAAGCCACTGTTTTTAGTTTTCTCATCATAGACTAGTTAGCTTACTTTAGGACTTCATATAAAGGGAATTATAGAGCATAAATTCTTGGGGTTGGATTTCTCAGCATGGTTTTGAAATTCTTTTTGTTCCTAAAAGTAGGATTCCATTAGATGTCTAAATTTCAGTCTGATTATCTACTCCTCTGTTAATGGTTGCCTGGGCTGTTGGAGGCCTTATGAATTAAGAAGTTAGGAACATTCTTTTGACCATCCTTGTGGGGACACAAGCTTTTGTTTCTTGAACCTAGGGATGGTCATAGGGTGGGTATATATTAGCTGTGTCAGAAGCTGCTAGACTTTTTTTCTAAATGGTGTTCCATTTTATGTATCTCCCTACAGTAGGTGAAACTTCAGTTGCTCTATATCTTTGCAGACATTTGGTGTTGTCAGTCGTTCTTATTTAGCCATTCTGCTGGGTATGCAGAAGGAGCATATTGTAGTTTTAATTTGTATCTCCTTGATGACTAAAATTATTAAACATGTTTTCATGAACTTCTAATTTTTAAATTTTTACTTAAATGATTTCATATTTTATATCAATCTATTCATTTCAAGGTATTCTGATAATGATTTAGGATAAATCTGTATGTTAATTTTTTCTAAGTAATCAACTTACAGAATGTTTTTTCTTACTTATTTGTGGTATATTTTTATTATAAATTAAGTTCTTGTATAGAAAAATCTCAGAATATTCTATGTAGTTAGCTTGTACATTTCTATGCTTGGTTTTTGGTCAGTTTACACTGCCTTGCTGTAACTTGCTTTTTGAAATGATTTAAAACACATCATTCCTTTTCTTGGCATATCATATTCTTTGCTGTTCAGACCTAATTATTCTTTCAGTGCACACTGGGAATGATTGTATCTGAAAAGAATCTTATCAAGACTTACTGAAATGATATTGAGCATTCAAATTACTTTTTTAAATGGCAAATTGATTTGAAAACTGACATTATCATAAAATTGAGTATGCAGATTTACATTTCTCCACAAAATTTTATCATTTTTATTATTATGAGTCCTTCATATTCTCATTTAAATGTTAAAAAGCATTTTCTGGGTGTTTCCAATGTCATTGCTGATTTCTCTGATTATAATTTTCTGATTGTGGTTATATTCTGTTATAATGTTTTCTGCATTAGATGCAGAAATTCTGTATTTCTCCCTAGAAAAGCTATAAAGAAATTTTGTCTATATAAAACCTACCGGCTTTTATTTTTTCATAGTTAACAGTTTGCACATCAACACTAATAGTTATCAGTTGAATTGTTTTTTGAGTTTCCAGGAATATAATTATGTCATCTATAAACAAATACAAATATGGTTTTATCTTTTCAATATTTATGAACTTCATTTTTGTATGTCATAGTTCATTGTTCCGAAGTTTCATTTCAATGTTAGAAATAATAATTTACTATAGTATTTAATTTTTAATAGTAGTTTTGACAGTTTCAAATAAATTCTTTATGTTAGAAGAAGTCTGAAATTTGTAGTCATTTTTAAAAAATAGCTTTTGAATTTTTTTGTAATTTATTTTGATAATCTTTACACAGTTGATTAGGGCACAGAGGGTCAAGGGCTACAGGAAAATGGGTAAGACCACTGTTTCCACATTATTACTTTTTTTTTTCTCTGTATCTGGGGTAAGGGAGGAGATAAAGGGAGAAGCCCCACCCAGCCTATTGAATTTTAACGTATTTTTTTTGCATCTACTGAGACTCTCATTGGGATTTTTGCTTTTAGCCAGTGATATAGGAGGCCACTTCAAAAAGTTAATGGGAAATAGAATTAAAAGCTAAGTTTATTTTGGTGCAAAGAAAAGTTGAAACCCAGGCACAGTTTTCCATAACACATGTTTTCCATGAGCTTTTTTAAGACCCCTCATATTTATGGATTTCAAAATTGCTTTGCACCAAAATTACCTTTTTTTTTAATTTCATTTTTGCACAAGTTTATTAAAGTACTCTCATATTATAATACTGGATTTTTCTTACATTAAAATAAAATGTTTTCTTTTAGGCTAATTCATACTTGGTTTTTATGTATTTTTGGATACTTATTATCTGTGGATTTTCTTAATCAAAATTCAGGTAAGTTTATTATTTTCTTTTTTGAGCTTTCTCAGAATCTCATATCAAGATCATTTCTATAAATCAACTTACAGAAACAATATTTTTAATCATTTGAAGTAATTAGTGAAGCATATTAGCCACCTATTCTCTTAAGATATGAAAGACTTCTCCCTATAAAATTCTCTAGGCCTAAATACTTTAGAAAATCTTTTCTTCTTAAGCTTCTTTAGATGTGATTGAAATACTTTGATTTCATATGTCTAATGTTGTTAATTAATGTATTTCCAGAAAACTACCTACTCCATCCAGGTTTTTATATCATTTATATCATTACAATTTTCCAAAGCATTATTTTCTTATATTTAAAACAGCTCCTTCTTATCTGGTTTTGAGTCTCCCCTTTTCATTTCTCCTTTTATAATTCATAGGGTTTTTTTTCTTATTTAAAAGATTTGTCTATTGCCTCTTCAAAAAGTAGCTTTTGAATTATTGCTATAAGTTTTCCTATAATCTAAATCTTTTAGGATTTATTTTTGCATCTGTAATTCTGATTTTCTGATTTTTTAGAGATTTTGTTGTTGCTACTATTTTTGTGTTTTTATAAATTCCTCGGTTGAATATTCTTGGTTTCCTTTTCTTGGAAATAGTGAAAGTAGGCTGACTTTTGACCTTTCAGAATGGCTTTGAGGAGACTGCATAATCTTTGATATGATGTGCCTTCATTTTAATTATCTTCTAAATGTTGTTATCTTAAACTTTTTTATTTTATTTAATTTTGCTCTGTTCTTATGCTTTATTTTTATTTTAATTTCCATTATTAATAACTAGTTGTTTTGCCTTGTGATCAAAGCTTATATAATTTCTGCTTCTTAAACTGCCTCCTATTTTTGGCTAGGTACATTACAAATCCCTTCTCCTGGTCTACAGTTTCTTTCCATTTGTCCATACTGTGTTTGTACATAAGCTTTTAAAATTATTAATAATGTAATCACATTACTTAATTTTTTTACTTTATTGTTTTACTTTATTTTTTGTATATTTGTAATTCATACAAGAAATCTTTCCATACTTGGTGATAACAAATGTACTTTATTGTTTCTTTTCCTAAACGTTGCAAAGTTTTGCTCTTCACATTTGTATCTTTAATCTTGGCTGTTGGTGTGAGCAAGAACCTAATTCTATTTCCTCTCCACTGAGTAATCAGGTGTTGCAGTCCATCTTCCTCCCCGGTAACTTTGTGATACTACATCCATCAGGTGTGGAGCTCTCTCCCAGGGATAGGTTATTCTAGGCTTTTGTTCTGTCCCATTCATCTCTAGATAAAGGCTCCGTGCCAATAGCACCACTGGTTTGTTAAGACAACTGTCTAATAAGACATGTTCTGCCACTCTCTTCAAAACTGTCTGGGGTCTTCCTGGCCACATCACATGAATATTTGAATTAGCTTCACACACACACACACAAACACACACACACATACACACATGCATATTTTGGGGGAATGTTTAAAATTAAAATTGCTTCAAGTCTACAAACCAATATAGAGGCAGTTGACAATTTTACTTGATTGACTTATCAATGGACATGGTATTTCATTTCACTACTTAGGTCTCCCATTGTGTTCTGCAGTAATACTGTCAGAGCTTTTTTCAGAGATATTTTATATGTATTTTAATATATGCTTCCTAAATTATAACAATGTTACCACTATGAATATGATTTTTCTTACTGTATTTTCTCTTCACTTATTACGATTAATTAATGCAGGAGGGGTGTGTATGATTTTTTTGGTATCTAGTCTTCTGGTTAAGCACATTCTTTTTCTAAGCATATTTCTGAATTCTCTTGAGTTCTTTTTGTAGAAAACCCCATTTCCTGCAAACAAGGCCATTTTCTTTCCAGTAACTTCCCCAACCTTTCTCTCTCTCTCTGTCTCCATTATTTTATATTACAAACCTTTCTCTCTCTCTCTGTCTCCATTATTTTATGTTACAATAGGTAAGACCTCAGTGTAATGTTGAATGCTTATAATTGGTATCCTTCTGTTAAGAACAGACTTCCCTAATGGACATGTCTGTAAAATATCACCAGTTACTATGATATTTCCTTGTAGAATTTTGAAATATGGCCTTCACCAGGGAAAGAAACCTGTTTTCTGTGCTTCATTTTCTGGGTTTTGCTTGGTTTTTTTTTTTTTTTTTTTTAATACCATGAATGATTGTTAATCTGTCAAATGTCTTCTTTAAATTTTTAAATATAATACAAAAAAGACAAGAAATTTTTCATTTCACTCTATTAGTTTAAATTGTTTTTCTATTTTTGAGCTACATTTTCATTCTTGAGATTAAATACTACATGGTCATGATATTTTCTAAAGATTCTATATTTACATGAAAATGAGAAGAATTATAATTTCCTTTCATTACATTATGATTATTTGACTTTAATAGCTCAAGAAATAAATTCAGTAATACTATTCCTTCTCCCTTCCCTCATTCGCTGAAACAGCTTTTAGTTTTTGCTTTTAAAAGCAAGATTTATTTGTATTCTGAAGATCTGACAAAGCCATTTGGGCCTTGTGTTTTTGGAAAAATTTTAAATAATAATTTATTTAGTGGCTAAAGCTTTATTCTGACTTCATGTGAATAAAATACTAAATTTTCTCTTGCAAATGATTCACTTCTACACTTCCCTATTTATTGAGACAAAGTTGTCAATTCTACTCTTCTAGGCATTTTGAAATCTTCCCTGAATTTATTCTTTTTGTATTTCTAGTTTCTATTTGTGTTTTTCTTCTTTTTCATAATCACCTCTATTCAGGGTGTATTAATCCAAAAACTTTTATGAAAAATCAACTTTTTATCTATCATGCAATTTTTTTGCTTTTCTCTTACACTTATTATTTTCTTAATTCTAGTTTAGACTTCTCTGTTATCCTTTGGCTAGTTGAACACTTATTTATTGTCTGTGTTTCTTTGGAGTTTCATCTTGCTTTCACTGAACATATTTTTAAAAGTAGAACCCCCATTGTCCCTTGATCACAAGGGCCTGGTCCTTTTTAGTTACAAGTTGAATCTTGTTTCCAATCTTATTTTTGCTGCAGAGTTTCAGTCTTGTCTTTCTTAAATATAAAAATAGGTTTCATTTTACAGTCAGTATTTAGATTACGCTATCAAAACATAATACCTTTCCTAGTTTTTTTAGAGATACTCTGTGGTTGGAAAATTCTCTTGATCTCTGAATGTCTCAAATATCTATTTGTCACAGAATTCTAGATTGATAATTACTTCTCTCTACACTTTGAACCTATTACCCTTATTATCTTCTAGAATTTACTGTTGACTTTGAAAGGCTGACATCAGACTAATTTTCATTCCTTTGTAGGTGAAGCATCTTTTATCTCTGTTACCTCTTGATTATCTGTTTATCCTTAATGGTCTGCAATTCTGCCTTAATGTGTCTAGGTATGAATTTATTCTTAATGCTATCCTTGGCACTAAGGTTTAAATCTGATTTAAATCTTCAACTCTGGAAAATTATCAACAACTCTCTCTTTAACTATCACTTCACTGTCGGGCCCTCCTTGTCTCTTCCTTCAGAACTTGCACCCCATAGTGTCCATCAGTCAGTCAAGTGCGCCTTAAAACTTTCTCTCCTTTGCCTGTATGCTAGGTGTGTTCCTCAGAAGCTTCTCCCACTTCAATCAATGTGCTTTTCTACTTTATCCAGGCCAGGAACTGCATTACCCAGTACACTTTGAAGTTCAGTGCTTACATTATTCATTTCTGAAGCTTTTAGGAGCTCTTTTACATAATACTCGGTATTACAAGTATCTCTACCTATTTTGTCTTGTAACTTATCCATCTCCTCTGACATTTCGACTGCATCATCCTAAATTCTGTGTTAGCTGACCTATCAAATGAGTTCCAATCTGAAGTAAAATTGTTGACTGATTAATGACTTTGTTGATTGTCTTCTTGAACATTAGAGTTTTTTCTGTCTTTTTGGAATTTGGTTTTTGCAGGCTCCTTTCAAATGGAAACTATGATTGCTGTCTTTCCCCCTGTTTTGCACTCTGAGCTCACCCCTCCCTCTTCTCCCACTGATGCAGTGGTCCCAGTCCACTCACTAGATCCTGACCCAGAACCAGCGTTTCCCTTAGCATTCATAGTTACTGCTACCTTGCTGATATGCACCCAACTGACTCAGTCCCAATCACCGGGTTATGCTTGTTTACTCCCACACACATAAGACGGCAACTTCAAGGAGCCAGAGCCCCAGGCAGGCTGGCTTGTTGGTTCGTTGATTTTAGTCTAGCATTGTCAAAGCTATCCTACTATAATTAAAAGAGCCCTGGTGCCCTTTCTAGGGAACAGGAAGACAAAACTTTTGACTGAATACAACTTAAATTTTATATGAAACCTTACAACACTATTTTGTGCCTTTGGTGAACGGGGCTGACAGAGTGGGCTGGGTCCATGGGAAGCACATCCTGGCTGTGTTGGTTTTTAAGTTCTTGGTCACGTGTCTCAGTGGGGCTTCTGTGCTTCTAAACTCACACTTTTCTGGTCTTGTTGTGAATAACTTTAGTGGAAACTCTGGCCACCTCCTGGTTTGACCTCTACTGCTCCCTGGCAGTGGAAAACTCAAAAACCAGTAAGTTGGACTGGATATTTAGCACAATTGAGACACCGTTTGGGATGCCAACATCCTATATTGGTTGAGTCAAGTCCCACCTCTATTTTTGGTTCTAGCTCCTTACTGATACATACCTTGGCAGGCACCAGGTAATAACTCAACTGTTGGGACCCTGTTACACCTATGTGATAGACCTGTATTGATTTCCAGGTTCCCAGCTCTGCCCTAGCTCAGCTTGCTACTACAGGTATTTGAAAAGTAAATTATTTGATAAGAGCTCTTGCTGTCTCTGTCTTTCTGTCTTTCAAAAACAAAATAAAACAAACAAAGCCAAGAACTCAGATTAATTTCCAGGAAAATCAACTTTGAGCAGATAACAGAAAAGTTTAGCTGTGCCCCGAGTAAACTGCATGAACATGAATTTCCCTGGCATCTCTTATAAGAGCTGAGAGAGCACAGGAGCTCTGCTTTGTTATTACTGCCATTGATGTTTTTACCAATGGAAGCAGAATTTAAAGAATTTTAGAATGTGAAAAAAATCTATGGCTCCTTAAACATTTGCATTGTTACAAAAATTATGTTATATTAAAATTATAAATGATTTGAAAAGAAATGAGATAAATAATGTATGGCCTGCACTATGAAAATGCAAACCACACAAATTAAAAGCATAAAACAATACTTTGAGGCAGACTTAATATGAATATGAAATATCTCATATACACTTACAATCATCTCTTAGTGATAATCTGATATTTAAAGTTGCCCAATATCTTCCAGATAAGGAATATAACTACATATTCACAAACAAACAGTTTTTTAAAATTCCCGGGCCCGGCAACATGGCCTAGCGGCTAAAGTCCTCGCCTTGAAAGCTCCGGGAACCATATGGATGCCGGTTCTAATCCCGGCAGCTCCACTTCCCATCAGCTTCCTGCTTGTGGCCTGGGAAAGCAGTTGAGGACGGCCCAGTGCATTGGGACACTGCATCCGCGTGAGAGACCCGGAAGAGGTTCCAGGTTCCCGGCTTCGGATCGGCGCGCATTGGCCCGTTGCGGCTCACTTGGGGAGTGAATCATCGGACAGAAGATCTTCCTCTCTGTCTCTCCTCCTCTGTGTATATCTGGCTGTAATAAAATGAATAAATCTTTAAAAATAAATAAATAAATAAAATTCCCTAGCACACAGACATTAGCACTTGGCTAGCAGGGGGTCCAGTATGATGGCTCAATTGGCTAATCCTCCCAAGTGCCAGCATCACATCTTGGTGCCGGTACATTTCCCGGCAACTTCACGTCCCATCCAGCTCCCTGCTTGTGGCATCAGAGGATGGCCCAAAGCCTTGGGACCCGGTACTGCTTGGGAGACTCGGAAGAAGCTCCTGATTCCTGGCTTCGAATCAGCTCAGCTCTGGTCACTACGGCCACTTCAGTGGACAGAAGATCTTTTTCTCTATCTCTTCTCTGTAATTTTGCTTTTCCAATAAAAATAAATAAATGTTTTTTTTAAAATGACTTAGCTAGCAGAATGTTACTATATGTTACTTTATGTTCTTCTATTGAATATAAAGAGCACACAGGTGCTTCAGAGAGGTGTCAGGGTTACCTGCAAGTGATGTTCTTCTTCTTTTTTTGTTTTTTTTGATTTATTTATTTTTATTACAAAGTCAGATATACAGAGAGGAGGAGAGACAGAGAGGAAGATCTTCCGTCCAATGATTTACTCCCCAAGTGAGCCGCAACGGGCCGGTGCGCACCGATCCGAAGCCGGGAACCAGGAACCTCTTCCAGGTCTCCCACGCGGGTGCAGGGTCCCAAGGCCTTGGGCCGTCCTCAACTGCTTTCCCAGGCCACAAGCAGGAAGCTGGATGGGAAGTGGAGCTGCCGGGATTAGAACCGGCACCCATATGGTTCCCGGGGTGTTCAAGGCGAGGACTTTAGCCGCTAGGCCACGCCGCCGGACCCAAACAATGTTCTTCTTAAGAACTAGGAGTCCCTTCTCCCATCTACAAGTGCCAGTTTTGGCAAATAATGATATAATGTCCAAATAAATGTGAATTTGGGGTAAGAAAAAGAAAGATTTTTAGCAAAATTACACCTACAGGTTGCATTGGACATATGTACACTAAATATTTTCAGTTATTTATGTGAAACTCATATTTACCTGGGCTGCCTGTACTTTATCTGGTAATCACATCTAACATGTTACCCTGCATTTTATAACACCTTTAGGGAAGTTGGCCAACCTGGCCCAATCCGCATAAATTCTGTATGAAGAGAACTCATGTGAAGGTGTAGTCACTATGGAGCTTAGTGAGAGAAGAGGTCTACCAACTAGTGGCTCTCAAAGCCACCCCACCCTTGCACGGCGCTGTGGCTTTTGGAACTTGCCCAAGGGGAGGGCCATGTAGGCCCCCCTCCTCCAAAGCCCTATTTTAGTCACAGTCATTAGCACTGGAGGAAAAGCACGCTGGTCATGAGATCCAACTTTTGCCATGTCACAAGAGAGTCACTAAATCTGAATGCCTGGAGGAAGCGTCAGAAGAAGAGACATGTTCCTTAGCTGGGAACTCTGCAAGCTTCCGCCTGGAATAAATCTGGGTGAAAACCCCTCCATTCAGCAATCAAAATCCCTGACATCTCTCCCTGCACAGACATCCAGCAGCACTCTTTAACCTGAGACTGAGTGATTTAGGGCGGGTATGCAGACTTTGCCCAGGAGACTTAAACCTGAGGGGGTGGGTGGAGGGGAATGAAAGAATGTATGAATGATCTGTTTGAGTTAGCCATTTTGGATGGATAATCCTGGCCAGAATAATCTTGGAGAAAGTGTTCACAAATTCAACTTGATGAGAGTTTAAAATATCTATCACGAAGCACAGAAGTGTCTTTTGCAAGACAGACAAAAATATTACAGCCTGAGGCTGGGTGTTGTAACACAATGGAGTAAGCTACTGCTTGGGATTCCTGCATTGTCTGTGCCAGCCACTCTGCTGGTGATTCGGCTTCTCCCGATGCTCTGGGGAGGCAGCAGGTGACTGCTCCAGTACCTGAGTCTCTGACGCCCACATGGGAGTTCCAGGCTCCAGTTCCAGTTCTTCTGCTGCGTTCACCCTGCAGACAGCCAGAGTGGCCAGAGCTGGCCCAGGCCAAAGCCAGGAGCCTGGAGTTGCAACCCAAGTCTTCCACATGGGTGCAGGTGGACTAGGGTTTGAGCTATTTTCCACTGTTTTTCCAGGCCTGTTAACAGGGATCTGGATGGGAAGTAGAGCAGCAGGGACTTGAACAGACACCCATAAGGGATGTGGTGACTTAACCCGCTTCACTACAGTGGCTAGGCCATGATTCCCACTTTCACCCAAGTCATTGGAGCACCCAAGGAAAACACAGTGAGCGACTTCTCCTGGTGTCCCTGAGCTGGATCCTCCTGAGGGCTGAGGGGTCCTCAGGGTGCAGCAGGGCACTCACCAGGGGCTTACTGCCTCTAACAAATGAACAGGTTTAAGCCCTCTAACATCAACTTTCCTTTTTCCCCTGAGGGTGGGATGATGGAGTTAGGGAAAAAGAGACACAGCAAGAAATTTTAATTTAAGAAATTGAGAGCCTTTTGGATATTAAAAACAATGAAAAGGGCCCGGTGTGGTAGTCTAACAGCTAAAGTCCTCGCTTTGCACATACCGGGATCCCATATGGTCACTGGTTCTAATCCTGAAAGCCCTACTTCCCATCCAGCTCCCTGATTGTGGCTTGTGAAAGCAGTCAAGAATGGCTCAAAACCTTAGGACCCTGCACCCACGGGGAAAACCCCAAAGACACTCCGGGCTCCTGGCTTCGGATTGGCTCAGCTCCGGCCATTGAGGCCGGGAGTAAATCAGGCAGATCTTCCTCTCTGTCTCTCCTCCTCTCTGTATATCTTTCACAATAAAAAAAAAAAAAAAATCTTTAAAAAAATGAAAAGTGATATATTTAAAACACATGATCATGGCATAATGGTTGAATTACATACAGTTGGCATTTAATAAGTGAGAATTAGTGCAGTAACAAATAAAGTATATCGGCACCTATGATGTTTATCTGAGTTAAATAGATTTTCAACAGCTAGCCTGGATGTGAAAATATTCCTTTATCATAATGTTTCTGTGGGAAAATAAGCTTTGAACTGCAAACAAGTGGCTTCAAGCAAACATGCAGAAGTTGAGGTTGCCGCCGTGGGAGTTGGATATGTGACATAAACCACAGCTTCTGGCATGGAATTCTTGTGACCCACTCACATGTTGAGAAGTCCAAAGGCTGGACTCAGAGAAGCAGCCATTGGCCAGGGAACAGTGTCACTAACAGGGAAATATCCTGGAATGTGAACTTACAACAGAGCTGAGGAACTTGATCAATCTAGCCTTTCCATTTAAAGTTAGGTGCCAGTTCAGTTCAAATGAAACATTGACCACTCAGTCACTCATTCGTGAGTCCATGCAAATCTTGTTTCTCCTTAAGTCTTGAAAAATAACACTGAAGGAATAGACAAAATGTGTTCCCTTTTCAGGACAGAAAGCACAGTTGATGGACAAGAGATAAGATCAGCACAAATCAGCATACTTCCTGAGACAAGGAAGTATGACGTGGGGCACTTGCAGTTCACTCAATACTTCAGAAGGGCCCTAGTGCCTGCAGGAGGTGAATTGAGTGGGAAGCCTGAAACCAAGAAAATTATTTCTAAGTCTGAATCAAGACGCGTGACTGCCTCAGTACCTCCCTTTACCTCACAGCCAGCTGTCTGCCCCATCACCTTAAGAAGCTTCTTTGAAGGACAAGTTGAAATCCCAAAGAAGCTGAGATGAAAAGAATCCAGGTAGGGTGTGGATATGGATGAAAAAGAGAGTGAGGGGCTGGGGCCATGCCAGAGCGGCTTAAGCTACTGTTTGAGATGCCCACATCCCATATTAGAGTGCCAGTTGGAATCCCAGCTATTTCACTTCTGACTCAACTTCCTGCTGATGTGCCTGCCTGATTGGGAGGCAGCAGATGATGATCCAAGAGCTTAGGTCCCTGCCACCCACGAGGGAGACCCAGATGTGGCGTTTCTGGCTCCTGGCTTTGGCCTGGCCAGTTCTGGCTGTTCTGGCAGTGAATCAGCCAATGTCTCTCCTCCTCTTCCCTATCACTTGACCTTTGAAATAAATAAATCTTTTTTTAAGAAAATGAAAAGAGGGGTTTGAGTAGCAATCACATACTGAATTGGAGGATCCCCAGCATGCATCTCTCCTTGCTCAAGTCCCTGACCATGCATGTCACATTCAGTGTCACTAGAGGGAAGTTAAGGACCAGTCCCACAGCCTAGACTTGGATTGCTAACATTTGGCTTGTGAGGTCTACCAAGGAAGATTCACATGTCATCATCCCAAGGGTTGCCACTAGGCAACAAGACTTGTCCCATGCAAGTGGTCTGCCTCCTACTTTCAGTACCTTGTTCTTGTTTGTCAGTCACACTGGATCAACAGGGATCATTTGGCAAGTCACATGAGAGTCACATTTACTCTTCCAAATTTTAAATTTAATTTGTGTCAAAGTAATACCCGTCACAAGTTTTAAAATTCAAACATCCCAGGAATTGCTTTCACCCACTATGCCATAAGGCAGGCCCTTGTTCTAGGCACTTGAAAAATGAATCAGCAATCGGAAGATCTCTCCTTCGCTGTGCCTTTCAAAAAATATCTAAAAGTTAAACAATATAGGCACATACCCTGCACAACAGTGTTGGGGGTGCTAGGGGAATGCTGTGCAAGGATTCCTGGGGGTCAGCACATCTGCCCCTACACCACCTTTCACCCCAGGTAAGTGCAAAGCTTGTGCAATATACCAAGTTAGGGACTAAACAGAGTGGAGACCACTGAGGGCTTACTTGAGTATTTGTAGAAAGCCTGTAAAAGTTTCCTGGGGCCAGGACACTGCTGAGTGAGAGGAGCAGGGCTGGAGGTAGATCATATAGGAGGGCCTGTTTCTTCTACTGGTGCATGTAACAGCCGGGTCTTGGGGCTGGCCTGACGGGTTCTGGAGGGTCTCCCCAACCAGGCCAACCTACCCACCTGTGTACACAAAAACCAGGGCTGCGGCAGGCTGAGCCAGACTGCCAGTCCCGATGATACACAAGATGAAGTGTAAGAGCTGGGGCTAAGGGCGGGCTGGGAGGGTGGCTTAGTCAGGAATGGGCTCCCTGAATGGCATGAGTGCTTTAGGCCAACAGGATCCCCCATCTCAAGGAACATCCCGTAGATGTGTGGTTTGGCCTTAGAGCACATGTTGCAGGACCAGGCCACCTCTGTTGCCAACTTCAGTGCAAGTATGAAGAGCATTCCCAGATGCACTTAAAAAAAAAAGACAGCTGGCTGTTCTAATCCAATGGAAGACCTCAAGAACCTCTTCAAGGAGTAGGAAGAAAAGTTGAACAACACTTCAGGTTAAGTTCTACAGCAAGCACCCAAGTCTGTGGAACTCTGAGGGAGACATAGCCAGCCAGCAGGCCTTAGAACTCATTCACAGTGAACAGAGAAGAGCAGAGTGTGCGTGTGTGTGTGTGTGTAATGTGTCACCTTTTGTTCAAGGAAGCTGACAGCTTCTCAAAGTAATCAAGGTGAAGGGGGTGGAGGGAGGACACAGCCATAGCCACCAAAGGGAAAGCCTCCAGCCAGGGATAAGGATCTCTAGATATAGGTCAGAATCAGGACAACTAAGCAGCTATCTCAGGACCACAAACTGGATGTCACACACCTGCATGTCAACTCCCCTCCCCCATTACCTGGTACTATCATAGTCTGATAGCACTAAGCAGCACACCCTCGCCCCACCCCTGCAGACACAGGAGGGAAAGTATAAACATTTCTCCCACTCACCTCCCCCTCTCCACTCCATCCCAATCTGTAACCCACATGGGTCAGCAACCCCTTAACCTTTGTAATAGATTGTAAAAAAAAAAAATTACATAAACAAAAATAAAACAAATGAAAACAACACTACTACAAGACCTATGCAAGACCTATGACTAAAAACAACAATCAGTTCATGCAACCCCATCCAATTCCCACTCCCAGGAGGCAACAACTTTCAATTCTTTTAACTTAGTCTTTTCTGTATTTACACATAATGTTGCATGTGCTGTCAGATTCCTAGTGACCTAATTTTGAACATTGTCTCTCAATTTCCAACTTAGGGAATGTTGGATTTTATTCTCTTCTTTGCTATCCATATAGTCCTCCCTTCAAAATGTTCAAAATTATGTCAGACTTGAGGTATTTTCACATTTGGGCAACAGTTTCCCTTTCAGGAAATATAAGCAACACATGTATATGATTTTTTTTCCTGTGAATAAGTAGACATATTTGTGTTTTTTAAAAAGAAAATTATCAGGCCCAACGCTATGGTCCAGTGGCTAAATCATTACCTTGCAAGAGCCAAGATCTCATATGGGAGCCAGTTTGTGTTCCAGTTGCTGCTCCACTTCCCATCCAGCTTTCTGCTTGTGTCTTGGGAAAGTAGAGGATGGCTCAATGCCTTGAGACCCTGTACCCGTGTGGGAGACCAGGAAGAAGCTCTGGGCTTCTGGCTTCAGGTTGGCTCAGCTCTGGCCATTGCAGCCACTTGGGGAGTGAACCGGCAGACAGAAGATCTTTCTGTCTCTCCTTCTCTCTGTAAATCTGTCTTTCCAATAAAAATTAATTTTTATAAAAATTATCATCCTTATTTAAAACCAAGTAAAATGCAGCATTGTTTTGAGTGTTTGAAGCTGTGTTATAAGAAAGAGTTCATGGGACTGGCATTGTGGCAGAGAGGGTTAAGCTACAGCTTGTAACACTGGCATGCCATATGTGCACTGTTTCAAGTCCCAGCTACTCCACTTTTGATCCTCCTCCCTGCTCATGTGCCTAGAAAAGCCGTGCAAAACAGCCTAAGTGCTTGGGCTCCTGTACCCACATGGAAGACCAGGAGTAAGTTTTCAGCTCCTGGCTTCCATCTGGCCCACTCCTGGTTGTTCTGGCTTTTGGCGAATGAACCAGTGAATAGAAAGCTTCTCCCTCTCTGTCTCTTCCTCCCTCTCTTTAACTTCTTTCAATAAAAATCAAATATGTTTTTTTTTAAAAAAATAATCTGTTGGACTGTTTTCTCTAGAATGAGTCTTTCTAGAGAAGGAAACATTGGCTACGTCACGAAGAAAGTTTAGTTCAAGTTTATAGTTCTGTAATATGTAAACTCTATTCATATTCACTCTTCAATCTGTACACAAAGTAAGGACAACTTAACTAGAGTGACAGAGCTGGTTGTAAATATTCTCATTGTCTTCTAAAATGTAATTTTTTAAATACACTTGAGGAGCAGAGAACGAACACAAGCTCCCATCCATTGGTTCATTCCCCAATTGCCTGCAATGGCCAGAATTGGCCTGGGCTGAAGCTGGGAGCCCAGAACTCTTTCCAGGTCTCCCACGTGTGTAGCAAAGACCACGGTACTTGAACCATCACCTGCTCCTTTCCAGGGTCTACATTAACAGAAAGCTCAAATGGGAGGAGAGCTAGGACTCATAACCATACACTCTGATATAGGTCGAGAGCATCTCAATGTGTGAAATTAAAGCTACAAATAGCAGATAATGGGAGAGCAAGAGAGATGGAAAGAATGGAACTGTGCTAATGGCCTTTACTCTACAGCAGGGCCTCAAAAGAAGTATGTAGATTGACGGTCAAGTGTATCATGTACAGGTGCAGAAAAACAAAGCAAAGGACTAAATTTAAAAAGCTGGGAGGAGGAAGCTAAATATCCCAGTTTCACAAAGCTGAGTCCACACAGAGGTCTTAAACTGACTAAGGAATAATAAGTACACTGTTCAGAGTTAGGAGGCTCAATTTCCAGCTAATGTTTAAAAGAGCAGTTGAAGGTAACAGTATCTGGAAGCACTCATGATGTAGGTGGGTGAGTACTGTTACTTTTCACTATAAAACTATTTTTATTCTTATCATCTTGTACATAGGTCACTTTCATTTTATAAATGTAGTAGGAGAAAGCTTCATTAAGAGTTGAATTTTCTATGAACACAGCAGCCATAACTGCAGAAGGACATGTCATGATCTCAATCCACATCACTCCCTCAGAAATGGCACATTTCCTGGGCACTTCTGTAAATGGTGGCACAAGCTTAGTGGTCCTCTTCCTGAGTCTTACAAAGCTAGTACTGGGTGAGGGCAACATTGCAGAAGTAAGATAATGGGTTTTGTGTGTGTGTGTGTTTGTTGTTGTTGTTGTTGTTGTTACTTGTGGCTATAAGCTAAGTGTGCTGACCATTTTGATAATGTTGGAGAGACTGAACTGAAGTGAAATCTATTCCTTTCAGATGGATCTGATTTCTTAAACCTACTGAGACACAAGGATCTAGGTTTTTGCACCAAACCTTCCTCTGAGTCTGGAATTCTCTTTGATTAAGGGATTGGTTTCTTGGACTTTCCCTGGTGCTATCCACATCTGTAATACTGGACTTGCCAGAGCATTACAGGTTCAGAGTGCAACACACAGCTTTGAACCCAGAGCCAGATGGCCTGGGTTATGCAGTGGGTAACAGTTTCCCTTTCATCATCCTTATTCTCAAACATCTTAGGAGGGAAAGGCACCATGTCTATTTCTGCAAAGATGGTACCCCTTAGCATGCTCCCAGATTGTGAAATGAATGAACGTCATGGCAGGACATACCGGACTACCCCAAATCTGACCCCAACTGACTTCCCTAGCTTCAACTTCCCTTATGTGCATGAAGGAAACAAAATCCTCTGTGCTTCTATCCCTTCGCATACTCTTGCCTTCTTAAGGAAATGTCTTCAAGACCCATCTTTTTTAAAGAAGCCAACTGCAGCGCAGTGCCCCCTGTTCCTTAGACAGAGGTCTCCTGTTGCTTGACAGAAGTTCCTGCTCTATATTCCACAATTGCCGCCCAGGCCCTCTTGTTAGGTGTTGGGGAGGAGGGAGGACTTAAACAGACCTCTTGGCTTATGTGTGTGGGAAACACCTGGTCCAGAATTTCATCAACTTAGTTGAGGAGTGCATTGGGTTTTCCCACAAAGGCAGAGAGTGAGATACAGTTTTGAAAAAGTAAGTATGCTTTTAGACATCAATGAGCAATGGGTTAATCATGGGGAATGTTTTCCACAACCCTACCCCTGGTCCACTGTGTGTGTTGGGCCAGTTTGTTGGGCTCTGTTATGTCATGCTAATGTTGTCCATGTCCAATGCTCATGGAAAGCAGAATTAAAAGACAAAGTTTACCCTGGTTCAAAAATTCTGAAATCCATGAACAGGCTTTTAAAAATATGCATATTCCACGAACTCTTGAAGACCTTTTGTATTGGTTTATCCTCAAAGGAAGGCATTTGTGCCATTATGCTGTAACTCTTTGGATACGAATTCCTGTGCATCACTATGATTTGTTCTATGGCTCTTCAAAAATCCCAAGTCTTTCCTCAATTTGGGATGATGAAGAGATTCTCCTGGATTCTTCTCATGCTTCCTGTTATGCTCTGTATTTGCTCACATTGCTTGAACTGCCTACAAATGGAGGCCTGCTCAGAGGCACACAATCTGCCTTTTTTCACATTGAGTCTCCAAGATGCACTGTGTGTTTCCCACTGAAGGTGCATCTGCGTTTGGGATGAAGCACAATACAGGTGCTCAATGGCACCTGAGTCGAGTGGCCATCTGTCTCTGTTTTAGAGTTTGTGGAAACACCCCCACCACATGCACCCCAGTTTTCTGGAGATGAAGTGGAGGTGAACCCTTCCCATCCTGATCCCTCTCTAAGGTCATGGAGATGTATAGTAACCAATGCAAATATGCTTCAGTGGCTGGTATTAATGAGCTCGCTGCAAGTTCCCACCTGGGGAAAGAAGCAAATGTTGGGCAGCACCTGTGAGCAGAAGTCACCCATTCATAGTCCTGATTGCATGGCCACAGCATGCATTGATGGCAGTGAGTGTGGCAGGAGCTCACCAGCCAGTTAAATTTTATGACAAAAATTGGGACAGTGGAGATGAGGTTGTGCAACATTGTTTTGCCATTTACTACTAGGGTTTTTAAAAAGTTGTTTAAAATGGAATTTAGAAGGTAAGTTTATGTTGGCAACAAAAAAAGTGAAAGGAGCTGTCATGGAAAACACATATTATGAAAAAAAATGGGGATTTAAAAAAATTACTGGCATCAAATTTAACTCATGTTTTAATTCTACTTCCTACAACTATTATGAAAAACTCATTTTTTATTGGAAAATCAGATACACAGAGAGGAGGAGGAGAGACAGGGAGGAAGAGCCTCTGTTGATTCACTCCCCAGGTGGCCTCAATGGCCAGTGCTGAACCGATCTGAAGCCAGGAGTCAGGAGTCTCTTCCAAATCTCCCACATGGGTACAAGGTCCCAAGGCCTTGGACCATCCTCGACAGCCTTCCCAGGCCACAGGTAGGGAGCTGGATGGGAAGTGGGGCTGCTGGGACACGAATCGGTGCCCATATTGGATGCTGGCCCATGCAAGGTAAAGAATTCAGCTGCTAGGCTACTGTGCTTGGCCCATGAAACACTCTTATTACAGTCACTCTATTTATTTGAAAAATGAACAGATTTTTTGAATTACTATTGTTTTTATAGTACAGTTCCATAGGGCTCTGGGATTTCCCCTCCTCCTCCCTAAGTATCCCATAGAGTAGATGTGCCACAATTTCTTTAGCCAGTCCTCTTTCAGTGGGCATCTAGGTTGTTTCCATGTTTTTGCAATTGTTGATTGTGTTACATTGAATATAGGGGTACAAGCTGCTTTCTCATGTGTATGTATCAGATCTTTTGGATACATTCCCAAGAGTGGGATTGCTGGGTCATAGGGTAGGTGAATTTTTAGTTGCCTGAGTATTTTCCATACCAACTTCCACAGTGGCTGCACCAGGCTGCAATCCCACCAGCAGTGGAGTAAGGTTTCTTATTCCCCACATTCTCACTGGCAGGTATTGTTGGTAGTTTTCTGTATGTGGGCCATTCTCACTGGAGTTAAGTGGAACCTTAGTGTTGTTTTTATTTGAATCCGTTATTGCTAGGAAGTTTGAGCATTTTTTCATATGTCTGCTAGCCATTTGGATTTGTTCCTTTGAAAAGTGCCTGCTCATTTCCTTTGTCCATTTCTTAACTGGTTTGTTTGTTTTGTTGTTATGGTTTTTCTGGAGCTCTTTGGATATTCTGGATATTAGGCCCATGTCTATCAACAGATATTGTAATAATGTGCAAAGTACTGGACATGGTAAGAGGAACAAAACAGGTTGTTATCCTCAAGGGCTCACAGAACAGTGGGAGAACATGCCTAATAACATGTGTTTGTACTGACCAAATAGATGTGCAGGACTCTTTTGCAAGGATCTGAAGAATCAGTTCAAAATGGCTTTAACAGTGCATATAATTGAACATGCTCAAGTAACTGTGACTGGCGCACTGTCTCTCATCACTTGGATCCAACCCCCCACCATACCTTCTCTTCCCTTCCCTCAGCTCCCCTCCCCACCTAGGAGCTGTAACCCTAGCCATCCCATGTTCTCATCCCTCTAAGTCCAAGTCCACCAGGAAAATGCATGAGCAAGAAACACTCCAAACCCCTCCAGCAGCTACCAGCATCTCATGGGCCCTGATTGGGTCCTGAGCCTTTTCCTGGGCCAACAGTGGTCTATTCTGACTGGC
Organism: Ochotona princeps; assembly: GCF_030435755.1. Lineage (NCBI taxonomy): Eukaryota > Metazoa > Chordata > Mammalia > Lagomorpha > Ochotonidae > Ochotona > Ochotona princeps. Next base: position 21,731,958 of record NC_080841.1, read on the forward strand.
CACTCGCATGGTGTGGATCAGGCATTTGGTTTTAACTTGGATCAGGCATTTGAGGGCCCTGGCTTTCTTGGAGAACTGGGACAGAGGTTTAAATTGGAGCAGAAGAAGCCAAACCGCTGAAAAGTGACACTATCCACTAAGAACTATGGGAACATAGAACAGGCATGAGCAGGGCTGGCTTTGTGAGTGTGTGGTCTTGCCCTGAGATAGGACCCGCACTTGGCTTAATTGCTCTGCTGTCATTAGCTTAACAGTCTTATTGTTTTTCCATGTTTTCACCTAGCTGATCCTGGATGTGGCTAACATTACACTACCTGATGGAGGAAATGACTTTGGAACTGAACTTTGGAAGAGCAAACAAGCATAGCAATTTCCAAGTGGAAAAAAATTGTAGAGATGTTGAATGGTGAGGGGGAGGGGTAAGATATGGAGGGAATTCCAAGCACAGTGATCTACATAGGTTTGGGGAAAAAAAAAAAAGGGCCAGGAAACATTTGGTGAGATACTGAGGCCACCAGCACCTCAGGCGGCAGGGCCCTGGGTGCCCAGCTGGGAGGACAGGGACTAAGAAGTGATCAGTAAATACTTCCTAGAGGAAGTTCAATGTTAGAAAAAGAGGAGCTATGTATAGTAAGTTTCGGCGACTCCTAGAGATCATTATAATGACTGGATTCTCTACCTCCGGTTCCCACTGCAGATGAAGGCAAACTTCTCCCTGTGTAATCTGAGTGTCCAATGATCTTTATCACCAGGATGTTAGCAAAGTTAACGTTCTACCTCTGTGATTTCACCCTGCAAGCATTTATGAATCAGAGAGATGTTTCTAAGAATGTGTTTTCCAATTGTTTACTTTATAACAATAATAGTGTGCTGCAATTACAAAGATGACGTTTTAGAGCCTAAATAGAACAAGGTTCCATTGTGTGGGTGTGCATTGCTTTGGTGATAAAAGAGAAACACAGACAGTGACTCAGGTGGAACATCTGTTTCATTTTCATTTTGTGTTTCCTTTGGTTCAGCATGTCAGGGCATGTCATAGGGCTGGTGCAGAAAATGTGCTGTAGGCAACGTGAAAGCTACAAATTGAGGCTTTACCTGTCAGGGAGAAAGTACAAACCCTCTTCTTATTCAGGTTCTCAATTTTTAAGGCTAACATGAAAAGAGGGTGGGGACGGGAGGCAGTGGCTTCTCTGCAGCACACAAACCATGACTTAGTAATGGTCAATAGTTTGTTCCCATATTCTTTCAAGAAATATTGAGGGGACAACACCAGTTCTTCTGAATTGAGAATCTCTTTGAGTTTTCCCTGCAGCCTGTCGATTTAAGTGTCAGAGCATACACTGACATTCAGGTGGCTAAGTACACCAGGTGCACTGCACTTGCCTGCTTTATTCATTCTTGTCTTAGCAATACCATGAATTAAGCCAGCACATAGCAGGCACTTGATATGTATTTAATGAAGAAGTGGATGAATTTATTCCTAACAGCAATCTCATGTGGCTGTGACAATTTTTCAAGCCAAGAAACAGAGACTGAGGGTTGAAAATTAAGGGAAAGAGATGGTGTGTCCAGCCATGGGGGTCCTGCCTAAGACAGTGTAGACCTTCCTGAGGACTGTTAGGTGAGAAAGTATGCATATCTTCTGTAAAACCCTTGTCCAACCAGGAAGAATGGCAAAAGAAGGGGGTCTCTCAAAGTATAGCACTGCCATTAGGATCATCACTGACTATTCAAATTGAGCTTGAAAATCATAGGGTTGTTAGTAATTTCAAAATGCACAGTAGCAGAAGTTCTCATTTGTGAAAGATTGTATTCCAGATACTGAGTTATTATTTCTTTTTCTACACACACATGCACACACACACGGGTACTTCAAGAAAAGTTATGTGGTTGGACACCTGGCCTAGCAGTTAAATGACTACCTCCCATCTCAGAATACCCGGAATCAATCCCACTTCCAACTCCTGTTTCCAGCTTCCCGCTAACAGGCCGTGGTGATGGCTTCACTTACTGAGCTCCTGCCATTTACTTCTGAGACCTGGATTGAGTTTCAGCTCCCAGCTTTGACCTGGCCCAGCCCTGGCTTTCCATTGCAGACATTTAGGAAGCAAACCAGTGAACAGAAACTTTGTCAATCTCTCTCTTTTTCTCTTTCTTTTTCTCTCTCACTCTTGTTCTCTCTGCCTCTGAAACATCCAGAAAAGAAAAAAATGAGTTTATTTTCATGCAAAAAAAATGTGAAGTCCAGGTATAGCTTTTTAGTAATATTTTTCATATACTCTGAAAAAAATATTTGTACCAAAATAAACTATTTTCACTTCCATTTTTCCATGAGTTGTTTGAAATGTGTGTGTCTGTCTCTATGTACATACACATGTGGGTAGCTACAATACCAATCCTGTGAAAGCAGGTCTGCCTGGCTCCCTTTTCAATGTCCCAGTGACCAGTAAGGGGCTTGGAACTGTTGCTGTCCCTGGAGCTATTCCCTTACCACAGCCGCCTTGATGAACGTGGGAGGAATCTGATGCCCGGAGAGATACTGGAGATTATTCAGTTAGGGGTACCAGAACCAAGACTTGAACCTTAGTCCTATGCTATTTCCATGCTATTCTCAGCCTAGAGCAACATGCTTGGGATTTGTTTTTTTCTGTTGTTTATGTCTGTCACTGCTGGGTTTAGCAGGGCAAATACCAAGTCTATTAAGGACTAATTAATCATTCCACCCCCCACTCCCCAACAGAAACTGTAGGCACTAAAGGTTTGGTACTTCTTATTCAGGCAGGCCATGACTTGGATGGAATGTCACCCTTTGATATCCTTTAGTAGCAGAACTGAAGCGGAAAGCCACCCTTAGATAAGCACAGGATAATAGTTTTTTTCTTTCAGTACAAAATAAAGTATAATTTTTTTTTTTTGCTTAAGGATTAGCATGTCCCAACTATGGAACAATTAGAACATTCAGAAATGTACAAGAAGAGGGAAAACTAGTCAGTTACCTATCTTTCTGCCATATAAACATTCACAGTATTTTGTGGTAATTTTTTCTTTCATTCTATTCTGTATTTTGGTGGGGGTTTTTGTTGTTGTTTTAAAGATTTTTTTCAAGATTTTTTTATTTTTACTGCAAAGTCAGATACACAGAGAGGAAGAGAGACAGAGAGGAAGATCTTCCGTCTGATGGTTCATTTTCCAAGTGGTTGCAATGGCTGGTGCTGAGCCAATCCAAAGCTAGGAGCCAGGAGTCTCTTCCGGGTCATCCACATGGGTGCAGGGTCCCAAGGCTTCGGGCCGTTTTTGACTGCTTTTGCAGATCACAAGCAGGGAGCTGGATGGAAAGTGGGGCACCCATATGGGATCCTGGAAAGATTTATTTATTTTTATTGGAAAGGAAGAATTGCAAGGATCATCCATCTGCAAGTTACTGTCTAAGTGTTCATAACGGTCAGAGCTGAACACATCCAAAGCTAGGAGTTGGGAGTTTCCTCTAGGTCTCCCACATGGGATGCAGGGTCTCAAGGCTTTGGACCATCCTCCCAAACTGTCCTAAGCCACAAGCAGGGAGTTAAATGGGAAGTGGAGCAGTCAGGACATGAACCAGAGCCCAGATGGATCCCGGCATTTGCAAGGGGAGGATTTAGCCACTGAGCCATTACAGCAGGCCCAGCATTTTTTTGTTTGTAGCTTTCTGTTGAGTTGTGATTGCATTCAGTTTACCATATATGTGTCTTGCCTTTTAAGACTTAGGTTACCTCTATAGCTTTCTTAGGTCCTAAACTGTAAATGTCTTTTACGTAGTGACATAGCATTGAGAAAAGAGGCTCTGTTTTAAATAAGTGTCTCCTCTGTCAGCATCCAATTATATCAGATCACTGGCTTTACCTGGTACTCCAGTGACTGCTCATTGCTTACTTTATCAGAAAGTTAGATGAAAGTCAATGTTATTGTCAGAATCCTGAGGGAAAAACAGATTCCAGGGGCCACCAGAGAGTTAAACCAGTATTACCCCAGGATTGGGTGGAGTCCCTGTTGCTCCACTTCTGATCCAGCTCTGTTCATAGGCTTAGGAAAGCAACAGATGATGGTCCCAGCGTTGGGTCCTTGTACCCACTTGGGAGACCAAGGCAGAGTTCCAAGTTCCTGGTTTCAGCCTGCTGTGGCCATTAGGCAAGTGAACTAATGATGAGAAGGCACTTGGTAATTGACAGTAAATTTCTAATAACCTGTGAGAGGGCTATCTTGAGCTCTAGAACCCAATCTGGCTCTCTTCTGTCTTCTTGTCTCCCTCCTAACTCAGTTTGATGTCCCCAGTATGATTAGCCCCAGAGGTGTGTCCCTCTCTGACATTCCCACTCCCTACAGCTCCCAATCAGCTCCGCTCCTCTTGCCACCACACTCCATAACTCCCTTCCCTGGTTGTCCTAACAAGAAGTTGGTGTCAAAATCCTAAAACACGGGCCCGGCGGCGTGGCCTAGCGGCTAAAGTCCTCACCTTGAAAGCTCCGGGATCCCATATGGATGCCGGTTCTAATCCCGGCAGCTCCACTTTCCATCCAGCTCCCTGCTTGTGGCCTGGGAAGGCAGTCGAGGACGGCCCAATGCATTGGGACCCTGTACCCGCGTGAGAGACCCGGAAGAGGTTCCAGGTTCCCGGCATCGGATCGGCGCGCATCGGCCCGTTGCGGCTCACTTGGGGAGTGAATCATCGGACGGAAGATCTTCCTCTCTGTCTCTCCTCCTCTGTGTATATCTGGCTGTAATAAAATGAGTAAATCTTTAAAAAAAAAAATCTTAAAACGTGGACCTTGGGGCCTGGGATAGTAGCCCAGTGATTAGGGTTCTCAGCTTGCATGGGCCAGGATCCCATAAGGACAATTCATGCCCCAGCTGTTCCACTTCCCATCTAGCTGCTTGCTGGTAGCCTGGGAAAGTAGTAGAGGATGGCCCAAAGCCTTGGGACCCTGCAACCACATGAGAGGCCTGGAGAAGGTTCCTGACTCTTGGCTTTGGATCAACTCAGCTTCGACCATTGCGGGCACTTGAGGAGTGAATCAGTGGTTGGAGGATCTTTCTGTCTCTCCTTTGCTCTATAAATCTGATTTTCTAACAAAAATAAATAAGTTTTTTTTTTTAATCTTAAAATATGCACCGGGAAGTTCCCCAAGCCACCCTCTCCTATCTACTTTACCTACCTCTTCTGCTTTAGTCCCAGCAACCTTGCTTCACTCTCTGGGCCAGCCAAGTTCATGCTCAAAACACTGGTATAGTTGCTGGGATCCCACTCCCACACCAATACTGAGTGAAGCTCTTATTGCTTCAAGGAATACTGAATTTGGCAATGAAAATGTCTGAGGAGAAAGCACTGTTAATCATTTCAGCTTACAGAAGAGCATTGCACTTTGTGGGTCATTTTGATTTTGAACAAACACCATGTGACACTGGGGATACTAATGTCCCCTTGGTTCACCTAGACCTAGATCACCTCACCTGACTGGTGTTGCAGCTTCTGCCCAGTCCACCCTCAGCTCCGCCCCAGCAAGCTTCCGAAAAAGCATCTGCTTGTGTCTGTCACTGTAGGACCCTGCCTTCCCCACCCCTTGGTCCCTGTGGACACAGTACACACTGGGTGTTACTTCCCTGGAGACCTCTCACGGTCTGTGCCTTCTCTACTCTTCCTCCAGTCTCCTTCCTTTCCATGCACCCTCCTGCCTTGCCATTCTCCAAGTGTGCTCTGTGTTCTCCTAATTCCAAACCTCCCTTCACTGCATGCACTGACCATGGACCCTGTGCACGCCTGGCACTGGGAAGATGTAGGGAATAAGCATGGAGATGAGCAGGGCAGACAGGGTCTTCCTGTCCCCACTTTAAACCTTACTGCATGAGGTCAAGTCTAGCTCTCCCTGAGCTGTGAGTACCTGGAGGGCGGGCACACGTTATTGCAGCTCCTGACCTGCAACAGCCAGTACAGAGTAGGTTCCCATGAAAATATTTCCTGTCCACACACACATATCCTTCAAAGATTCATGGTATTACAAAAAATTAAAGATAAGGTCATTTTGGTGCAAAACATTAGAAATCTGTATGTAGTTTTTTTCATAATAAGCATTTCCATGAATTTTTACTATCTATGGGACGTTATTTCATGCATGTTAATTTGTCACCTAAACATTGTAAAATTCTCAAGGTGAAGAAATGTCCTTCTATTGCCCTTGTAATTCTAAAGTGTCCTAACTACATTGCTGGGATCAGTGTCTGGGACAAGGCATGATTTGAGAAGTTGACTGACCGGTGTACAAACTCACCAAAGTGACTGACTCCACTCTCAGCCACTTGTTTCAAATCCATCAAGTTCATCATCAGATGCTTTCAGTTTATCATATTTTGGGAAACAGAATAAAAGTTGAAAAAGTCCTACTCAGTTTACTCAGTCAATATCAGGGCTTATGTTTGTGGTTAAAACAAATTACGGAATAATTGCAAATTTGGCAGAGACAACAGTATCACAAAGGATACAAGGACCTTGAATTTGTCAAGCATGAATCACCTGGGACTTTGGGAGTGAGAATGTTCCAGTGCAGTCAGCTCTAGAAACCTTGGCACCTTTTGCAGGGCTTTGGTGAGATGGGGTGCTTGTTGCCAACAGGGAAGGCAAATCTAAAGAAAATGGACATGGGGATGGTTCTGTAAGATTTGGAGGATGCGATGGTTTTAACATCAGATCTGTGTTTGAATCAAGCGTCCTGTGCATCTTTCCTAAGCTTTCTGAACATTGGTTTCTTCTTCTATAAGATTGAGATAATCACACCTGCCTTGAAGGGTGATTATGGGAAGAAAAGAAGATACTGGGTATTTTAAAAACTGGTATATGACATGTAATGTGTTCAGCAAATAACAATCACTAAATATGGCCTGGATGAAGATTGAAAAAAAATTTTTTAATTTGCTTCATATCAGGTGGTAAGTCAGCCTAAGAGATGGAACTTTCCATTGAGGTCTGAACATTCTTATTATCCTAGGGCTCTAGGTGACAAAGTAGCTCCAAGGTGGCATAAAAATGGGGGAAAGCAAAACGTAGTGAACATAGTGAATGCCTCCTGTGTAGACACCTCAGAGATGGAGGTCCTTAATGTGCAACATTGTCCCAGGAAAGAGAGCTCTTGCCCCACAGGAGAGACAGCTCTAGGACCCACTCAAAGCTGCCAAGGAGGTGGTACCACCTCCTTGCTCTCTCTGAATGCAGGTCCTTCCTGCCACCCCGTTTCCACCCCTCCACATTCTTTTACTCTCTCTCTCTCCCCTAGGGACGGCCTGTATGGCCAGCCCCTAGCCAAGGATACCCCTGAGATGGTGGAAGGGATCTTCTCAAAATTGCCCTTCTTCATCTGAGTCCTAGCCTTGGCAAATAGAGCATGTCCCCTGGCAGAGGGCAAAATAGGAACTGGGTAGTCTGGAAGTTTGCTAAGGTTCCCGTCAGCATGAGAATTTAGCATTTGGAGGCCATGGATAGCTGCTTTTTTCTCTGGGCACAATTCCCACATTCATCGGATGAAACCACCAAAGCCCCATTGGAGCACTCCAAGTTCTCCTGTGAGCACTTGGCAAGAGGCAGGATGTGTTGTGGGAGTCAGGAGCCAGATTTCCTGGGTGTTCTTCCCTCTCAGAAACTTCTGGTAGGTTATTTTCCTCTCTGCACCTCGGTTTCTCCATCCATGGAATGCGTTGTCAGGAAAATGAAAAACATTCTGTGTAGCAGACCTAGCATGTTGCCTCGAATACAATGGGTACCACAGCCCAGAATGTATTGGTACCTTAAAAAGCTGTAGGATTTGTATTTAACATAACCATATTGTAAAAATTAAAGACAAGTTTTAAGCACTTAGTATTTAAGGCAGACACCCCAGCAAGACCCCCCCCCCTATGTGTATTTATCTCATGGCTCTGGTACATAGGAGAGACCCCATGAGCATGCTCATGCTCCATTGGGGAAAGATGGAAGCAGGAGAGCTTCAGGGTTTTTTGGCTCTGAAAATCAGCGCCATCGACTCCTGCACCTGCTTGGGTGTACACTGGGGTAACCACCTGCCTGAAGCCACCAAGGCCACCGAGCTGGCACACAGGCAGCAGAGTTGAGACACTGCCTGTGACCCAGCCAACTTGTTCTGTCTCTCACTTCTCACTCACACGGTAGTGATTTCCTGTCCCGAGGTGGACAAACAGAAAACAAAGGCGGGTATGAAAGGACAGGGAGAAGGGACTCAAGAAGCTGCTATCCAGGGGAAAGCGACTTCAGGGTTTTTCTTTGGATGTCAGGAAACAAGGCAAAGGTATGGACATTCGTTATTGGCAGAATCCTACCATCTTTCACTATCCACTGTGTAGCATTTGGAGACAGAAATCCAGACCCCTTCTCTAACCCCATAAAGGTAACTTGGGCAAGCATAATGTTTGATACATCCTTTTCCCATAACATAAAGGTTGAAATGTGTATAGCACTCTGGCAACATGTTGCCATCACCCTAAACATGAAAAACAGGGAGATGTCTGAGCAAACCATGCAAGATCCTCTAGCCATTACCAATTAGGGTTGTGAGACATAGGAAGATATGTGGTTGGGAATGGGACACAGGGAGCTTCCAGGCACTGCAGGCTACAGGGGACTTGGGAGGTGAGCTCTCAGCATGTCAGCATGTCTTTTTTTTTTTTTAAGATTTATTATTGTTGGAAAGCTGGATATACAGAGAGGAGAGACAGAGAGAAAGATCTTCCATCCGATGTTGCACTCCCCAAGTGAGCCGCAATGGGCCAGTGCGCGCCGATCCAATGCCTGGAACCAGGAACCTCTTCTGGGTCTCCCACGCGGGTGCAGGGTCCCAAAGCTTTGGGCCGTCCTCGCCTGCCTTCCCAGGCCACAAGCAGGGAGCTGGATGGAAAGTGGAGCTGCCGGGATTAGAACCGGCGCCCATATGGGATCCCGGGGCGTTCAAAGCAAGGACTTTAGCCACTAGGCCATGCCGCCGGGCCCCTCAGCATGTCTTTTATAACTCAGGTATCTATACATTTGCTCTGTGGAATCCTCTGTCTGAATCTACCCTTCGCAAGATGAACATCACATATTTAATAAAGGCACAGTCTGTTCCTAGTAATAAGAGTGCAAACTTCAAAGTCCTATGAGATTTATAATCAGAACTGTATCTAAAATATGAAGAAAAAAATTGAGGGGAAGCACATCAAAATGCTAAGAGATTATGGGTAATTGTTTTCTCCAGCCTGTTCCCTAAATTTTCACATTGGTAAAATACTGAAGGGGCAAGTACTGTGGCCCAGCAGTCAGTCCCACACTTGAGATGCCCACATCCCATATCAGAGTGCCTGGTTCAAGTCCTGACTGCTCCACTTCAGATTCAGCTTCCTGTTGGTGCACACCCCAGAGACAGCAGTAATGACTTGGGTGCTTGGATTTGTGCTGCCCATGTGGAAAATCTGGATGGAGTTACCAGCTCCTGGTTTCAAGCTACTGTGGGCATTTGGTGGGTGAGCCAGTGGATGAAAAACCTCTCTGTTGATGTATTTTTTAAAGATAAAGTAGGGCCCGGCGCCGTGGCCTAGTGGCTAAAGTCCTCGCCTGGAACGTGCCCCGGGATCCCATATGGGCACCAGTTCTAATCCTGGCAGCTCCACTTCCCATCCAGCTCCCTGCTTGTGGCCTGGGAAAGCAGGACGGCCCAAAGCCTTGGGACCCTGCACCCGCGTGGGAGACCTGGCAGAAGTTCCTGGTTCCCAGCTTCGGAATGGCGCAGCACCGGCCATTGCAGCCACTTGGGGAGTGAATCATCGGATGGAAGATCTTCCTCTCTGTCTCTCCTCCTCTCTGTATATCTGACTTTGTAATAAAATAAATAAATCTTAAAAAAGATAAAGAAAGTACATGTTTTTAAAATGAAAATTTCGTTTAAATAAAAATTTAAAAGGTTATTTAAAAATTATATTCAAGTCACTTTCCTATTTACAAATCTTTCAAAAAGCTTTTGAGGGGCATGAGTGATGGAATTAAAAGGTAACTTCATTGTGTAGTAGAAAAAATTTGAAATCCATGCACATCCATAGAACTTTTGGAGAGCCCTGGTGCCATCTCATTTGATCCTTTTAATAACCCTTTGGGAGGAGTCAATCTTTAACAGCCTCATTTTACACACTGGAAAACTGAGACAAAAGTTTATGATCTACACCAAGTCACTCGGATGGCACACGGTAAGCCTGGGGGTTGGCCCAAGGCTCCCACGTCCAGCTAACCCTCTAGAGGCTGTAGGATCCATCCTCATATATAACTGCTGCTGTCTGAGTGTAGACCAGGGCAGGTGCCCATTGTTGTTGACAGTGGGCTACACACACTAGCTGTCACCAAAGATTCAATCCCTGCCCAGGGGACACTGCCACCCTCCTCTCTGGCAAGGCACCAAGTCCCCGCAAGTGTAAAAATTCTTGGAACTGTTGGGGGGGGGGGCGGGAACAAGGCTGTGTTTGAGAATCAGGTCAGACAACATTTCTGATTCTGAGTTTTGGAGGGGAGAGGAGATTACGGGAATTGTCCAGCTTCCCACCTTCTCTCATATACCTCCTTTCTCCCTTCAGTGTCTTCACACAAGTCACCACTGGCTCCAAAGTGGCTTTGGCAAGGCTGGGTAGGGTGGGGAGTGTCTGCATGAGGGACCACCAGAGCTTAGCCCAGGGACCTTCACTTCAGAAGTGGGGATCACAGAAAATGAGGGTCTTGCTCAAGAATGCCAAAGACAGGGCAAGACAAGAACCCTGCTCGGCTTCAAGTCCAGGGTACTCAGCAGGGCCACCAGCCAACTCCAGGAGCCCCAGGGGTGTGTTGGAGCTTCTGAGTTGCTAGGGGTGGAAAATGGAAACCACTCTCACAGTTCTGTCCCTGGGGTCTTCTCCCGGCTTCTTTCTTGGTGGTCATTCTTAGACACGGCTTGACTGCACCTGCAATGACCTCACCTGACAGGGAGGGGACAGAGCGAGCTGTAGGGGAGATTGAGGGGCTAGTCCAGAAAGCCCACCTGATTAATAGTGACTGAGATCTCTACTGAGGGCCGGCTCTGCCCCATCCTCTGGATCCTCACAACCATCTTGTGCTAATGGAAATGGGGGTGGGGGAAGAGCAGACGCATTGTTCAGTTTCGTGAGCGGGCTTAGCAAAGGTGCCGTGGCCAGAACCCAAACACCTGCCAACCTTCAGGGCTCACTCTGCTGCAATCCCCTGCCCCGCTTCCTGAGGGTGCCACGCTGCAGACTCTGACATTAAAAGACCCTGGAATTCAAACTGAATTTGGGGGAAAGTCTGGGCTCTGAGAAGTACCAGAGAAAAGAGAACAAACCCACACCAAGGTGGGGTGAAGTGGCTGAACCAGGTAGATGGGACTGCCATTGGCCCTGCTGCTGACTGGGCAGATGTGAGACCACATTTAACTCATGCTTCTAGAGTGCTGGTAACAAACTGGGGCTTGACGGCTGCAGGATGGAGTAATGAAGGAGAAAAGTGTGGGAAGGGAGTGTGCCCTGAATCAAAAAACTACTAAGACCTTTAAATATATCTTGCACTTTCTCTTTTTCTTTCTTTTTTTGCTTTTGGTTCCCTGCAGTGTTTTTGTGTTTAGATTTGGTTGCCACGAGTGGGCTGTTTTTAGCTCCTCCACTCCTTCCCACTCCCCCTTCCTTTCGCACAAGCCCCAGCATGAAGCCTAGTTCTTATCTCACTCAGCAAAACAAAACGAAGCTGCTCTGAAAGTGGATTCCCCAGGCAAATCTCACTGCAGGAAAAAACTCAGTAGGTTCAAGGCTCCGCTTAACTGTCTTTCTAGAAGAATTAACCCCTAAAATCACCCTCAGGCAGGACTTATCAGACTTGAGACAGGCGGGGGCTCGCCTTTGTGGGGGAGGAAGGGGCACAGGGCACTGCCTGTGTGAGCGCTGAGGGAGTGAATCCTTGGACATTGGCGGAGTCAGCTTGAACCAGCGTGTTACTAGGACGCAGGCAACTCAGAGACCCACGTCCTCCTGGGGCACCTCGAGGGTGGGTGCAAGGGCATGGGGGGTTCTACTCTCCCCTCCCAGTCTGTCCAAGTCAGTGGGCATTTATTTCACACTTCTCCTGGGGACTGAGGGAGAGCTAAGCAAGCAGAAGCCATTTCTGTTTTCCTTGGATAACAGTTTCACTCAAGTGGGGGTGGGTTGATTTTTCTTGCAAGACTGTCCCTGCTCTTGGGGTTGCAGCAGAAGAGCGAGCACACAGGCAAATGCCTGGCTAGGACTCCTGTCCACAACCCACACTACCTCCAGCCCCGTCCTCCTCGGAGATGCAAACCTAGGAATTTTTGTAAAGCAAACAGGATGGACGGGCAGAAACGGAAAGGCGGGCACAGAAGTTACAAAGTTAAGCAGGCAACGCGCTGCGGACACCTCTCGCGTCGTCACCGCCCTTCCCTTGTCCTGTACGGTGGGCGCTGCTCTGTTCACTCAACGCCTCAAGCTAAGATTCCCCTTTATGGAACGTACAAATATCAGTTGTTCCTGGGGTGTATATATGGAACATTCCTTCCCCCTCCCCCGGAAACTGGCTAAACAGTGCTGCGAACTGCTCACAGAGAAAATTGTAAGAACTTAAATGAAAAAGGCGGAAAGTGTCCCTGTGATTTTTTATCGCCTGGTTTCCGGTAGTAACAGTGCCACTTGTTGCAGCAGCTTGCAAGTAGACACAGTAGGCAAGTGCACATCTCCGACAACTTCCCTTTAAATGCACACTCTCTAATCTAGGCGTGGCAGGGTCCGTGCCGTGCCTTACCTGCGTGCACGTTGCCCTGCGCCGGCAGAAGGCATGGGGCCGCTGCGCGGCGGCAGAGTGGGTGTGGGTACCGAGGGCGGGGCCGCCAGCGCCGTTACCAGGGAGAAAAGTAAAGCAAAACACCCGCCCCGCGCTTGCAGCGCAGCGCCGTTGCAAATCCGCTCAGCCCTGGGGCGGATGGGTTCCCCAAGGCGCTGGGACTGAGGGGGAGGTGCATAGAGAGGGGTGGGGGCTGGGACTTCGGTTTGCTCCCGAAGCTGGATAGGACCAGGTCAGGGATTCTCGGCGACTGTCGGACTTGGGGACAAAGAACCCGAAGTCGAGGAGGTTTGATTTCGTTGACAGCTCTAAGGAAGTTGGCCCTCCCCCGTAATCTCAACAGCCTGGGCTGCAGGTGCTGGGGGAAGGCGGAGCACCGGGGAAGACCCGGCCGCCGAACTGCCTCTAGTTCGTCCTCCAACTTACCAAACTATGGTTTTTGATTCTCACGCCCACCGCCCTCCAAACACACACACACACACACACACACACACACACACACACACACACACACACACACACACACACAGCAGGTGGATGCAGGCGCCTGTCCTCTGCCGCCGCCCCCCATCCCCGCTAGCGCAAGCGTTCTCTCTTCCTGGCAGGTACCAAAGTCCCATCTGTGATCGCGTCCGTCTGTAACAGTCCGAGCAGGGGGGCGGGACGGGACGGTGTGGACCAGAGAATCACAAATGCAAAATAGTTGTTGAGGTACAAAACCTTTCAGCCGAGGCTGAGACTCCAAGTCAGCTAGTGGGACCCTGTCCTCCTGCCAGCTGGGTTTAAGAGCTGGGAGATTTCTCTGGCCCCCAGGGAGGCAGTAGGAACGTCCCACCGCGGTCCACTCTGGGCGCAGGGAAGCACGTGAAAGCCGAAGATGGGTCCCCTGCCCCAAATATCATCGGAGAAATCGGCCACCAGACGGGTCCGAGCTGCAGAGACCCAAACGCTTTCTTTCTCTGTCTCCCTTTCCCCGGCCGCTCGGTCTCAACTTCCCACCCAGATCCCCTCCGAGCCTCCAATCCGTCCACGGGCTGGGTGCTTCCACTGGCAATCTGTCGTGGTCCAATGCGTTGTGGTTATTTGAAGAAACCTACAACGACACGGGTCCAGCCGCTCGCCAGCTTCACAGCTGGGATTCTGCCGGGCAGGCAGGTGTTCCCCTTAGACTAATGGGTCGGCTTCCCCGCGGTCTACCTCTGCCTTCCGCCTGGACTCTGGCCCCTGTTCAAGAAGGAGGCGGCCGGTGGGAAAAGAGGCATGTTGCTGAAACTCCAGAAAATGACCACTTATTTTTAGAGAAAGGTCGTGTCCGCTTCCCAGCCTCACCTAGTCTGGCCAGTGGCCAGGGCCCGCCTCCCTGCCTTCCCCGCCGCCGACCCAGCTAAGGGAGAGATGCCAGCGCAGTGGAGTCATGCCGCTGGCTTGGGCACCATTGGCTCATGCCTGGGACACGCAGCGGCCAACGCGCACCTCTGGCGGCAAGCCCGGGCGGCTCCGAGCCTGATATGGACAGCGAGGGCGGGCGATGAGCTCCGGGCGTTTGCGGCCGGAGACGCGCGGCTGCCGGCTCCTCCCCGGGCTTGCATCACTGCCCCCCTCGCCCCGCCCCGGCCCCTCCTCCACACCTCTCCACCCCGCCCCGCTCTGTTTGGCCGGTTCTCCCGGGAGCTATTAATAGCATTACGTCAGCCTGGGACTGGTAACCGGAGTAAACGAGCGCTATAAAAGGGGTGATGCAACGAGCTCTGAGCCACAGTTGCACTCGGCGAGGCGCACACTTCCCTGAGCGCAGCTAGCAGCCCGCGCCGTCCCAGAGCCGTGCCGCCAGCTCGTGCGTCGCCTGTAAGCCCGCAGCGCTCCCCTACCGACCCGACCCTGCCCGCCGCGCGGACCCCCGCCGCCACGAGCGGAGCCTGGAGGTGAGCGGTGGGCGCCCAGGGAGGGAGCGCGGCGGGGTCGCTCGCTTTCATTCCCCATTGCGCTCGTCTGGGAGCCGAACCTGGACCCCTGAGCAGACCCCACCACTCTCGTGCCCCGGCCTCGGTCCTGAGAATATCTCGGATTAAACTTTTCCCGGCCACGGCTGCTTCCCGGTGCGTCAGAAAGTTTGCCGCAAAGCGAAGGAACTTTCTCTTTTGACTCTGGGCGCGCGGTTCCTGCGTCTCGCGGAGGAGGTCGGGCGTCGGGAGTTCAGCCACGAACCTCCGAGCCCCCGGCGCTCGGCGGAGCGGGAGGCGGCTGGGGTGTCCCAGGCCGTGAGCCCACCGACCCGTACCGGCCTTCACTCGGGGTCTCGTCACCGCCACGTCGGAGCCCATCTTCCCCAGGCTGGACAGAGGGGCACGGCGGCCCGGGGTTCCTGAAAACGCTGCCGCAGGCGTCGAGCGGAATGAATGGGGAAGGGACGGGCGAGCCGGGGTCTTGGGCACAGCCGCTGGAGGTCGCTCTGCGCACCTCGGAGACCTCGCCAGCCTCGCCCGCCGGACCGCGACCCGCGAGCGAGCGAGAGTTCGCTGGGAGACCTAGGGAGGCGGCAAGCGCCCTTGTCGCGCTGTCACTGGCGGAAGGCGGAGTGGGCTGGGGGTGGGCTACGGCGCCCGGGACTTTGTGTCCCAACCTCGCACTCACTTTTTTCTCTTCGTCGCGACTCTGACTTTTCCTTTCGAGATTTCTCTTCTTGGCGCCCGTGGGGACTCACCGTGGTGGGGAATTGAAGCCGCGTGTAGATTGTTGAGTGGCTTTGCGGGTCTGTGCCGGGTGTCAGGGAGCTTGAAGCCTCAGTGTTCCCAGCTGGGGAAAATGGGCGGTGGGCACTGCCAACCATCTGTGCCTATTTGACAACTACAAAGGCTTTCCTGTCTGAAAGTATTCCGATATCAGAGTAGTGTGATTGGAAAAGAAAGGGACCGGCGAGAGAACTTGAACGGGGCGGGATCGCTCAGTTGTCACTGTTTGAGACTATGGTGAAAAGGGGATTTCTCTGCTCACCTTCCCGTCCTCCCTCCCTCTCATTTCCATCTCCTATTTACTTCCTTCCCTCTAATCGGTTTCTTTCCCTTCCTTCGTTATAGATCACATTTGCTTTCTTACAAACAAAGGAGCTGATAAGTCCTTGTTGGAGCCAGGAAACACAAGTGGGAGCTGTTCTTAGGGGAGCACCACGGGTGTGGGTGACAGTCACAGTTTTTGTGGGGGCATCTGTATCCCTAACAGAAAATAAAGAGATGTGGGTATTACTGCCTGCTTGCTTCGCATCTGGCACCTATTGAAGAATGACGCTCCCACATAGGAACACTTGCTCTGAGAGCATCCTGGGGCAGCAACAGGTGCCTTGGGGGCTATGGTGGTTAGTGTCCTGAGGGATTCAGACAGCCAAGGGGACAGTGAGACACAGCACCTGGGGGCCCTGAAACCCTTTCGTCCTCACCTCTCCTACTCCCCTCCTTGCCCTCTCACTATGTGCTAGTCCCTTTCTCCGCATGGGCTCCTTCTTTTACAGCCTTTTTCTGGCACAGTCCTGTCATAGGTACCAGGTACTAGGATTGCAGACCCCTGACAAATGACTGGTTTCCATTGCCTTGCCCTGTTGGTTGACTCCTCTCCAGGGGACAGATCCCCATGGGCAGGAGGAGCTGAGTGAGCAATGGGTGGGCTGACCTGGGAAGGGCCACTTGCCAGCTATAGGACCTTGGGCGATTCATCTTTACTTCCTGGACCTTAGTTTCATCAATTACAAAATGTGATCCGACCTGGAGGACTCTAATAATTGAGTCTTCCATGGCTTCTCACTAGATAGGACTCATGATTCCTTCCTTTTGAGGAATTGCTGGGGGACTCGGGTTGAGGGTTAGGAGGTTAAGCTTCTGCCTGCGACACTGACACCCAGCTGTGTCAAGTCCCAGCTGCTCCTCTTCCATCCAGTTCTCTGCTAATATGCCTGGGAGAGCAGGGAAAGATAGCTAGCGCAAGTGCTTGGGCCCCTGCACCCATGTGGGAGTCCTGGAAGAAGCTCCAGGTTCCTGGCTTTGGCCCAGCTCAACCCCTCATTGTGATCACTTTGGGAGTGAACCTGGGATGGAAGATTCTCTATCTCTCCTCTTGTAACTTTGCCTTTCAAAAAAACACAAAAAATCTGTCCAGGCGTGGAACAGAGTCAGTGCTTCAAGTGTGACTGCCAGGGAGGAGGAAAGACACAGGAAGGACACTACAGAAACTTCTCAAGGGAGAAAAGTTTTTAGAGAAACTTCTCTGGTGTGTATTAGAACTATTTCTCAACTGCTGCTATCTACAAAGAGCTGGCTGGAATTTACCAGGTGTGCTAGGAACCCAGGGCTTAATCAAAGTGCAGAAGACTCTGAGGCTGACCTGTTTCCTTGAGGGTTTCAGCACATTGCTGACAAATACAGCTAAACTGAGTTGACCAGAGCATGAATTCTCATTGAAAGGAGGAAAAGGGGAGGCACGGTAATGAGTGAGGGTTGCTCAGTGTGTATGTGTCAGTCACCTGTGTCCCTCCTAGCAGCCCTGAGAGGGAGGTAGGGAAGGCCACCTTCACTTGTTCTACAGGAGACTGAGCCTAGAAGTGCCCTGTGGCCTGATGGTGGCCGCTCAGCTTGTGAGTGACACCGACAGGCCTGGGAGCCCCTAACCCGGAAGCCCAGGCTTACACCAGTCTTCAGGCAGGCTGGGATGAGGGTCTGGCTCTGATGAGCTGGTGAGAGACCAGTGTGGACTTCCTGGTGCCATCAGTTAGTGGGCAGTGCTTGGTAGAAGCACCTGAAGTTGAAAGTGAAAATCCAAAGCAGTAATAGCCATTGAGAAAGAAAAATCTGGGAATTGAATTTCCAGTTAAAGGAATGATGAAACTGCCAATGAGATGACATTGTTTCTGATTGGAAATAATGAAGCAAAAACCAAAAGTAAAAGCTTTGTAAGCAGGTCTGGGTAATATTACAATCCATATAGAAAGTCACATCATATAACCTAAGCCCCCTGTCCCAGCTATTTTTTCTTCAATGAATAGAATGTTGGAGTGTCTCAATTGCTGAACAATTCAAGATTCCCCCACACTTTCCTTGTGGGAAATGTTAACATTTAGGCTGAACCATCCCATCAGAGACTGAGGGGCAGCAGTAACTAGAAAAGTGTTCTAAGTGCGGAGAAAGCCAAAACCTCTACACGTACAACTGTTCTATTTTTGAAAAAAAAAAAAAAGGTTTTTAATGTTTTTACAGCCTCTTTCTGCCCCCAAGTTGCGCCACCCAATGGTTTTCATAAAGGAAAAACATTCTGTACCATGGACATTCTATAGTTTATTTCATCCAGGACTGCTGACTTTAAGAGGGGGCAGGCAGACCTCAAGCCCACAGAGCTAATGAAAAGACATTGTTGGGGGCAAAATGGAACTACATTGCAGTGAAATTCAAATCCCTGCAGCAAGGGGAGCCATGCAGTCCCCCAAAAAGCACTCCAGTGAAACCTCTCAATTCTACTTCCGAGCTATTGGGTTTGTAATAGTCAGAAGGGAAGAAAAATGCAGACATACCCGAGGCCCTGAAGCTCCTGGCTGAAGAAGGCAAGTTCTTCACAATCCATGCCTGACACTACTGTCTTCGCAGCATCCTAAGATTATGGCATGAAGTAGAGAGAACTTCAGCTCTGACTCATGACACATGGCCTTGGGAAGGAAAGGACATACAAAGATATTTCAAATACAGAAAATTGGATTAAAAGGTAAGCTTATTTTGGTGCAAAAAAAAATCGTATATATGAAGGGGTCATCAAAAAAAGTTTATGGGAGAAAGCATATTACTAAAAAATGATGTACGGATTTCACTTTTTGGCACCAAAACAAACTATCTTTTAATTCGATTTTTTGCATAAACTTTTATTTGAAAGGCAAGAAGACAGGCATAAGCAGACAGATCTGTCATGCCCTGGTTCACTCCCCAAGTGTTTACAACCAGTTTGGGGCTGGGCCAAGCTTAAACCAGGAGCCTAGACCTGGACGCAGGAGCTTAACTGCTATGCCAAAGGCCCGACTCCATGTTCCCACAGTTTTTGATGTCCCTGGGTTTCCTCCACTAGTCAGAGGCAGCATTCCATGGTCTGGAATTCCAATCTCCAACGGGAAGCAGTGATCAGAGAATTCAAGAATGTTTAAAGATCAAAGAGGGTGACCAGCCACCCTCCCATTTGGACCCCCTGCGAGGCCTATGTCAGAGAGCCAGCTCTGGCTGTAAAGGTCCCTGGGAAGCTGCATCTCGTAACCCAGCTCCCAGCTGTACAAAATGTTTTCTGACACATGTTCATGTGTTACAGCATCAACTCCTTGAACAAGTTTTGTGGGGAAATAGAGCAGGTGTAAAATCCCCTTGCATATGCTTCTGTGCATGTGGCCAGCAGGGCTCATTCCTTGTGAACCTTGTAATAGTCTATCCTGTTCCCCATGCCTGCTCCTGCCCAAATTCTCCAGGTTTTGTCTGCTTTCGTCATGTACAAATGAAAAGGTGTGAGTTCTGAGCCAAATTCCAAATCCTGACACTTTGAGGCAGACTGCTTACTTTGTCTAAAACTCTGTTAACTTGTGTTTAAAATAGGGCTAGGACCTCACTAGGGTTCTTATGAGGATTAAGTGAGATAATGCATGTAAGTTTCTGGTATGAAGGAGGCATTCCTTACATGTTAGAGATTTGCTGGAGGGCTTCCTGTCTGGCCTGGACTTGGTTGATGACCACAGATCCCTGACTGAGAGCAACATGCAGGGGACTGCTGGCTGGGACAGTGCCCAAACTGCATGGGTGAGCAGAAGAGTTGTAGCTGGAGGGAGGTCACAGCAGTGAGAAACTTAAAGGGGTTGCTCTCAGAACCAGGGAGCTGTTACTACTTCCACCATTTTCCTCTTGTCTTTATTGGTTCCCTGAACTATGGCGTAATAAAGGGAGACAGGACTTCAGAGCCACATGATTTGATTTTCCATCCTCCTCTCATTCATTTAGGTGGGCAAGTGTAGTGACCAGGTGCTGAGCCAGGCTCTGGGATCAAGGGATAGCAGAGGAAGAAACAGAACTGAATTGACCCAAGCCACCTGTTTTTTTGTTTTTAGAATTGTTTTATTTTTATTACAAAGTTAGATATACAGAGAGGAGGAGAGACAGAGAGGAAGATTTTCCATCTGATGATTCACTCCCCAAGTGACCGCAACGGCCAGAGCTGAGCCAGTCCGAAGCCGGGAACCAGGAGCTCTTCCGGGTCTCCCACATGGGTGCAGGGCCCAAGGCTTTGGGCTGTCCTCGACTGCTTTCCCAGGCTACAAGCAGGTTGCTGGACAGGAAGTGGAGCTGCCGGGATTAGAACTGGTGCCCATATGGGATCCCGGGGCGTTCCAGGTGAAGACTTTAGCCACTAGGCCACGGCGCCAGGCCCGAGCCACCTGTTTTTGAATGCCCAAACCCTACTCTATTCCAGCCCTAGCCTGTCTCTACAAGTTCTCATCTTAGCCCCACAATCTTCCTTATTCTGAAGCCTTATGCTCCACCACCCTTAACCTTAAGAGGGGCTTCTTGTCTCCCCACCAACTGGATCTCCTGCCAAAGGACTGGAGTACACAAATACACTGAGCCACAGTCCTGGTCTGTGGCTGCAATTTCCCTGGGGAGAAGCTTCAGCCATGCGCTTGCTAAATTCCAGGCCTCTCTCACTAGCTTTTACTTTTACTTGCTGATACAGTCAACTTGACTTCAGGTGCCTTCCAGGTTTCTTTTTGAAACTGCTTTTTTAAAAATGCCCTCCATCTTCCAAAGCTGATGCATATATCTATATTATCTGAAATGTCAACCCTTTAAACTTAGGTATCACTGTGCTAGGTTTTGTAAGATTTTCTTTGACTCAAGATAAGGACAGCATGAAACCAGGCTAAGAAATCTGAAAGCTGATGGGACTTTTCCTCTGGGGCTGGGGCTGTGCTGGTGGAGGATTTTGGTGGTGATTGGGTGGGGGTGGGAGAAAATGGGGAAAGCCTGGAACCCATGGTCCAGAGCCCCTGAAGCAGAGTGGGTTTCCATGTGTCTTTCAGCAAAATGATGCTTCAACACCCAGGCCAGGTCTCTGCTTCGGAAGTCAGTGCCTCAGCCATCGTTCCCTGTCTGTCCCCTCCTGGGTCGCTGGTGTTTGAGGATTTTGCTAACCTGACGCCATTTGTCAAGGAAGAGCTGAGGTTTGCCATCCAGAACAAGCACCTGTGCCACCGGATGTCTTCTGCATTGGAGTCAGTCACTGTCAGTGACAGACCTCTGGAAATGTCTGTCACGAAAGTTGAGGTGGGTTCTCCCACAGGTGTTTAGTCTTTGCAGCACGCCTCTGTCATATATCTGCCATGATGAGCCAGGTCGTCTTAAGCAGGGAGCTGCAGTTGGGAATCCAAGAAACCAAAGAGCAGGCATCAGGATGCTCACCTTCTGCCTGAGCTGGCCTTCTGCTGGCTGCAGACAGTGCACAGTGTGAGTATATACACTTTGAGGGACAGGTGCGAGCAGAATCATACAGAAGGAAAGGGAGACAGGAAGAGTGGCTGGGGGTGGGGTTGTTGTTGAATTAGTAAGTCAGGCAGGCTTCCCTGAGAGTGACCTTTGAACGCCAAGACGAGAAGACAGTCAGTAATGTGTGTGAGGTGGAGTGAACAAGGGGTAGATCATGTTGGATCTTAGACTACAGAAGTGGGCATGTGCTCTCAAGTGAAGTGAGAGACCCCGGGGGATTTCTGAGCAGAGGAGCTTCGCAGTCTAACTTGTATTTTCAAACAATCACACTGGCTGTCATGTTGAGAAGGGCAGGAGGGGCAAGGGTGCTGCAGCAGGTAGTAGAGCCCTGCATACAGATGAGACGGTAACAGACACCCATGTCAGTGAAGCAGGGTGTAGTTCAGGATGAGAGCAGTGCAGGTGCAGAGAAGTGATTGGTTTCTGGATGTGACTTAAAGGAAAGCTGATTAACAGGGATAGACTGCTGATCTAGTGACCATGAACTGGTGACTCCTAGGGTCTCCCTGGGCACACTGTGCTACTCTCTGTCTCCATTTCCTCATCAGGAAGATGAAGGAGATGAACTCTGTGGTCTTTAGAAAGCCCCATATGGAGCAATCGCACTCTGAGATTTGCTTCATTTTCAAGTACTTCCTCTTATGAGCCAAGCTGAATTCTCCCCACGCCTATCTCAGATATT
Source organism: Ochotona princeps (assembly GCF_030435755.1). Taxonomy (NCBI): domain Eukaryota; kingdom Metazoa; phylum Chordata; class Mammalia; order Lagomorpha; family Ochotonidae; genus Ochotona; species Ochotona princeps. The sequence continues at coordinate 21,754,063 of NC_080841.1, forward strand.
TGGGCTGCACAGGAAAGACTGAAGTTGCTGAGGTCTGATTGTGAAGCCAGTCATAGTAACAATAGCTCACACAACACTTAATGTAAGTTCAGTTTGTGCAGAGTAGTTCACATGTGAGCTCATTTCATCCCATAACAATCTAGCAGGTAGGTGATGTTACAGATGAGGAGGCTGAGGCTCAGAGGAGGACAGAAACTTGCTCAGGGACTCACAGCTAATTAGGGATGATACTGGGATTCAGTTTGTTCTCAAGTCTAAATATGTGCCTGTGTGGTTCTGGGGTCCAAGATGTAAAAGGTAGAGGTCACCCTCACTATATTTCCCTCTTGGTCTTTGTTTCTTTTTCTTCAAGATTTATTTGAAAGGTGAAGTTACAAACACTCACACACATCTTCCATCTGCTAATTTTCTTCCCAAATGGCCACGCACAGACGAAGCCAGGATCTGAGAGAATTTCCATTGAGAACCAAACCCAAAGTAGGATGGGGTCTTGGTCTCCAAAGGTCTGTAGAGCTGGCACAGGGAGAGACCTAGGGAAAGGCGGTGATATTTCTTTGCTGACTCAGTAAGAAGCAGACAGGCTCCTTCACTGAAAGGCTCCCGAAGGCTGCCCAAGTCACCTGCTCTGATTCTGTGTCTGTTTTCCTAGTTCAACACACACAGGTGACTCTCAAGCCACTAATCTAATTCATGTCCCTTTGGCTGGAAAGGAACTCCAATTCCTCTTTTCCAGGAACTCTCTGGGATGCTCTAGCATTCAGGGCGGTGGTACAGTGAGGCTCCAGGGAAAGACAGATGAATGAGTGGCCTAGGGTCTTGAATAGAAGAGCCTGGAGGAGAGAGAGGTAGATGGGTGATGATCCTAAGGTCAATGCCTACTTCTAGGGGTGAATATGAATTTATCAAACAAAATCTGATTCCTGCTACAAACGATTACAATTCCTATTAATGGTTATCAATTTAAATATCAAACTCTTACTTGAAAATCTAAACAAGTTTTTAAAGGAAGTTACATTTTAATTTGCTCACAGTATCCCTTGGTTGTTTGCGGGAGTTAGGCTTCAGGATTCTCTGCAGATACCAAGATCCAGATGTTTAAAGCCCTCTTATAAAATGGCCTAGTGTTTGTGCAGAACCTACATGCATCTTCCTGTATGCTTTAATCAGCTCAAGATTACTTCTGAAAGCTAAGACAATATCAATCTGCTGGAACTAGCTGTTACACTTTATGGTATAGTATATGACAAGGCAGGGGATTGTCCATCTTTAGGACAAATGCTATTCAAAAGTATTTTCAATCTGCAGTAGCTTGAATCCATAGTTGGGGAACATATTGCCAATATAAATGGTACTGGTTTTACTGGTTTGCATTATGTATTCTTAAGTATGTATGTGTGTGGGAAAGGAGTTTCTGGTAAAAGTCTGGGTAGTATTGGGACTGCCTCAGTTTGCCAGTTTATGCTCAGTGTGTCTGGGATGGGTAGCATCATTAAACATGCAACCTTTGGGTTTTATAGGTAGCTCCTGAAGAAGATGAAAGGAAGAAGAGGCGACGGGAAAGAAACAAGATTGCAGCTGCCAAGTGCCGGAACAAGAAGAAAGAGAAGACAGAATGCCTACAGAAGGTAAGTGCCTTCCAGCCATCCCGCCTCTAGCTTAGGCCTATACCCTGCCAGCCTCATATCACCATCAGAAGGGGAGTTAAAAAGCTGTTACCCAGTCAAATTTCTAAGAAGGGTCTTGTCTTGATTGTAAACATGCCAATAGCAGCATGAGGAGGTAGCAAAGCTGTTAGCACACTAAGTGTGACTGGCTAGAGATAGAGCAGGTGTGTGAACTCACAACCACAGGCTCTGGGATGTCCAGATTCCAAGCAGCCTTAGCTGGTCCGTACACATCCCCAGCTCCGCAGCTGCAGAATGTGCAGGCTGGTTAAGGAGGCTTCACTTGCTTGATTTCCCAAGAAAAGGAAGCTGCCAGCTCTCATTTGGCTCACTATGAAAAACCTTTAATTAATCTCTTCAAACAAGTTGTTTCCATAAGCAGTGCTTACATGGTCTTTGCTTTCCTGTCTACTTCATGAGTCGGCAGCCCTTCGAACCCTGGATCACCCAGCAAACTGAGCTCTTGGCTGCATTCAGCTGCCCCCACCCCCCACCATAGAGAAACACCGAGGGAACATCATTGGTGGGTGGGCAGGGCAGCTTCCACTGCCTAAAGTGTGGACAGGCCAAGGAAAAGCCTCCTCCCAGGGACCCTAGGTCCCCAGGAGTTCTGTTAATTCCTTTAGGAAAGCAATTATGGAAATGAGAAAAGTTTGGGGTGCAGCCTTGTCCATTTGTTTCTGGGGAAACGAGCTTGACATCAATGACAACAGTGATTCTTGGAAAACTAAGCACCCCAGCTCTAGGTTTCCCCCAGCACCTCTGAGTGCTGGGTCCTGCAAAGGAGATCTCTAAACCACTGGTTCTACAGCAGCTTCAGTCCTAGAGGAGTCAGAACTGCCTGCTGTGGCATCTCCAGGCTCTTCCTAAAGCAACCCCTCCCAACCCCCCAAATGCAAAGGCTTCCCCAGGGTCTGGATTATCCTAGGCTTAACACTGGTCTCACATGTTTGTGGAGACAATATTATCACAGCAAGTGGTGGCATTCTCTCTGTGTAGGTCTATCCTACCTTGATAAGCCTGGGTGTCCCCAGTGTCCCCTGCTGCACCTGGGCCCTGTACTTCCTTCCTTATGCGTCCACTGCTTGTGCCCCAGGAGTCGGAGAAGCTGGAGAGTGTAAATGCTGAACTGAAGGCCCAGATTGAGGAGCTCAAGAACGAGAAGCAGCACTTGATCTACATGCTCAACCTCCACCGACCCACGTGCATCGTCCGAGCTCAGAATGGGCGGACTCCAGAAGATGAGAGAAACCTCTTTATTCAACAGATAAAAGAAGGAACATTGCAGAGCTAAGCAGCCGTGGCATGGGGCAACTGGGGAGTCCTCATTGAATCCTCCTTTTACACCAAAAACCCTGACGCCATTGGAGAGCTGACTTCCTGTGCACCTCTAGAATCCCAGCAGCAGAGAACCATCATGGTGCGAAGGGCCCTTGGAGACACACTGGGCCTTCCCATCGTGCCCCAGAGTGAACTTTGGACCAGGGCAAGCACATCTTTTGCCTCAGCTCCAGGATTTAGGCCTTTACTTACTGGCCATCTTTAGATATTCCGGATGGTCCCTGGTTAGGCTCCTGCCTACTTTTCATCTGGATTCTATGAACACCAGGATGCCCACCCCTGGGATTCATGCAGAAGTGTCTGTACCTTGGAGTGGATGAGAGGATGCGATCTCCACAGCAGGGGCTGCTGTCCCTTATAGGAGTGGAGTGGAGTGGCATCATTTAGTGAACTTGTACGATGGCCAGGGCTGTGCTTCCTAGCAAACATGCTGTTTTGTCCAAGAATGACCATGCAGGAGGCATTTGTTTCAGAACTAGGCTTTGTGCTCTTCTCATGTTTGCCGCATCACCTGTGTGACTTTTACATGCTTCTCCTCAGGTCTGTCGCCACTAGCAGTGTCTCACAATGTATGCCAGTGGCCATGAGAGCATGTGGGCCCCTGGAAGGCACAGTCCTCCTGCTGGCCGGCAGGGTAGCTTTGTGCTAACCAAGGAGACCTCCTTTCCTTTAGCACTGGGGCATGACGGCAGGGCCCCTGATGCAGGAGCAAATTGAGGAGTCCAGCTTCCAAAAGGTGAGGCCTCTCCGCCCAGTGATGTAGGTCAGGAGTTAGTTCTAGGCCAGAAAAGCCCAGGAATATTCCATTTTCCTCTCTCTGTGGTCAACAGGCACAGTGAGTGGAGGACTGTTTGAAGCCAGGTGATGTCTAGGCTTTCTCATTATTAGATGTTAATGGCATTGTTTTTGTCACGTAGCTGTTTCCAGAAATAAACCCAGAGTATCTGCCACTGTGAGAGTCACTCATGCTGGACTCTGGTTACTATCTGTTGAAATTCTGATGCTTCCATGAAATTCTCAGAGTGTTTAATCCTACTCAGTAGTACCATTACAGTTTTCTGTAAGAGAAACTATTACTTATTTATCTTAGTCTTCCTGACCTGTCAATATAATAAATATTGGAACCAAGACATGGTGAACGTAAGTGTTGTGCTGGTTTCTGTTCTTTTAAATCTGTGGGTGGGTAACTGGATCTGCTCCTTCTCTGCCCTCCTCCCTCCTTGATGGGGAGTGACTGGCTTTAAATGGTCTCTGGGCTGTCGACCTTTGTTTTGTGGACCACTACCAGATGACAAAGACAGCTGGCCATTAGTCCCACTCCTTATTTTCTTCCAGACAATCCCTGCTGCACAGAACCAAGTATAAATCCCTCAGAGCAACTGTTTGGCGGTGTTAAGATGGAACTCTGATCTAAAGTCTGAATTGTATACCTCAACTGTCCGCCTCTCTGAATGTACAGATGCCCAACATATACCTGGTATTAACCTTAGCCTTTAACGCCTTCACTTCTGCCCCAGAACTACTCAGAGAAGGATGCGCTTGAATTAGGTCTGCTTTATTGTGGAAATGTGTCTTGCTACTGTAAATATATATTCCAAATATCAGCAAAGAATGGGAAGATGGTTGGGGAGGCAGGAAGAGTCATTTTAGCATAAATGTGAAGATTCCATTAGGTCTGGAAAAAACATGGCTTCCTTGCTCTTTGCCTGTGCACATATGTTACACCTTCAGGCTAAAAATAAAAATTGACTACTCTGCTATAAATGTAATTCTTTAAAGAAACAGCAGCTGCATCAAATATTAGATTCATCCATATAAAGGGTGGACACTGCTTCTTTGAACACAATGTAAGAGGATGGTTCCTTTAAACCATCACTTGTGATACAGGCAGCCTGATTTCGCTGCTTTTAGTGCACATCACAGGTGGGTTTCTAATCTGTGAAGAGCCATCTGGTGTTGGTATCACTCACATTTCTTTGAGGAGATAATCTGTTTCTCATCTTCGGTGGAAGGGTGACAGATCCCTTGGGTTTACCCTCTGAATATGGGTAAAGGTGCTCCCCAACAATGCTATGAAACTCAAGACAGTTTATAAACTGCCATGAGAACATACCAGAGGAAGGAAAGGAGCTGACCATGCATGGAGAGGGGGCCCAAAAGATGCACCATATATGGTTAGTAGAACCGGAAGGTCGTTAAACAAATTCATTAAGAAGTTCTGTTTTCTGTGCCCAAGTCTATGTTTTGATACTTTAATAAAGAAAAAAAACCAAATATGCATTTACCAATAAGTTGTTTAGCTCATCTTTTTTCACATTTAGAAAAGAGGAGGGGAGATCATTGAGGTTTGAGAGAACAAACTCAGATGGCGTTACCAGCTGATTCCAGTATCAGTTTGACAAAGTCTGCCTTGGGCTGTATTCTGCTCTGTGTGCTGACATCACACTTGGAGGGCATGGAAAGCCACTCTTCCCCACCTCCTGCCTTCCTCCTGTCCTCTTGCCGTACCCTGAGATCTGGTGGATACTTGTTCCAGACTAAAGAGTTAGGATGCTGGTTCAAGGCAGGGATTCTGGAATTAAATCCTTTCGCTTTCAAGAATTAAAATGTCACTGATTTCCCATCTGTATTCTTAATTTCTCCTCATGGACATTGAGCCAAACCAGTAGGAAGGCTTGCCTACTCTTCCTGATTCCCTATCCTCTGGGACTCAGGTATAGGTCTGCCATTGAGCTTCTTTCTGTACCCAGAGTGCTTGGTTCCAGATTTTATAGATCTCATAGCATAAATCGCTCTCGGGGAGGAGTAAACCACTGAGGACTAATGTGAATAGCAGCTGCCATTGACTGAGCAGGACGGCATGCTAAACTCTTCCTGTGCATTATTCCATTTAATCCTCATCACCATCATTGTCCCCGTTTACAGGGCAGTGGAACGCCCAGCCACTTGCTCAAGGTCACACAGTTAACCTTTTGAAAACTGAAGCCTGCGTCTTTAACTATAACGCTTCTGAACACGAATATGTACTTGTGTTATGTGTGTGGTTGTGATGAAACTATAAAATTTCACACTGTAGCCACTTTAATATGTACCACTGAGTGACACTAAGTATATAATACTAAATAACCACCATCATGTTATTCCAGACCTTTTTAATATCCCATAGGAAATCCTGGGCCCAGTGAAGCAGTCACTCCCCAACCTCTCCTGTTAGTCCTTGACAGCCAATAATAACTCATATAAATAGACTCACACCATATGTAGTCTTTCAGTATCTAGCTTCTTTGACTTTGCATAGTTTTAGCAAGGTTCACCCATCTGGTAGCTAGTGTCAGCACTTTGTTCCTTTTTACGGCTGAATACTACCCTATTGTCAGGATGCATTTTGTTCATCTGTGTGTTGATGAGCAGATACATTTTAGAGAGTAGCTTCCAACAATGCTTCCAGTCATAGTTCCTGGCACATCACAGAGTGGGAGAGTCAGGGGCAGGGGGTCTTCAGAACTCCCCATTGACAGAGATCACTTGTTCTGTGGCTGGCTGTACAGGAATGGTGACAAGCAAGGAGACACAATGCCATGTGCTCCCCATAGGTATACACAACTACCAAACTACCTGGGCCTGGGAGGACAGAAGTTAGTGCAGGAGGGTTTTGACAGGCTCCTGGAAAGGGAAACGTACACATCTACTCATGCACCCTGCACCTGCACCCAGCATTTCACTGGGCAGGTAGTGGAAAGGTGAGGAGGAAAGAGAGAGGGACTTGCAGAGAATAATGGGATTCCCTTGCATGAGCTGTTTTTAAAAGCTCAGTGATGGGGAGGTCCCTAGCATATTCTAATCCCCAAGTCAGCCTGGCCACTGTCAGAAGGAACTGTCCCATGTTCCTTATAGCATTGCGGTGGGGTGGGGGTTCAAAAAGCTTGTGGGAAATGTGTTAATAGATAATTTGGGAATACACAATTTTTAAATCTGGGCATAGCTTCTTCATTTTACCTGAGCTTTTTGAAGATCCCTTTATACACATACATACATACATAAACAGAGTCTATTATGGAACTTCCCATAATGCACCAAATTGGTGTTAAAAGACAATGAAGCCAGTCCAATTTGAAAAACATGGCCAGCCCAACCCTTCTTTGTGATGCAAAGTCCTGTAGGTTCAGAAGAAAGACTTCAGTGTCAGCCAGAACTGGTTTCCAATAATGCCTCCAATTATAGTTTGAACAAGATCTGACTCCCCAGCCCATACAGACATTTAAACCTCAAAGTCATATGTTAATGGGCTGATGTTCAATGGTTGATAAATTAAAGGTGGATGCTTGGTCTGATATGGTGTCTGTATGGTAGGCATAGTGGCAGGTTTTTGGATCACTGGGGCTTTGCCCTCAACAGCAGTTCCCAAGACAGGGCTAGTGTGTAGGCCTGGCTCCATTCCAGCTGTTCTCTGCTTCCTGCCTCACCAGGTGACCATCTCCTCCACACATGTGCTGCCCATCAGACACCACATCAATGGAGGTACCTGACCTTGCATTGTGGGCCTCCCAAACCATGAGTGGAAAAAAACCTTTTCCCTTCTATGTTTGCTCCTCTCTGTTCTTTCAGTTGTAATAACAACCTAATACACTTCCACCACGTGTTCTGCGATCACAGGCAAACCACATAGCCTCAGTCTCCTTCCCTATAAGACAAAGACAGTGATGGTAGCGCCAAACACAGCGGGGTCTTACAGTGTTATACGAAAAGCCTAGCACAGCAACTAGGAGAAGCAATCATTGATGTCCATACTGAAAGTCAAGGTTCTAATGAAAGATATCCATTAGCAGCTTTCACTGAGATTTTAGGGAATGATGGGCTAAGTGCCAAGACCACCAACTCTAGGTGATTTAATAAAACTAAAATCATAAACAAATGGTTCAAACTTAGCCCATTATCCTACAGTCTTACTGTTTAACCTTTCAGGTTTACAAGAGAAGGAGAAAGAGGTTTCTCACTAAACATTCATGTTTTGGAGGGAAAAAAAAATTATTTTGGCACTCACCAGAGTCCCTCACATGGTGGCCCTGTCCTCTCTGGGAGGAGCAGGGGGGGTGGGGGTGGGAGCGAGAACAAAGGGGTATGTGACAGTGCCAGGTCACAAAGGGCAGTGGAGGATAAATATGGCTGAGCGGAAAGGGCTGCAGTTTGCAGACTCTCAGGGAGATAAAAATCAGAGGTGGAGGGGAAGAGGGTCAGACCCGGAAGAAAACCTCTCTGGAGCCCATGCTGCATCTCTACCTCTTTGGAGAGATTCCGTCTGGGATCCAGGCACCTGACAGCCTCCCCTCATCAATCACCTGCACTCCCACTCCCCAGTTCCAGCCTCCTGGAGGCTCTGAGGTGCAGGGGAGCCTGTGGGTACAGCAGGGTTGAGCCACCTGCTACGGTGCCACCCTCGAGATCCAAGAGCACCGCTGCTCCCTCATCTGCCAACAAGGCCAAGAAATCCCCAGCTACGTGCCTCACCAGTGCTGCTGCCGTGACAAAAGATGACTGCGAGCAACGAGTCTCTGCTCCCATATTACACGGCCCAGAGCGGCTCTGGAGTGGGCATGTTCAACACCGTCATGGGGAAGCTGCAGCGACAACTGTACAAGGGAGAGTATGACATATTCAAGTATGCACCCATATTCGAGAGTGATTTTATCCAGATTACCAAGAGGGGAGAAGTCATCGACGTGCACAATCGCGTCCGCATGGTGACCGTGGGCATTGCGTGCACCAGCCCCCTCCTCCCACTGCCCGACGTGATGCTGCTGGCCCGGCCAGCCACTGGCTGTGAGGAATTTCCTGGACGTGGCCAGGCCACCAAGGGGAAAAAACGCAAGGGTTCCAAGACCTTAGAGCTCACCAGGCTCCTGCCCTTGAAGTTTGTGAGGATCTCTGTTCATGACCGTGAGAAGCAGCAGCTGCGCCTGAAATTTGCCACTGGCCGTTCTTGTTACCTACAGTTGTGTCCCCCTCTTGATGCTCGGGACGACCTCTTTACTTATTGGGAAAAGCTGATTTACCTGCTGCGACCTCCCATGGACAGCAACAGCAGCACCTATGCCATTCCAGCCGAGGACATGATATGCATGCCTGTGTTTGAGGAAAATGACAGGACCAGCCTGGCAGCTGCAGAGTTCCAAGGAAAAGGGGATCAGGACCAGGTTAGCATTCGGAGCCTCCACATGGTCTCTGAGGTGTCTGGGACTTCCTCTGCTGCTTATGCTGGTGGGGAGGGACTCCAAAATGAGTCCTACAAACCTGCTACTGTGGTGGGGGTATCCACCCCCAAAACAAGATCTCCAAAGCTTGGCAAGGACTCAGTCACAGGGACCACAGAGGCAGCAGAAGCAGGGGCGGTAGCCGGGACACCAGCAGGCACTATGAACGTGGCAGCCACCAAGTCTGCAGGCTCTGGGCAGGAGAACACAGCCGTAGCAGGGGGTACAGGAGGAAACCAAGGCAACATGAACATCGCAGGCACAGCCAACATATCCCCCAAGAGCTTTCAGGTGGCCCTGGCGGGTGCTATCAGCCAGTCCTCAGAGTACATTTCCAGTACGTCCACCAGCCTCTCCCCAGGAGGCAGCACCAGTGTGACCACTGCAGCGGGGAACCCTACCAACAAGGCTGCTGGGGAAACCACGAGTGACCCCACAGAAGGTGAAACAGTCCTCGGTGACAGCCCTGAGGGTAGGCCCGCACGAGCCTCCCGCTCTGGGGCTGAAGCCCGCAAGCAAAGGAGAGAGAGACGGGGGAGGAGGGGGAAGGACAGAGTTCGCAGAAGGAGCTCCCGTCACCACAGGGTGAGAGAAGGTCGTAACAAGAAGGCGGGGGACAAGATAGGCCAAAAATCATCTCGCCATAGAGCCTCCAGAGATGACAAAAAGGAAAAAAGTCGAGGAAGCCCTGGCAGACACAGCCCCTCACACAAAGGCATCGGCCACACACCCATCACGGAGTCCAGGACCTCACACAAGTCCGGGAGGAGCCTATCCACCGCGAGCTCAGGCTCTGCGAGCAAGCGGCTCCATAGGATCAGCTCCTTCCTGAGGAACGTCAGAGCCAACCTCAGCACTAAAGGGCTGGCCTCGCCGCAGGGGCAAGATGTGGACATCACAGCCAAGACAGTGGAGAGGACCAACATGGAGGCCATTGTGGAGGCCGGAGAGAGTGGCCAAGGACTGGAAATTGTGGGCTCTGTGACATCTGAGATCATGGAGACAGTGACATTTGAAGCCCGTTAAGTTGAACCTAGATCCGGAAACTGCAGAGGAGGATCAGGCATCAGGGGGCTACCCCAAGAGTGCCTAATCCAGCTTCCTTTCCTGCAGTTCAAATAAAGAACGATACAATCAGTGAGTAGCTTGCTGCCTTCTGTCGGAAAGCCCACAGCCCACTCATGACCTCACAGTGGAGTCTGTGGTGTCAGTGGTGCTGACTTCTTAGCCCTGATCTGGTCGGGGTGGGGACTGGGACTCATCCCATGCTGGGCAGAACTACTCTGACTGCGTTGGCCCCAGCACTGGCTGCCCAGGCATGCAGCTGATGGTTCCAGAAACTCCTCCTCTATCACCCTACCCTTTGTCTGAGCCTTTTCCTTCCCTCTAAAGGTCGCTTCACAAACCAAGAACAGGACTGTATCTCAGACTTTTAGGGGAGAAACAGCGAAGTAGGAGCATGGATCCATGTAGACTTTGTGATTCCTCTCCTGGATATTTCTCTCTCTCTCTCTCTCTCTCTCTCACACACACACACACACACACACACACACACACACACAGAGCCAGCTAAGAGAAGGTTGTTAGCAATAAACAATGGAAAAACACAGGAAAGACCCCAGGTTGGATCCCATAATGACAGGTGATTGGCGGCTCTACACATCAGCATAGATAACTTGTAGCAATTAAAAAAAATATATTCACAGAACAGGATGTAACTCTACTTACAGAGCAGTTCAAACGCAAGATCAAATATTATGCTGTATGCAGGTTGGATAAAACCATAAACAAAACCAAGAATTTTAGTGTTTTTCTGACAAGCAAAGAAAATGAGGTGGGCACAAGACTTGGCAAGCCTGGGAATTGTTTAAGCGGGTACAGGGGTAGTTGCTTATTGCCACTTTATACATTTTTACATCTCTGAAATTGACAGCCATGGCAGTAACAAAGAAGTTGCGGTACTGGACCCATCTTCACTAAATTTCATTCCTTTATGTTTTCATTCTTATGCATGTACAAAAAATGGCTTACTATAAAAGTGTTAAGTGACATTTGTAAGAAGCCTTAGTTGGTGACTAGGAAAAGATGACATTGAGGACCAAGATGGTGACTTGCCCTGGTCATAAGCTGGGATCTCTGAAGAACAGCAAACCACCAGCCCTATCTGAGTTATGAGGAAGGACAAGTGACCAAGTCTAAGGAGACTTGGTACTACAAGAACCCAAGACTTAGCAAAACTCTCCAAAGATGAGCATCAAATGGAGTGGGTTGAGAGGGAGTGGTGGGGGCTAGGAGGACTCTTGTGAGCTGGGTTTTCAATTTCAGTGAGCTCTCACCCCTTTAGCAAGTCTTATCTGAAGAACATCCAGACCACCCCCAGCCTGTGTCTGGCTCCCAGGCTTCTATGCCCAGCCTCTGCAGTGGTCATACCACAGCTATAAACAGACCCCTGCCTGGAATTCCAGGCTTGACTCCCCAGCAGGGACTCCTGCCTGCATTGCATCCCTCTGCAGTCCAGATCTTTCCCAGCTGCTAACTCTTAAAAGCCAGGCTTAAGACAGCTCCTCCTCCACATCAAGTCTTCCAACAAATCCCTTAAACCTCCCATGAGGAAGATTACTGGAAAGTGGATACATGGTGGGCATGGGGTGGGGGCCCAAAACCTATCTTGGGCAAGGTCCCTGTTCCCAGGATGATCTGTTGCTGGAGTGAGTCAAGTTATTCTTAGGAATAGAGGGAGCATGCCAAAGATTAGATACAAATTGGCTCTGTGAGGAAACCAGCCTCAGAATCATTAACCCACAGCTCCAGAGGCATCTGGGGTGGGGGTAGAGGGAGTAGAGGTCCAGGGAGACAAATTAATGGTTTACTTCTGACTAGCTTCTTCTAGCTTTTCCATCTATTCAAGATGGGAAAATCATAAAAAGATCATATTCCTTTTATTTTATGATTTCCACACAGGCAAATGTAGGTAAACACCAGTCTGGAAGATGAAAATGCAATCAAAACATTTGCATAACATAGCTGTTTCAACATACATGCTGAAATGGCATCACCACCAAAGTGTGGTCCAGGACATCGTTCAAGGTGGGAGGTGTGGGTGTGCTGTGCCTTCCATGTGGTGGGTGGCCCTAGGTCCCCCACAGCGGGGCAGGGCCAGTGCAGGAGACAGGCTGGCATGTAAGCCACAGTACCTAAGGACAGACACACTACAACCCATTTTTGGGAAACAAGGTCTTGGGGTGAAAGAAGGAGTTGAGGGTCAGGCAGGGATTCTGAGAGAAACTGGAAGTTTTGGAGGAAGACAGGTAAAAGAATGAGGCACAGGGGAGGGTATAGGAGGTGCCAAGGGAAGGCCAGGGCAGAGCAGGAGGTCCTGGAACAGAATGCCCTGCTGTGGTGGGTGACTGCTTCCATCCTGTTGGTGGAAAAGCAAAGGCAGAGGAGGGACATGCAGCTGGAGGAGCAGATGGCTACATTTCCAGGGCTCTGGGCACCATGTGAATGTCCCAACCTCTGAGTAAGATCTCAGATCTCTCCAGTCTCATACTGGAGAACTGAAGCAGGAGACTGTTGGGATCTGTCAGAGGCACAGAATCCTCTGCAACTGTACCAATCCACACCACAGATAGGGTCCCCAGAACCTAGGTTGAGACAAAGGGCAGCAGTTTCAGGAGAGGTGGAAGAGAGGAAAGATGGGGAGCTCATGGCTGAGGTCTGGCGCTCATGCAGAGGTGGAATGAACAGAAGTGGGGGCACCTTCTTCCTACTTGACTGTTGGTCTATAAATTGGATGGGAATAAGAGAGGCTCATGCGAAAGCAGAGGAAAGGTATAAACAACTTCTATTTGGCCACAGGGTAGAACACAGGCTAAGACAGCCAAAGCGGCTGTGGGGCTTCGGCATGGGAGATCTGTGAGAGAAGACACCCCTTGAGCGTTTTCTTCTTCATCTGCCTGGGCTGCAGCTGGAAATTCTCCTACTGGACCCTTCTGCCCTGGGCACAGAAGTTGTCCAGCAGAGCCCCTTGTGGCCACATGTGTAACTGCAGGTGGCCCTTGACTTGGGAGAGCTCCTCCCTGAGGTAGAAAAACAGTGGCCCTTTCTCCATCACACCATAATGAGCCTAATGCTGATTCACAGGTAGCCAGCCCAGTGTCTCAGAGGGCAGCCGCCTCTGTATCAAGTGGCAGCCAGAGGTGTGAGCAGGTTAAGAGAATGTGCTGCCTTCCTAGCACTGGTCCCTTGGCAGTGGGGCCACAGACTGTGGAAGGGCCACAAGATAGGTCCCTACAGGGAACACTAGTCCAAGAGAACAATGCAAGACCAAGAACAAGGATAGAGGTGGATTTAGGTAGGATCAGGATCGCTCTGCAGTTGGGGAGCTGACCGAGAAACGACTGTTTCTTATCTACAATGACCAAGTGAGAAAATCAGGGATCATGTAGGTGGACATGGGTGTGCACACACACACCAGTAGCAGCAGGAACAGCAGTAGGAGATATGATGGTCGTAGCTCCAGGCATGGTATGGGAGGAGGCTTAGTGGAAGGAAAGTCTGAGCAGAGGCAGGCTGAGCACTCTTGGCAGAGGCAACAGCAAGATAAGGAAAAGGGCCAGGGAAATACAGTTGTGTCCACAGACAACAGACACATGTGTGTTGAGCTTGGGGGATTGAGGGGATGTGAGCATTGGGGAGGATGAGATGTGGTGGAAAAATAAGGCTAGAAGGCAAGAAAAGGCCACCTTGTAGAGGCGACAACCAGGCTGCCGCATCTCTCCCTTAAAACCTGTGATCCAGGCTAAGAGGTACCCACCTCATCGGGAAATGACAAGCAAAGGAACCCCAGCCTATCTCCCTCTGGCAGTTCAAGAAACCGGAGATGTGTTGTTCAGGCCTCTGCTGGGAATCTCTCCACAGGTGTGTGTGGTATTGCCCCCACCCTCCTTAACTGGGGAGTCAAGAGGAGGAATAAGGCCAGCTGGCATTGGCTGTCTACAGCTAGCATTGCTGGGAGGCATCTTTTATATTTGTGAAAAATTTTCCTAGTATTTCTAGTTTTCTTGTGTCTATTTATTTACTTAGAGGCAGAGAGATAAGAGAACTCCCATGTACGGGTTTATTCCCCAAATGCCTACAACAGCCAAGGCTGAGCCATGCTAAAGCCAGAAGCCAGGAACTTAATCTGAGTCTCCTACATAGGTGGCAGGATTTCAATTACTCAAGCTGTCACCTGCTGCCTCCCAGGCTGTACATTTGCAAGAAGCCAGAATCAGACGCAGAGATGGGACTTGATCCCGGGCGCTCCACTGTAGGATGCAGATGTCTTAACTGCTAGGGCAACTACACACCCAGGGTGGCATCTTTCTAGATATGCATTCAGTGCACGTGAACTGTTAGGGCAAGGACAAGGAGCAGCTGGGCAGCTCCTTCCAGCTTCAGTTGACACTAACAATGTCACTGATGTGTCAGAGCTCCAGAACCTGCTATTTTGCAGCTTACACTGGTTCAAGCAGACATCACAAAAATATGGGTAAAAACGGTAGGCTTTTCATAGCAGTTTGTAAAGTTAAATTTGTCTTCATTTCATTTTGACATTTATTTCTTTCATTTAAGTTATTCTGTGGAATTCTGTGACTTTTCTCCCTTTTTCATATATACTCTAAAATTTTCATATATACTCTAAAATTATGATATAGAATATGCTAGCTTTGTTGCAATGTCCTAAAAGAGAACAATTTACAGCAAGCTTCCAAATTAGTTTTGAAATTTCACATATTCTTGAAATTTTGCGGTCTTTTAAACACATGTGAAAGGGCTTTAAAGCTATGTGATGAAAGAAATTTTTTTGTTAGCTTCTTTTACCATCCTGTTTCAGTGCCGTTCTTCGCTAATACTCAAACTTCATGACTTAAACGAGTGTTTTCTTACATCTCCTAAGTCCTACATCAGCAATTTGGGAAGGGCTCAGTGGGGTGAGTACTGTGATTCCTGAGGAACAAAGTGAGGTCCATAAATAGTTCTTAGCTGGAGCATGGGCTGGTCTGCAGGGTTCAAGACAGCTTCACTTACAACTGGCGCCTTGAGGGAAATGGCTAGAAGGTGGGCTCAGATGATACTAGCCACAGAAATGCCTCCCTATCACACAGCTTCTCCAACGCCGTGCTCTCACGTCATCCAATGAGCACCTCTTCTAACAAGTGTTCCAGGGCAATAGTGTGGAAACTGTTTCCAATGGAGCCTCAGAGGTCACTCGGAACAACTTCTACCATGTTTTACTGGTTATTCAAATATTAATGCCAACTTAGACTTAAAATGAGAGGAACTGAGCTATACTCCTCTTGGTGATAACATGGTAAGAGCACATCATAAGAGATCATGTGTGATGGCAATATTAATGTGTCTCTCTGGAAAATACAGCGTGTCACCCCTCCTTCCCCCATCCCTAATCAAGCCTGGCTGGGATGCACCTGAGGAATATCGAGGCAATTGTCGTGGACCTCTTTCTTTCATACTTTCCCTCTCCTTGCATCCTTCTCTTCTTCTTTTACATATTATTTCTTATTCTCACTAGACAAGACCTAGCTCCTTCATTGCTGTCTCTCTCCACGTATCTTCAAATCCTTAAGTTCTGGAATAATGGGACATCTAGATCGTAACTTGGTCTAGCAGAGTGTTGGATCCTTGCTCTAGGTCTGGGAGAGCCTTGACTACTCCCAAATGCACTTTACATAGGAGGAAGTTGAGGCCTCAAGAAGGGACTTTCCCAGGGCATGGTTCTGGCGAACACAGCACAGAATGTAGCCTACAGTGGAGCTCAACGAATGTCAGCAGCTTCACTTCCATTTCTGCCTGCCCAGAACTAAAGCCACTAGGTTTTTGTTTTCATATTCATTGTTTCACCATTCGGACGTCCTTTGGTTAAGGAGTGAAATCACACTGACAGATTTCTGTGCCCAAAGAGAACTGTCCCAGCCCTCGGCCCTGCTCTATCAGAGCCATGGGTACAGATATCCCAGGAAATGGGTGAAGATGAAACAAGCCCGGATTGGTGCAGCCAGACCCCGCAGCAATCCCCAGGAACAGTAACTGCTCCTTTCTGATCCTAAAGTCAGCATTTGCTGAACTCTAACATGTACCAGCTTGCTTATAGACAGGTTTTGAAATGTTCTGGGCCTCCAGGGATGGCAAATTTTACTATCAGTAAGGGAAGTCAGGCTGAGGATAAATCTGGAAGACACAGGCCAAAAAAGGTGCCACTGGGTGGTCAGATCTAAGGCACATCATTTCTACTATATTAAAATCTGTTTCCTTTGATAACAACTGCAAGCTGGAGGAAGTGAAGGCCCACAGAGGGGGCTCCTCAGATGGTCTGACACCAGATACCCCAGTGTAGCAGGGGCTGGGCAGGGTAAGGACCACAGCAAATGGGTTGGCGCACTGCTCCCAGGTCTGAATGTTAATCATATGAAGAACGACATGCTCACAGGCCTCTTAGCACTTTAGAAAATCGACCAGCTCATGGTTTCCAGCCAGCAGATAGCAGTCCTGCAAATCAGTGATAAGCTGAGAATGCAGCATTGAGGATTATGTAAAGAAGAAACTGAAATAATTATTTTCTGTTTATTTGAGAGGCAACGAGGGACAGAGAGTTCTGATTTGTGAACTCACTCCCCAAATGCCTGTGATGATCAGGGTAGGTTTGAGGCCACATCTGGGAGCCAGGGGCTCAATCCTGGTTTTTCACATGAGTGGCAGGCACTCAAACACTGTGGGCCATTACTGCTATCTCTTAGGCCCTCGTTTATAGAAACCTGGATTCCAGAAGTAGAGCCAGTAATTGAACCTAGACATTTTGATGTGGGATGTGGATATCTTAACTACTAGACCAAATGCCCACCCCTGAAATAGCAATTATTTTTTAATTCTTATTTGCTTATTTTCACTGTGTTCGAACAGCATATGCACGCATGCGTGCACAGACACATACACACGTGCACACGCACACACACACAGAGTCTTCCACTTGGTGGTTCACTCTCCAAATGCCTATAATAGCCACAGCCTGACCAGACTGAAGCCAGGCCCTGGACTCAGTCTGGACTTCCCGTGTGGATGACAGAGAACCAAGTACTTGAGTCACTACCTGCTGCTTCCCAGGACACACCTTAGCAGGACTCTGCAACTGGAAGTAGATTGGAACTGGATTGGAACCCAGGCACGCTCATATAGGATGCAGGTGTCTCAAGCAGAGCTTTAACCACTGTGCCAAACACCAGCCCCTGGAATAATTACTGACATAGCCGACAACTTCCTTTAGGGAGATGTTGAGTCAACAGGTCTAGCACAGAGCTTGGCACATACAGGGGCTCCAGAAATGCTCCTTAGAATAACCTGCTAGTTGTACATCCACACATTCCACCCCTCCACTGGTCCCCAACTTCTTGGCCTCCTTCTGGAAGCCCTCCATTAGCTCTAACTGATGGATGGCACAGGTTATGGAGAGACACTGCCAGTGACTGTCAGTCCCACCCTCCCCCCACCCCAGATTCAAGGTTAACAGCCCCTTTCCTGGACAGAATGATAAGAAACAAGCTGTGCAGGTTTTTATGCCTTTCTTCCTGCTGCGGTTCCTTCCTGAAGCCCATGTGATCCTTCCAGACAAACAAAGAAGGGGACCATTTCTTTTCCTTATACTCCTGTCCTGAAGGGGGCTGAGGAGTAGGTGGGGGAGGTAGGAAATGTTAACTTTAGAAAGGGAGAGTCCTCCTCAGCCAACACTGTAATTTCCTGACCTGTGAGTAGCCAGGAACGTGTGTCCTCAGTGGCTGCGGCAGCTGGAGCTGAACCTGTAAGAGCAACTGCCACACTGGGTATGGAGCCAAGACCCATCCATTCCAGTGGCTCTTCAAGCTCCACAATCTATTGAGGGCTGCATTGTGTAAGACCATAGCACCTACCCAGTGGCTACCCTCCGCCAGACACTATATCAGTAACTCTGTGAGGATCAGCAGATCTCATTCTTTCTCCACAACTCTATGAAACAGGCATTATTCTCATTTTATAGATGAGGAAACCAAGGCAAAGAAGAGTTAGAAGAACTCAACCAAGGCCCCCAGTGACTGAGCCAAGATTCAATCTCAAGAGCCCTCACTGTGGGCTGACTCCACAGAGTACATGGTCTTAGTAGCTGATCTACACCATGGCAAGTGGCCAGGTGACATACAGACTCATTCAACTCCATGGTTCAGGGCCACATGTACCATACAAGGTAACATCCTCTCCCCTGTTGTGGAGACTACACCATTTCTGCCATAAGCATTGTTTTCTGCATAGGCACAGGAGTGATCACAGGGAGAAGGAGCTGCAGGGAGAAGGGTGGCACATTCCATCCCCTAAGTGGGGGGTAACCCCTTTCTTGAGTCCCATCTTGTGTCACCTGTTGTACCTGGAATCACCTTAACATGTGAAACCTGATTCTTCAGGCTTCTCGTGACATGTCAGCCAGTCTCAGCACAGATCCCAAGGATGACTTTTCAGCCCCTAGCAAAAAAACCTCAGTGCCATAACCTGCCTGATCAGACAGGACAGAGAGGGCCCTGAGGAACTGGCTGGCCACACCCTCTTTACCTTGGATCATTAACTGCCTGGCTCACCAATCCACTCTCCACCAGCCACGCTGTGCTTGCTGCCAGCTTACCTCTGCTTAGCTCCTGCTCCTTCATTCTCTCTCCTTTTCCTTCTCAGGGCTCCCCTACCCAGGAGCTGTCTCCACCTCATGCTTGCCAGAGCTTTCCCAGCCCTGTCCCTTGCTGGCTGTCTTCCTCGCACTGTCTCTACCCCAGTTCTGTCCCTGCTTCTTTTTGGCTTCATTACAGATGTGAGGATCCCTCACTGTCCCAACTCCATCCTACTAAGCACAATGCCTTTAGTCACCACATGATTCTAATTCCCAACACACTGAGGATGAAGCTTCAGGACACAGAGAAGAAAGACTCCCGGGTCAACTTGTCACTGGAGACTCACGGTGAGGATCTACAGGCTAGTCTTGACCCAGGGCTGTGATGTTCTGTGAGGCTGAGGCTGCCTTCCTCTGCCATTTCCGAGGGACACAAAAGCTTGAGCCCATTTGCATTCCTTCCCTGATTCGCTTTGGCTTTGAAGTTCAAGACTTGGAGCCATACTAACTTACGCAAACTGAATGCAAATGAGTAGATTTGAAGAAAATTAAATGTCCCCAGATTTACTGGAAATCAGAGGCACCCCTGATGGGAAGACTTAGGGAAAATTTGGAATCTACTTCCCGAGGGAAATTCAAAAATAGAGTGGGCTTCAGCTGGCTGGGGGTTGGGCAGGGATGCAGCTCGAAGTTGTCAAAAGGATAAACGACCCACTGGAAGACAGAGGAAGAAAAGGCATCTGACCACCAAGGCTCCCCTACCCTTCTCCTTCTCTCAGCTCTGGTTCAACTCCCTGCCCTGTTGAAATCCCTGATGTTGCACACTGGAGAGCAGAGCAACGAGTGTTACCGCCTCTTCGTAACCAAGGGCTAGTTACTTGAACATTTGCCTCTCAACAACAACGTGCTACCTTTCTCCTCTCCCCTTGCATCTCTCCCACTGACCTTATGCTGGGCCCTCACCGGGTACGTCTTGTCAAAAGGACAGGATGACCTGGAAGTAGGCTGGCAGCAGGACTGGGTGACCGCAGGATGCTCCTTTACAGAAGGCCTCAGAGGACAGGGCTGGAGCAGACTAAATCAGGCACCAAGGCCTGTATGACTCCTTTCCTGAAGAAGGGAAAAGGGCCGTTCCACAGAATGGCAGCAAAGGAAGCTGGCCCCCACAAGCCACAGTCCATTTTTCTGAGCCTAAAGATGTGCTAAGTGATGGTAAAAGGAACAAATTGATCTTATCTTAAAAATGTCAAGAGAAGTAAAGATTCTAGGGCTAGTGGTGTGGCACAGTGGATTAAGCCATTGCCTATGATGTTGAATCCCATATCAGAGCAATGGTTTGAGTCCTGGCTACCCTATTTCTGATCAGGATCCCTACTAATGTACCTGGGAAAGCAGTGGAAGGTGGCTCACATACTTGGACCCTGCACCCATGTGGGAGACCTGGATGGAGCTCTTGGCTCCTGGCTTGGGTCTGATCCAGCCCCAATCCTAGTGACCATTTGGGGAGTAAACCAATGGATGGGAGGTCTCTTTCTCTCTGTCCTACCTCTGTGTCATTTCACTTTTCTTTTTTTTCTTTTTTTTTTTTTTGTCATTTCACTTTTCAAGTAAATAAAAAGGATATTTTAAAAAAATGAATAAACGCGGGCCCGGCGGCGTGGCCTAGCGGCTAAAGTCCTCACCTTGAAAGCCCCGGGATCCCATATGGGCGCCGGTTCTAATCCCAGCAGCTCCACTTCCCATCCAGCTCCCTGCTTGTGGCCTGGGAAAGCAGTTGAGGACGGCCCAATGCATTGGGATACTGCACCCGCGTGGGAAACCCAGAAGAGGTTCCAGGTTCCCGGCTTGGGATCGGTGCGCATCGGCCCGTTGCGGCTCACTTGGGGAGTGAAACATCGGACGGAAGATCTTCCTCTCTGTCTCTCCTCCTCTGTGTATATCTGGCTGTAATAAAATGAATAAATCTTTTTTAAAAAATGAATAAACTAGATATTCTCTTTAAAAAAACATTCTTTCAAAACTCATCCAGCAGTCTCCTGACTTCATTAGACATTGATATAGATACTTGGTGCAGCTATGGAGTCATTTTATTCTGGCACCTTCCTCCAGGGAATTAGAGAATGGCTTTTTTGGCAATTAAGGTGTGTTCAGCAAACCATTAAGATACACCATGAAGGGTCCGGCATGATGGTCTAGTGGCTAAAGTCCTCACCTTGAACATGCCAGGATCTCATATGGGTACCAGTTCTAATCTCGGCAGCGCCACTTCCCATCCAGCGCCCTGCTTGTGGCCTGGGAAGGCAGTCGAGGACAGCCCAAAGCTTTGGGATCCTGCGCCCGTGTGGGAGACCCAGAAGAGCTCCTGGTTCCCGGCTCCTGGCTTCGGATAGGTGCAGCACCGGCCGTTGTGGACACTTGGGGAATGAATCATCGGACAGAAGATCTACCTCTCTGTATATCTGACTTTGTAATAAGAGCAAATAAATCTTAAAAAAAAAAAAAAGATACACCATGAAAATACCTGGAACAAACTCCTCCTGGATTCAGAGACCTCCTCATTGCTTCCTGGAGAGGAGATCCCCAAACAAAACCTTCTACCCCTTGTGGACAGGAGTGGTGTGGGCTGATCCACATCCCCTAAGCAGATGGAAATCTTGCTGAGAGCCAACTTCCCACAGGTCAGTATTTGATGCTTCACAAAGGAAGGAAAAAATGTTCATTTGTATAAACATGATCCTTGAACAACAATGGTTCTACTTCAATTCAATGCTTTTTCCACTTTCTGATGATTTGAAAGTGACAATGCATTCAACAGAAACTGCATTTTGAATTGTGAGCTTGCTCTTCTTCTATGCTAGCAATATGCGGTATTTTCTTCTGTCTCAATGCTGGACTATGGCAGTGCATGGCTGCTCCCAGTCTGACCACGAGGAGAATACAATCTATACAGTGTGCTGTGCTGCCGAGCTATGGGGTCGAGTAGGTTAAGTTTACTACGCTTGATCTTAGCCAAAAGGCCGAGAAGCGATTGAGCAGCTTAGGTTTAATGAAATGCATTTCAGTTTGCAATATTTTCAACTTACAGTGGGTTAACTGGGACTTATGAGAAGCACCTGTATTAAAAATGTAAAGATCATACTGTATCAAGAATGTTATGTGTACTACATCCTTTGTGTCTCAAGCAAAACCACTAGGATATTAAGGTTAAGGGAGTTAAAATCATTTGCCCAAGCTCACACAGCTAATGAACAGATGTGGTAGAATCTTCTAATGTTAGTAGCCATTTCTCCTTTTCTTTCTAGGTATATACTAAACTTCATTTCCTAGCCCTCCTGCAGTCTAGATAAGCTACAGGACTGAGTTCCAGCCAATGAAATAAAGACAGAAGTGATGTTTACTGCACCCAAGTCTGGCCCATAAAAACCTTGCAAGTGGTCTTCTACTCCATCTTTGCACATCACTCTCTGGATGACCTAGAGCACCAAGAAGCCTGGCGAAGAAGAAGGAAGGAGGTGCAGTCCCTGAATGACCACATGGAACACAGCGCTCCTCATCCCACCCTCTGTCACCTGGATTTGACTAGGACTTGGATGAAATCAATCTTCACTGGTTTAAGCCACTTACACTTTATCCTAACACCGTGGAGGAGGCAGGCTCTGAAACCAGTGAAATAGCATCTAATTTAACAGCTCTCCTTCCCCCACCCATGCCTTTTTTACAGCCAAGAACTACATTGCTGAAGATTTTAGAACAATGGGGTAAATGAAAACATAAAATCAAGCAAGCAACTGACAAATATTTGTTGCTGGCATAAGACATACAGACTACCACAGTAGAGTATCAGGAGAAAGCCGCTTAACACTCGTGCCAAGAAGGGTCTTTGCCATCACCTCCAAGAGTACCTGCACCTGATGCTTCACCCGGTGGGAGTCGGGAGACCACATGGCACGAGAGCCTCTCAAAACCATTGTCAATGATCAGTATCTCATTACTGCAGCCTATCATCCCTGCCCCAAGCCAATGAGTGCCGAATCAGGAGTCGGCATAACAAGGGTCACACTCTGATCATGATAAAAGAAACTGACTTAAAAGAAAGAAGAAAGAAGAAAGAAGAAAGAAGAAAGAAGAAAGAAGAAAGAAGAAAGAAAGAAAGAAAGAAAGAAAGAAAGAAAGAAAGAAAGAAAGAAACCTGCTTAACCAATCTTTCTTCCACAAAGAGAAACCAAAACCTACCAACACTGCAGGCAAGATAGAATCTGCATAATCCGATTTTTAAAAAGGAACACAAAGGCCTACTAACAATCATAGGGAAGGAAAAAGTAAAGCATTCATAACTTTCTTTTGAAAACAATTTTAAAAGTTAAGGATCCAGTGTTGTGGCAAAAGTGGCAATGTTACCCTTTTTTTAAAAAAAAGGTATTTATTTTAATTTAATTGGAAATTCAGATATACAGAGAGGAGGAGAGACACAGAGGAAGATCTTCCATCTGTTGATTTACTCCCCAAGTGGCCACAATGGCCAGAGCTGAGCCAATCCGAAGCCAGGAACCAGAAGCCTCTCTAAGTCTCCCACGCAGGTGCAGGGTCCCAAGGCTTTGGGCCATGCTCAACTGCTTTCCCAGGCCACAAGCAGGGAGTTGGATGGAAAACGGGGCCACTGGGATTAAAACCTGCACCTGTATGGGATCCTGGCGCATGCAAGGTGAGGACTTTAGCCACTAGGCTAATGTGGCGGGCCCACAACGTCACCTTTGTAAATGCCAGTTTAAGTAACCCCCAGCTGCTCTTCTTCTGGTCCAGCTTCCTACTAATGTGCCTGGGAAGGCAGCAGAAGGTTGTCCAAGTACCTGGTCCTCCTGAGAGGCTCACAGGACACCTAGACTGAGTTATAGCCTCAGCTGTTGTGGCCATTTGGAAAATGAGCCAGCAGGTGGAAAAATTTGTGTTCTCTGTCTCAGGCCCTTTGTTTTGGGATGTGGGCATCTTGATTACTAAGCCAAATACCTATGTCCTATAGTTTTCTATGTTTTGAAAACTAATTATTTATTTGAAAGTTGGAATAAGAGAGAGAGAAGGGGAGCTACAGAGAGAGACTGATGCACTGGTTCAGTCCTCAGATGGTCCCAGGATGCCACAGATGCCAGAGCTGGTTGAAGACAGGAGCTTGGCGCTTTTTCCAGGTCTCCCACATTGGTGCCAAGGGCCCAAACACTGGGCCATCTGCTGCTGATTTTCCCTGGCCATTAGCAGCGAGCTGGATCACAAGTGGAGCATCTGAGACAAGAACAGCTGCCCAAATAGGATACAGTCATGGCAAATAGAGTTTTACCTGCCATAGCACAATGCCAGCCCCACAGTTTTTCTACTGATATAGCAAATACAGCAAGAATAATTTTCAGGAACTAGGAAGATCTCTCCTGTTAACCTCAAGTATAGTTGTCCCTTCTACTTTAAATATCGACTGTCTGTAAGTAATCCACAACAGTCTTATTATTCAATTGCTACCTTACCAAAATGTAAGACTTGGTAGGAGCTAGCATTTCTTGTGTTCCTCTTATCTGCCAATTATAGCTCCAGGATCTAAGCACATGGGATCAGCACTCAAGAGTCATCTCAGA
Source organism: Ochotona princeps (assembly GCF_030435755.1). NCBI lineage: Eukaryota > Metazoa > Chordata > Mammalia > Lagomorpha > Ochotonidae > Ochotona > Ochotona princeps. The sequence goes on from NC_080841.1 coordinate 21,778,613, forward strand.
ACTATTTTTAAATTCATCGGAAAGAGAAAGATTCCGATTGTGCTAGTCATTTTCCTGCTGCGATGAAGCAGCCTTGGCTTAAGGCTCACTGCTTGCAGGCCTGCGGTCACTTGGAGGTAGCAGGAATGCAACTGGTGGCCAGGCTTTCTCAGAGGCCAATGCATGAAGAAAGGAACTGGATGGGGAAGAAGGCATGTTTAGTTACCAGAAACCAAGTGGCCACTTGACAATGCTGTCACCTGTGCCTTTGTGCCTAACTACGTACCACAAAAGCTCTGCTTGGGAACGGTACCAGCCCCCTGCCATTTACTGACAGCTGACTTTGTACAGATTCACAATCCCTCATCCAGGATGGATTACATAATTTAGCATCCAAGCTAGGCAATTCTGAAAGTGAAACAGGAGGAAGAGTAGCAGCAGTCATTTCATTAGGACTAAAGCAGAAGTCAGCAGTTGCTGACACAAACTAGGATGTATGATAACCCAACTTGTCCATCACCCTGGAATCTAATGTATCGCAAATATGCACATTTTGCATTTCCTAATGGTACCCCTGCATAAAGAAAGGTACTTCAAAATATCAGAATAGGGGCCCGGCACAGTAGCCTAGCAGCTAAAGTGCTTGCCTTGCAGGCACCGGGATATGGATGTCACAAACCGTGGTTTAACCCACTAACCCACAATGCCAGCCCCAAAACACTATATTTCTGTGGCAAATGTATAAATGTTGATCTCAATGGAATAGACACTTCAGATTCTGCCACCTGATGATTTATGAAAAACATTTATTTTCAGAATTTTGAGAATCCTTTTTTCAAATTGAGGAAAGGGCATGTCACCCTGTAGCAAGATGGTATGCTGGGATGTGCTCTGAACACACAGCTTGTCAAACAATCCCAAAATATCAGCCAGTCATCCCATTTCTTTATGGATCATCTTCACCTCTGCTGCAGACTCTGTTGTGGGCCTAGTGACCATTCAGGATATGCTCTGCCCATCAGAGGTGAAACTAGGGGACCAAGCCAGACTGCACAGGCATATTGAAAAGCTTCTGCTAGTGCTACTCTTATACCACCGGGTAAGACACAGAAAAGCTTGACAGGGAGTGCAGAGGAAGCCAAGACACCTGCTGAGCAGAGGCAAAGGTAAGAGCTGCTGCTGATGTAAGGAAGAATTCACACATGTGCAACCCAGTCCCGTGGCTGCATCTATGCAGAGCCCTTCTGACATCCTGGGCTCCTTCCAGTACTCCACGATGGCTGTGGGTCACTGTGACCTGATCTCAGCCAGCAATTCCAAGCATGCTTACCCACCACCCTGCAACCCTGCAAGCACTAAACAGGTAGCAATGACTCAAGTCTCTTTTCCTTTTACTCTCCAGCCTCTGTGGTCACCACAAGACCACTCATCAAGCTGTACAGGTTTAGCTGGAATCCCTCCCCAAAGCAGTGATGGAAAAAGTTAAAGCCAAGAGCTATTTGGCTTTCTGCTTCAGTCTATCTCCCAAGGGCCTCCTTACAAACCTCTGGTGAGTTTGTACCTGATGGCTCTGTGGGCTCCGATGCTCACATCCAGCAAAGCCAAGGGACTGAAGTGTTCTCAGAAGGGTTAAGCAAGTACATTTGCTACAGCACCCCACTAAATCTACAGCTTTAGTGTCCAACCACAAGGACCACCCCTGCTCCCCACCACCCTGCAAAACATTAATTAGAAGGTTCAGGAAGGGGATTAGACAAATTAACCTCAACCACACTCCACACCTAAATGCCTGAAAGAAACGCCAATGGAAGTTAGCAGCCAGTGTGGATATTGGGGATACTGCCCACTGCTGTGGTTTAGATGTGTCCTAGATCAAGACTTGGGAATTGGGGGTTCGCTCTCTCTCTTTCATTTATTTTAAAGAAGTTACATGAATGTTTGAAGTGAATCTTTAAGAGAGATTGAAGCCCTGCAGGCTCTCCCCTCACGGATAAATCCTGTGTTCTCTCTGCAGTGGGGTGGTCTTCCTTAGGATGAACTGAATTTCCTTTTGTCTGCTTCTCCTTCCCTTTCTCTTTCTCTCTCTCTGTCCCTCTTCTGCCTTCTGTAAGAAATAAATTTCTGCTCACTGCTAAGTTACCCAGTCTGTGGCATTCTGTTACAGCAACACGGAAGGCATGCATGCACTCACCCTTCGCCAACAGGGAGCTGGTCTGAAGCAGCAATGCCACTGGCTGACCGTGCTGTTGACCGGTTGTGACCTCTGGCAAACCAGTTCCTTTTCTGGAGCTTTGTTTGTTTTGCTTGTTAAGGCGATTGCCTTGATGGCATTTTAGGCATTTCCCATTTCTGACAGGATGATCTGAAGGAGAATGAAAAGGAAAAGATCAGAATGTAGGCGCCAGAAAGGACATGGCATGGTGAGGCCTCAGCCATCATGAGGATAAAGTTCAAGTTCTTCTGCCCTTATCACATTGTAACCCTTACCTGTCTGACCCTTATCTCTCAGCCAGCTCCTAAGGCGCCACACACACTCACACACAGTATTACATACAGCAGGGTTCTGTCTAGCACTGAATACTGCATGGATGACAGCCCATGACATTGCCTCAGTTCCAGTCCTATCCCTCACCCCACCCCCTCGTCTCAAACTTCAGTTTCAGCAACTTAAAACTACTTCTTGTTCCCAGCAAACATCATGGTGACTTTGAGCCTCCGGACTTACTCATGCAGTCCTCCCCATGTGATATTACTGTTTCTGGATCTTCCTTCCCTATCCCTTCCCCTCCGCCTGGCTGTTGACTAAATCATCCCTCTGGTTTAGTGGGTCAGGTTGCCAGCTGACATATCCATGTCCCATAGGGAAGGGCCTAGGATGGAATCCCACCTCTGCTTCTGAGCCAGCATCCTGATGACCCACGTCCTGGGTGGCGGCACCTGACAGCTCAAGTGCTCGGACCCCTGCCACCCACCTGCGACATCCAGACTGAATTCCAGCCTCTTTATTTCAACTTAACCCAGCCCCAGATGTCATGAGCACTTGGGGGAGAGAACCCGTGGATGGAAGATGTCTATGTGTCTCTACGCCTGTCTCTTTGCCTTTCAAATAAATAAATTTTTAAAATTCAGCTAACTCTTGCCTCCGATTCCACCCCAGCTTCAATTCACCCCAGCGTGGCTCCCATAATGTTTTATCACTGCACTTACTGCATTATATTTTAATCACCTGCTGTGGGGGGCCCAGTGCAATAAGCCTAGGGGTTAAATTCTAATCTTGCAACCATGGGGATCCCATATGGATCTGGTTCATGTCCTGGCTGCTCCACTTCCTATCCAGCTCCCTGCATGTAGCCTGGGAAAAAGGTGGAGAACAGCCCAAAGCCTTGGGACCCTGTACCTATGTGGGGAAGAAGCTCCTGGCTTTGGACTGACTCAGCTCCGGCTGTTGTGGCCACGTTGGGGAGTGTACCTGTGAACAGGATGTGCCTGTCTCCCCTTCTCTCTGTAAATACGACTTTCCAATATAAATAAATCTTTTTTTAAAATCACCTGCTGTCAATCTCTCTAAATACTGTCCAGTTAGGATCTGAACTTCTCAGGGTTAGAAAGGGAGGGAGGGACTGTGTTTTGTCCATTCTGTTTATACCCAGTACTTTCACAGTACCTGACAAATCCTAAGTAAACAAGATATGTTTGATGAATGAATGAATAAACCGGGGAGGAAATCTGCAAGGAAGGTACAGGCAGCCTTGTTTTCCCACTCCCTTCTGTTTGCCACACATACCACAGCTGTAGGGCAGGGAAACCACATAAAGCAACGTCAAGGGCAGCCCTTGAGCTAGGAAGCAGAAGTGAGCAAGGGAGAAGCTTGACTGCGGGCAAGGAGAGCCAGGCCTTCATGCTGGTGGGTGGAGAGTGACCTGGGGTGGTTGAGAAGTCCAGCCACAGCTTCAGACTCAAGAAAGGAGTGTTTGGGAGAGCGGGGCTGCTAGGTTTGTGGAACTGGGTTCACACATACCTGTAGAAGGCCCTGGCCTAGCCTGAGGCGGAGGGAAAGGAAGTTGTGAGTGGGAAATCTGCGCACAGGTGTGTGGGCGCAACAGCAGGGTCAGCTGAAAAGCCAAGACAAGAGATTCTCCAGGGAAACTGGGGAGGGTGGGCTGAAGCCCTGCCTGGCGGTCCTGGCCGCAGCTCCAGGGATTCCCTCGGGGGAAAGCTTCAGAAAATAAGTGGGACTGAACAAACTGTGGAGAAAGACTATTGTTTTAAACAAGACAAAGAAAACCACGCAGTGACTGGGCTTGGACATCAAGCTCGGAGTGAAAGACCTGCCTGCTGGGTTCCTTCCCCAGGGTGGAGTGGACGTCCCTCTGCCCCTCAGGATGTTCTCCAAGTCGCCACAAGCTGGCAGGCCTCGCATGGCCCTAGGCACAAGGATTGAAGGCCATCCTCACCCTCCAGGGAGACCGCTGGGCTCCACAGCTGCGGTGGCTCTACACCAGACTGCCTTTTACCTCACTTCCTCTCCGGGCGCCGCCGTGAGGCGGGCTTTATGTGTGCGCATGCGCCTAGGCTTTGTGCGCATGTGGGATTCCTTGTGCACTTGCGCACTTCTGCCTCCCAAGGGCTCTCCCGCATCCATGCCTGCACTGGAGCTGCTTCACCAGCTGCTGACCACCACGTCACCCGACCCTGGGCTATGGACACCAGAACCTGGTCGGGGCTGGTGGAACTGATGTTGTTTGGTCGCTTATTTTTGTCAGAGCTGGTGTGGGCGACCACAGGGTTGGTCTCATTACAGTAGATCTTGCAAAACCTATGACCACCTGCTTCTCTCTGCATCGCCAGCTCAAGCTGTGCCCAGATCCAAGGAGGTGGAACCAGTGCCTAGGAACTTCTTTGATCCAAGGGAAGAACTGTGGGAGAAGCAGCTACAGGCCACATCCCTGTCCAGTCCAGCTCCCTGGAGGCACTGGCCCTACTAATGTTTTTGTTTGTTTATTTGTTTACAGCTGTTATAAGTTCTTAGAGCTGTAAACAGCTAACCACACTGCTAACTTGGCTGACATAAACCGATGTCCGTGTTGTAATCCAATTAAACTTACCCAACAGTTAATAAGACTTGAAGCGTAGTCATTAGTTTGCTTTTCATTTCAGGTCATTAATCATGGTGGACATAAATAAGTCTAACCACTGGCCTCCTGAGGACTGCTCTCCCAAAGCACAGCACCAGAAAGGCTGTTGAGATTCCTGGAGATTAGCTGGCTGGCTGGCTTTGTTTTGGCTATCGACCAAATCCTCTTTCCTGTGGAGGAAGGAATTTCCCATTGTAAAAGCTCATTAGGTAGCCCCTTTGGACGTCAGAAGGCTAAATCCTCTTTCTTGCACCCAGCTAGCCAGGTCCTAGGCCTGAACGCTAGGAGCCATGTCTGCCACCATCTTGAACGAGACCCTAGAGTTCTTCCACATTGATGAGGAATCCATACCAGGCTGTCCGGGCTACAAGGCACCATTGTGTTTTCCTCGCTTTCCTATCTGTTTCCTCCAGACTCACCCCATACCTTCCTTGCAATAAATGTCCTTCCTGCATACACCAACCAGGCGTAGTCTTGGATGAAATTTAGTGTTTTCCACAGTGACTAATCTTATGCCCTTGGAGCCGGGACACCACCAGCGGGTCTTGGTGTCTCTTTGGAGTAGGAGATTGAGACATAAGGAGAAGCAGAGCCAAGAGCCCCCGAGTCTCATCCAAGGACAGTTTTGCCAACAACCTGAGGTAATGCAATGCCTGGAGCAGACACCTGTGAGAAGCCAGGACAGAGCCTGGATCCTGCCAGGCACAGAGTGGGTCTTGGCTGGGCTCATGCAGGTCTAGAGGTAGAAGTGGCTACCATGGTACCTGTAAATGTGTGTGCACATACACGCACACACACATGCACACATGCCTTGGTCCAGGGTTCCTTTCTGATTCTCCCTGAGCCTCTGGGTGCCCCTGCCCCCGAAGTCTAGGGACAGCATCATCTCCCTCTCCCAATGAATGCTTTTGGCAGATTCTGGTTGGTTTCATGCCCTTGATTTTGTTTCAGGCCACTTTATAGCTTTTCCTGCAGCTGTGGCCAGGCCACACAGAACTTGTGAAAAGGCCGGAAATGCTTCCGAAGAGTGAATACTCAAAGGAGATTGCACTGAGAGGAATGAGCGTGGAGAAGGGACCACATTGGTCGACAAGGGCAGCAGAAAATTCCCCCTTTTACTGAGATTAGGCCCTGTGAGTTTGCACAGCTGCTGAAGCAGGGTAGAGAGAAACAGAGTGGTGGAGACAGCTGTGTCCCTTCTGGGAAGGCCAGAGGAGGGTGGTCGGGATGGTCAGGGCTGTGTCTGGAAGGACCTGTGACAGCAGAACAGCATGTGGTTACTTCTGTAGTGGCCACTGGGGGTCCTAAGGAGACACAGTCTGAAAGGCAAATCTGGCAGCCATGTAGACAGGGTCAGAGGCAGGGACTGACTTCAGGGAGCCCGATCAGGCCCTGAGCACAGACATAGAGGCATGACGGAAAAGTCGTGAGAAGGGAGCCAAGTAGAACCTAGGGGACTCAATCTCTAGATTGACTGGGTTCGTGCAGGTCTGGAGCTAGGTGTTCGGCACAGCAGTTAAAATGCTACCTTAATGGAGTTAGGTGTCTAGGTTTAAGTTCTCCCTCTACTTCAGATTCACCTTCCTGCAAAGGCATACTCTGCTTAAGTACTTGGCTCGCTGTCACGCACATGGGAGAACTCGACCAAGTTCTGGGCTCCTGGCTTCAGCCTGGCCCAGCTGTTCCCCAGTTGCAGGCATTTGCTGGAAGGTCTTTCCCTGTCTCTGTGCTTCAAATAAAAATAAGAAAAATTTTAGAAAGATTTATAAGAAGCATGCTAACTAACGCCTTTAAAGAAAACAAAAAAGCAAGATCAGGAAGCTGGTATACAGTGAAAGGAATAATGAGTGTAGGGTGCTTGTTGGTGATCAAGTGAAGGTGTCATGATTTTGATTATTATAGGCTGACTCACATTGAGAGCTTACTGTCTGCTGGGTACCTGGAGCCCTTCCCTGTATCATTCCATTTGATTCTCACCATGTTCCCAGTGGCCAATAGGATTATTATCCCCATTTCTGTAGATGAGAGACTGAGGCTCCATAAAGCGAAGTCCTTGTCCGGGTTCCCCCATTTAGTGAGAACCCAGGCCCCGACCTCAAAGCTCCGCATCACCATTATGCTCTGGCACTGGGGCAAGAGGCCAGAAGCTGGGCCTGGCCACCGAGAAGACAAAGGAGGTTTTGAGACTGGCTGAGACCTCCCGAAGAGGAATGAGAAGGGTGAGGAGAGAGGACGTAGTGTTTACCGAGATTCCTCAGACAAATCACTGAGCTGTTGTTTCCACCATCAGGCCCCTAAAAGTAGTGGCCCTGTTTGGCAGGACCGAGGGCAGAGTATAGAGCTGGTGTTGGCAGCTCCTCCCCCATACACACACACATACAATAGCATAGCTGTGCCATCGCTGGGGAGCCCTTCACTGCGTGTGCAGGAGGCCACTTTCTACTTCCACCTTCTGGTGCAAGTTTCGACATATTTTCCCTTAATCGGTACCCTTTTTCAGGCTTTGAGTCACGGAGCTGAGCTTTGAAGCAAAATCTGTGCAGTGCATGCAGAGGTAGGGCAGGGGAGGAGGGGACAGGTTTGGGGATCACTGAGCCTCAGATGTAGTGGGTTAGGGAGGTACTTGGGGGACATGAGAGAGGGTGGCCGGAGAGGAAGGCGTAAGAACAAGGAAGGAAGGCCCTAGGGGAACGAACCGGGGAGAATTTCCGGTCTCCTTCCTCCCTATTGTTCGCCAGTCCCCTGACCCTGTGCAGCTGGCCTCTCTTTCATCTCAGAAAAAAAAAAAATAGAAAAGATGTAACCAAAGTCAGCTTCACCCTCTTCCCCTCTAATCAACTCGATCAATGGTCTTGGTCCCCAGGCACAATGCCAGCTCTTTCCCTCTCCCACATCCCTATAGGATCCATGCTCAACCCAGTCTACCTCCAAAACTTTTCAACAGGCCTTCCCTGAAACCCATGAGAAGAGCGGGGAGCCCAGAGGAAAGCTCTTTCCACACTTCTCCAACTTAAGTTGGGTGACAGCAGGTTGCGATGGCAGGTGACAATACCTCCAGTCTCTCCCCTCTCACTGTCTGCCTTTCTCTAGGCCAGAAATGCCAAGGGCCCAGCACTAAATGGCAGTCATGAGTGGGTCCTCCTGTGTCTACCTTTCCTGATGAGAAATGAATGGCAAGAAGAACAAGATTTCTTTGACGCCAAGCGGTGTTTTGGTAACAGAGACCTGGCTTTGGCACCAATCAGGTCTTTTTTTTTTTAATTGGCTCTAACAACTGTATCCATTCCGCCAGCCGTAATAGGCATGCAGCTCTGAGGGTGGGAGGATGAGAGTCAGAAGCCCCAGTGTCCCACAATCCACCCAGAGTTCGTGCCCCAGGTCCACTTGCCACCCACAGGAGGTGCGGGCAGATTCTGCATTGGAAGGAACCCAGTACTCTATCTCCCTCAGTTCCAAACCCTTGCACAAACCACTTACCTCCTTGTTTTCAGTGGAGGTGTTCCATACCTCACAAGCTTGTTGCTGGGCATCAGGTGAGACGGTGCTGCCAAGGCTGTTTGGGATGCCTGTATCCTCTATCGTAGTGCCTGCAGTTGAGAGCTGGCTGCACTTCTGATGCAGCATCTTCATACTGCACAGCCTGCGAGGCAGCAGAAGATGGCTCAAGCACGTGGGTCCCTGCCACCCACTTGGAGACCCGGACTGAGATGCCTGCTGCCAGCTTTGGCCTGGCTCAGACCTGGCTGTTGCAAGCATTTGGGGAATTGACCCAGCAGATGGGAGACCCTGTTTGCCTTTTTGTCTCTATTTCTCTGCCTTTCAAAGAAAACAAATAAATCAGTAGTCAGATGAGGTGGCACTTGTGAGTAGGACCTACCCAATGAAATGCATAGGAGACATTCGAGTGACTCTTTGCTCAATGGAACTATTCTTATGAATAACTAGAGCTGGGCTTGCAAGCTTGTTTGGCCTTGGGTTAACAGTCTTATTAACCTCCTCATTTTCCTTCTGATTTGTGCCTAGGTGGCTGGGGAATGACAATGAACCTTAATTGAAGGTCTAATCGGTTCTAAATCAGTCCTCACTGCTTGGCCCCTAGACAGATTGCGTCAGCCTCTTGGGATGCAAAACAGAAATACAAATTCTTGAACCTTCCCCAGACGTGAGATTCAGAAACTCAGGGTGGGGCCCAGTAACTATTTAATAAATCCTGCAGCCGTGCTGATTCACACTTCAACAGCCAAGTGTTTTACCCGAACAATCCCACTTAATTCCATAAGTGCCAAAGGAGGCAGGACTTAACATTCCTGGTCTACAGATGAGGAATGTGAGGTTTGTACAAGTCGGGGGCTTGCCCCAGGGTTTCACTGGTAAGAGAACCTCAGGTTTGTGTAATCCACCCTGCTGCCCTCTCAACATGCTGCCTCCCACGAGTGGGGCGGTTTTGTTCCAAGAAGGCTTTCCATGGGAGCCGCTGATGAAGAAAGTTGATGAATGAAAGAGCTGGCTTGACAGAAGGGCTGGACTGTCATTTATGAGAACAGGGTAAGGAGCCGGCATTGTGACACAGTGAGTTAAGCCTGGGACACCTCATCCAATATGGATATGGCTGGTTCATGTCCTGCCTGCTCCATTTCCGATCCATCTCCCTGCTAACACACCTGGGAAAGCACGAGAAGATGGCCTAAGTGCTTATATCCCTGCCACACACATAAGAGACCTGGAATAAACTTGGTTCCTGGCATCCTCCTGGCCCAGCACTGACCATTGACGCCATTTGGGGAGTAAAGCAGTGGTTGGAAGATCTTGCTCGCTCTATCTCTCCCCCTCTCTCAGTAATTCTTTCAGATAAATAAATAAGTAAATAAGTAAATAAATAAATAAACCTCTTAAAAAGAAAGAAAATATTCAGCACTAGGCCTGTCCCACGCTTGAAGTAGTACTAGTAAGCTGTCACTGCTGGTTTGCAGGATGCCCAGGGCACCTTCGCATAAATGCCAGCCGCATCGACACCTGCTGGGCATGACACGGTCAGTGGGAGGTCCCGTGCCCAGTATCTGCAGGTGTTGTCCCAGAGGCTTTGCTACACCTCCGCCGGAGTTCGTTTTGCTCTTTAGCGAAGGAGGTCTGGAGAGGCTCACGGACAGAAATTCTGAAGCCACGGGGCTCGAATCCCGCCCTCCTACTGTCCATTATGCCGCCCAGGGAGCTAGGGGAGCGCCGATCTTGGAGCCACAGCTCTGGTCTTGGTCTGGGACCCAGTAACCATCTTCACCTATATTCTTGTCCCGATACCCAGGAGAAAGCCAACCGGACTACTCCCGCTGAGACCCCTATCCCCACCTTGGCAGGCGGGGAGGTGGGCAGGCTAGCACCAGGCAGGGACGCTCTTTCAGAGAGCAGCTCAGGAGAGACCTCCAGCGGCCGCGAGATGGCGCTGCAACACAGGCCTCTCCCCGGCCCTGCCCACACCTGCTCCAAAACCCAGGACCACCGACACCGGACACAGCAGGAACTGGGACCCGACGCTCAGGGCGGAGCCCTGCCCTCCGTTCCTTTTTGCCTTTGGCTCCTCTCCAGCAGGGGAGGATAAGCATGCTTCAATCTGCGGATTTTAAATATTGCACAACTCAACCCCAGCATTGAACTTTTTGCTCTGAGGCATGCTTTGGCCTGAAAACTCAGCCTCTTGGTAGCTAAAATAAGTTTAAAAGTAGGGACCAGAGCCAATCCTGTGAACGTCCCTTCACCTCTCTTTCCCAAAGTCCTCTGCCATCACTTCAGAAAACCGTGCACAGTGTGTGTGCGTATGTAAGGGGTGTGTTGGCAAGGTGGAATTTCAAGTTCAGATGGTGAATCTACCACTAAAAAGTGTGAGACACTGAATAAGTTCTTAAACGACCTTGAGCCTAATTTTCCCCATGTGTACAGTGGAAATAAGCCAGATACTCACCTCAGGAGTCGTTAGAAAAAATCAGAAACATGCAGGTTATTTAGAATCACGCGTTGACACATAGCAGGTGCTCCCCTATGTTCCCATGATGAGTTCTCTGTGTCGCCTGGCCTCAGGGTCAGGCAAGCTTGTATTTTCTGCTGACTTCTCCTATGGGAGAGCCAGTTAGCAGAGACAGCTGAAATGAAGGTTCTTGCCTTCCCTCTTGAGAAAAGAATTTCAGAAGCAAGACAGACAAGCAAGGCAGCAAGGTATTATGAAGTAGTTGATCCAGCAGACCGAATGGCCACCTCCCCAGAGCGGCAGAGGGAGGCTGCCCAGCCTACATCCAGACCAGGAGGGTTGGAAGAGTATGGGGCTGGCCTGGTGCAGTAGCCTAGCAGCTAAACTCACCTTGCATCCACTGGCATCCCATGTGGACTCTAGTTCATTTCCCACTTCCCATCCAGCTTCCTGCTTGTGGCCTGGGAAAGTAGTGGAGGACGGCCCAGGCAGGGCCTTGGGACCCTGCATTTGTGTGGGAGACTCAGAAGAAGCTCCTGGTTTCGGATCAGCTCAGCTCCAGCTGTGCGGCCACTTGGGGAGTGAATCCCCAAGTGGAGTGAATCAGTGGACTTTCTCTCTCTCTCTCTTTCACTTGGTAAATCTGCCTTTCCAAGAAAAATAAATCTTTAAAAAAAAAAGAGTCTGGGGTCCACTTCTTCCTGCTATTTCTCCTTCTGCCAGCACTCTCTTTTCATGGACTCACGGTGAGAAATTGGTGAAATCCCTCCCAAGGTTTTACTACCTGCTGTTTTCAGGCTGTGGTGGGGGAAGGCTGGGACCACCTATGAAGTTACAGGGTCTGGGCAGGTCTTTGAAGTGTAAAATACTGGGCTGCCGGCAAGCATGCTTGGAAGGCTGGACATTCCTTTCTATGGGTACTTTGTCTTCACACTCAGAAAAGCCCAGTGCGGGTGCTTGCTCTGCACGTGGTAACTGCAGTGGACCATAGCGTCCACCACAAACCATGCCTCAGGCTGCAGCTCAGCTTTCTCTCCTCCGCTCTCAAGTGGTGGCTCCCGGCAGGTACCTGTGGGCTCATTGCTGAGTGGTCCTCTCTCCCATCTTTCTGCCAAACGCAGCTGGTGCCCAGCTTGGAGTGGTTCTCCCCTGATCAAGGATGCCCTTCTACTGGCAGGAGAATGAGGGCACCATGCCACAGCTAATTTTGTTTGCATTGGGATGGGAGAGATGGTAGGCTCTGGGCTAGGCAGAGGGGAAGAACTTGGCTGTGATCTTCACCTTAACCCAGGGATGGAACTCTCAGCTCTGTGAGGCTCTAACCGGCCGGATTACAGGTGTCTGTGTCCGAGATTCTTCTGGGATTTTATGAGTGTCTTTCTTGACTTTTCCTTCTAGCAGAGCTTTTCCTTAGCATCACTTTCCATCTTTCATTCGCTGGGACCAGACAGAAGGCCTTACTCACGGTGAACAAGTGTGTCACCATTGGTTACTGCCTGACAGGCACCCTGCCTCTGGTGGGGGTGCTTTAGTATCTGGGGTATCTATCAGATCCCTAAAGAAGCTGTTCCTTCCACCCCATCAGCGGGCCCTGCTAAAGCTGGCACCACCACTCGGCTCTCCTGCCAGCACTAAACACACATGCAAATGTGGGCCTCAGACTGGAGAGGAAGAAGGTGGCTTGGAGTGGAAAGTGCCTCTGGTTCATCTAGGAAGGCTTCCTGGTGTGGGAGTTGGGGAGAGGACAATGTGGTTTTGGACCATGACCCTGACTTTTCTGGTTTAGGTGCTCACTTGAGTCATTCCAGAGTTCCCCTCTGGCCACCGGGAACCCTCCAGTGTGTGACACGGCTCAGGAAACAAGCTGGGTTCCTGGAAGACAGCACCCTCAGAGAGCTAGTCCACCCCCGCCACGCCTGACCCTTTCCTAGAAGTCCTATCTGCCTGCAACTGGGAAGGAGTGGGGTGCGAGCCAGGGCTAGTTGGGCACCACATCTGGGGTTTAGGGGGGCCTGGCTGCTCTCTGTAGCTGTAGCAGGACTCCCTGGAAACACCCACTTTTGGGTGAGGATGTGGTAGGATGAGAAAGGCCTGAGGCTGAGGGACTACGGGTGTGGGGAGCCCCTAACCTGTTGAGTGGCGGGGTGGGGCTGGCAGCAGCTGCTGGTCCCCAGCCCGTGGCCCTCTCGGGACTCCAAGGCATGATCAGAACTGAGTGTCTGTGATTCATCTGCTGTGAACTCATCGCGCTGAGGTTTGGCAATGGTCCTGGGATGTCTCAGAAAAACCTTTAGGTTTGGTGCAGGGTTTTGTGTGTGTTGTGTGTTTGTAGTAGTAGTGGTAATAGATTCTTTTGAAATGAGAATTCTGTTTTTGACAAAAATACATGGAAAACCTTTAATGGTTCAGAGCACAAGAAATTAGATTTTATTCTTTGTGCTTTCCCATGTTCAACTTTGCAATTCAAATCAATAATGGCACACACTGAACCCCGCACGATGATCCTACCGTCATGGTACTCAATCTTGCACATAAGGAATTTAACCCCCAAAAACTTGCCCAAGCCCACAGAACCAATGACATGATAGCTTATGTAGTATAGACTTGCACAGTGCCAGCTACTGAAATCATTTTCCTTTCTTTTGAACCAGGGAGAAAGTGAGTGTTCAGTCCAAAGAGATTCCCTCGGGGGAGTTGGGCCCACAGCCTAGGACACAGCAGGCTGTACTTACTAAAGCACTGGGCGGTTCCTGAAGGAGCTGGGTGCAGAGCAGAGGAGGCCGAGCATGAAAGGAGAGAGCTGGGGAAGTGGAGCCTCAACTGGAGAGTGTGGCAGCAGAGGGGAGGCTGTGTTTCTCACCGGTGAGGGCCCAGTACCTAACGGCCTTTTGAAATTCATTGTTTCATACCTTGCGCATCAAAGATGCACACTGAATATCACTTCTGTTTTTCATCTCACTAGGGATGAAAAGGCCCAGTTGTCCCTTGAACTCACAAATGGTTATCTTATGCAATGAAAGTGTAAACAGGACTTTTGTTTTTGCTCACTGCGCTTTCCTGTTAGCGATGAACTAATATTCATTTTTAGCAGTTAATGTCCACCAATAATTAGGCAATTTCTAAAATAGTAAGAAACTATCTCACTTCCTTATTTTTTTTGCATCAAGCCGAGCATTGCGTGTGGTTTCCATGGAACCAACTGTTGGTTTACAATCAGGCTAGTCCGAGCTAGAGATTGGTCACAATGCCTCAGGAGACAAGGGGATGTTCTGGGGTGGGAGGTTGGCAACCTGTTCCCTGCTGAAACCTGGGCTAGGCACAGGCACTGGTGCAGAGTCAGGCTGCCATTTGCAACCCTAGATTCCAATATTGAAGTGCTCGTTCAAGTTCCAGCTCCTTTCATCCAGGTTCCTGTTACTGTGCCTGGGAAGGCAGTGGATGATGGCCCAAATGCTTAGGTACCTGCCACCCACGTGGGAGACCCTTTTGGAATTCCTGGATCTTGGCTTTGGGCTGGGCCAGTCCTGGCTGTTGTTGGCATTTGGGGAGTTGGCATGAATGGAAGACTGCCCACCCTTGCTCTCTGTCTCTTCCTCTCTCTGTCACTCTGCCTTTTGAATAAATGCATCTTCCAAAAAACAACCGTTCAAACTTTTTGAAATGTATATATGTAGCACTTCTATGAAGATTCTGTTTTTGAAAAAGAGGACCCTCTGGAAAAATGAACTTGAAAACTTTAAGACAAATGAGAACTTCAATAACTTATTGGTTTTATTCTAAGCCTATTCTGAGAACAACCTAAGGTACTCACCAAAACACATGAGATTCAGCAAGATTTTGCAGCTAGAAATTGAAGGAAGAAAAAATAGTACTAGGAAAAGTCAGACATCCATGGGGTAAGCTCCATGCACCAAGGGGAGCTGGCCTGGGGTTGGCAAGCCCGGGCTGCAGCTGCTGGGCAGGTTCTCTGGGGGGTCCTGGGCAACCCCTGTATGGTGTGAGGACACTCTTGGGAGTTTCCTGACCAGCAGAATCCCGAGGTCACCAAAGGGTGAGGCAACAGTGTTCTACGGCCTCAGGAACCACTGGAGACAAACCAGTGAGGGATGTCCGATTTATTGTGCCCAAGTCACTAGTTTATAAAGGCCAAGGAAGGGGAGGGCATCTTCCAACAGTCCCCTCACCCACCAAAGACTCTGTAATTGGCTAGAAGGTACTTCTATGCCCCTAGACCCCACAATCATGTCAGAGTTCACATTCCACATGCAGGTCTGGGAGCTGTGCCTCAAGTCATGTCAGGTAAGCTGTGGGCCATGCCCAACAGGTAGCAGGCAGAGACCCAGGGACAATCGCCCACAGGACACCACTTCCTGGTTAGGGTGGCAATGTCTGCAGATGCCCCTGGAATAGCAATGAGTGTTTGGAGGAATGATCTGACTTTGGATGAGCATGTGCTGCTTGAGCCTCTGTCTTCGCCGTTCCTCCTTCCTCTATAGACTCACAAGACATGGCAAGCTGGGGTCTGTGCATGACCCACCACACTGTCCAAAAGCCCTGGTTGTGCACCCCTTTGACCAACCCCACACACAGCAGTCAGCCTGCACTAAAAGCTATCAGAGCGGCAAAACTCAACATCTATGTATTTAAAAGAGAGGTGGGGAGGAGAGAGAGAGAAAGAGGGGGGAAAAATATCTTTTTTTTTTTAATTTTTTTTTTTTTTAAGATTTTATTATTATTAGAAAGCCGGATATACAGAGAGGAGGAGAGAGACAGAGAGGAAGATCTTCCATCCGATGTTTCACTCCCCAAGTGAGCCGCAACGGGCCGGTGCACGCCGATCCGATGCCGGGAACCTGGAACCTCTTCCAGGTCTCCCATGCGGGTGCAGGGTCCCAAAGCTTTGGGCCGTCCTCAACTGCTTTCCCAGGCCACAGGCAGGGGGCTGGATGGGAAGTGGAGCTGCCGGGACTAGAACCGGCGCCCATATGGGATCCTGGCGCATTCAAGGCGAGGACTTTAGCCGCTAGGCCACGCCGCCGGGCCCAGGAAAAATATCTTTTATACTTAAATATCCAGGACAGCTAGATCTAAACCCAGGACCCAGGAACTCTACCTGATCCCCATGTGAGTGGCAGGAACTTAAATATCTTTTTTAAATACTTATTTCTTTATTTGAAAGTCAGAGTTACAGACTGTCCTCTGGTTCATTTCCCCAGATGGCCACAACTCTGGGGCTGAGCCAGGCCAAAGACAGGAGACAGCAGCCAGGAACTTCATTCAGGTGCTCCATGTAGGTGGCAGAAACCCAAGGATTTGGGCCATCCTCTACTGCTTTTTCCAGGCCATTTGCAGGGAGCTGGACCGGAAATGGAGCAGCTGGAACTCAAATATAGGATGCTGGTACTGTTGGTGGTGGCTTTACCTATTATATAACAACACCAGCTCCAAACACTCAAGTACTTGAACCATCCATTGTTGCTTCCCAGGCACATTAGCAGGAAGCTGGATCAGAAGTAGGGGAGCTTGGAACTAAATCAGCATTCCAACATGAGATCCAGGCATCCTCAAGTGGCGACTTAATCTGCTGCCGCAGATTTTCAACTTTCATTTATTTAAAAGATAAAGAGACAGAGAGTTCTTATTTGCTGGCTGTCTCCCCAAATGCATACAAGAGCAGGACCTAGGCGGGATGTCTAGTCAGGGACCAGACACTCAATCCAGATCTCCCATACAGATGGCAGAGACCCCACTCCTTGGGCTATCATCGGCTGCCCTCCCAGGGTGTGTGTTAGCAGGAAGGTGAGGTGAAGAATGTAGGTGGAACTTGAGCCCAGGTACTTAGCTATGTGATGCAGGTGTTGTGAGCCTAACCACTCCATCAAATGCCCATTGTGAGAATCCTTGTTATTTAAGAAAAAAACCAACATTTGTATTGTGTTCACTCTGTGCCAAGAGCCATTCCAAAATGAAAGGAGTGAACCCTTTCATTAACACAACAGCACTATGGGATAGGTGCTACTCTTGCTGGACAAATTAAGAAACAGAGGCAGAGAAATGTCAGGTAACTTGCTTGAGGTCGTACACTGGAGATAGAGCTGGGATCTGAACCTGATTGGGATCTATACTCCATTCTGCGCCCTTTCAAACTGCCCACGTGATGCTCTTTGCTGTGGCAACAGCAGGTGGGGGTTCAGGGGGAAAGTCATGCTGTTCCTGAGGCTCGAGCACCAGGTCTGACTCTTAGGCTGCATGGTGGGCTGTCCGGGACTCTGTCCAGGCAGTCCTTGACACTGTGGATCTGCAGAAGACTCAAGGCCCAAGGGTATGGAGGAACGCCAAGCAGGCCTTCCCCACTATGGAGAAGCTGAGTATGCAGGATAATATCTTGGTGCAGCTGTCCCCTGTTCCATTGATTGCTGATAATCATTTGTGAAAGTCGTGGTGCAGCAGTGATGGTGCCTCTGGAGGTGTTTGCATCCTTCTCAGAGTGCATGCTTCCAGTCCTGGCTACTCCATTTCAGACCCAGCTCCCTTACTGTGCACCTTAGCAGGCAGTAGGTGATGCACACTCAAGTGCTTGGAAGATTGAGATAGAATTCTGAGCTCCTGGCTTACAGCTGATTTTGGCCTTTGGAGAGTGAATCAGCTGATGAAGAGAATCTCTCTCTCATTCTGCCTTTCAAGTGGATTAAAATAAATGGATAAACATTTTCAAAAAATTAGAGCCAGACACTGCTGCAGCTCCTTGAATCCTCAGAGCAAATGAGCAAGGGAGGTTTGATTAGTCTGACTACACAAGGAGAAACCTGATGGAGAGGGCACAGCTGATCATCGCAGCTTCTTCCAGGCCCCAGCCTCCCTGTTGGCTACATGGCCAGCAACATGTGCTGCTGTGTTACCTAAACCCATCTGCAAAGATCCCACATGAGAGCTCTGAGACTCTTTGGCTTCTCCTGCCTCAGACTGGCACTTCCTCAAAAACCCAAAGCTGTGTTTGTTCATTGCCTCCATGCCTACCCCTCCAAGGTCAAGAGCACTGCATGAAGCTCATCATTCATTAAGGGGCCCCAGTTAGATGTTCCAGTGACTATGACTGCCAAGCAGCTGCCACATCTGGTAGAAATGCAGAAATAAGGACATAGCCATAAATAGAGTTGTCTGAGCCTGCATCACTCCCAAAAATGCCTCATGGGCATCAAGCATGAATCTGCCCAAACACCCTAGATTCATAAGGATCCAGTCATGTAAATCATCATGCAAATAAGGCATCCTCTCACACCCAAAGAGAACCTAAATACTGGCAGGAAAACCCCACTTCTCCATCCTCATCCCCACTGATGACTCAGGGACATACCAACGAGTAATTCCCCCAGCAGCCTCCTAAAGCAGCCTGGGCCTTCCCTGCTGCTCCTTGGTGCCCCGCCCCCAGCCTGGTCTGGGCGGGAGAGCTGCTTCCTGCTGTTAGGCAGAGGAGTGAAAAGTGATTGCTCTGGGCCTCGCAGCTAAAGTCCTCGCCTGGAACGCCCCGGGATCACATATGGACACCGGTTCTAATCCCGGCAGCTCCACTTCCCATCCAGCTGCCTGCTGGTGGCCTGGGAAAGTAGTTGAGGCCGGCCCAATGCACACCCGCATGAGGAGGTTCCTGTCTCCTGGCTTCGGATTTGCACAGCACCGGCCATTGCGGTCACTTGGGGAGTGAATCATCGAACGGAAGATCTTCCTCTCTATCTCTCCTCCTCTCTGTATATCTGACTTTGTAATAAAATAAATAAATCTTTAAAAAAAAAAAAAAGAAAGTGATTGCTCAGCCAGTCCAGGAAAACACATCCACTGGATCCTGCGGTGGGGGTGGGGGGGGGACACACTCTGTCCAGGAGAGGCTGGAAAAGAACTGGTGTTGGGCCCACCCTGGGTTTTGCAAAAGTGCCCTTAATCTGGACCATGCACAAAATTTAGTGATGAGATCAAAGTTTATTTCTGGGTAATCTAAGAGAAAATGAACTTTCAGGCAAATGAATTCACTCATTTACAGTTATAACATATGAAAACATACTGAAGAAGTGCCAGGAAAAACCCTAAGCATTGTACTTGTTAAGAAGGAGATGGACTGTGGAAGCTTAGCCTGGGGAGTGAACTGAGCAGGGCATTGGAGGCCCTAGGGTGGCGGGAGAGCACACCAGCAGATCTCAGCTCAGGCTCCCCGAGCAGAGTCAGGGGGCTCTGCACTCCACTCAGGGGCAGGGCACATCCCTGCAAGAAATCAAAGTTCCCTGGGCTTCACAATTTAGAAATAATTCACTGTTCCAAAAATGCAGACTTCTTCAATTATTCTGCATTATTGAGATGACCCAAAAGAACGACTTTTGAAAAAGAAAAAAGGATTTTGGCTATGAAATTCATTTTAAAGTCCTTTATACTTGGTCTGTAGACCAGTGACTTGGACATCAATAACTTCTAACCCCTGTATTCTGTGAAAGGGGTTAAGAATATACCTGTAGTCTCTTATGAAGGAGTTAAAAAGAGTAAGATATGCTTCAATGTCTCCTAGATACATTATGTGAAAAAAAAAGCAATATCTGTTATTGTCTCATTGGAGTCCAAAAGGAGAGGAAGAGTTCTTTATATAGATATCTTCATGTACATAGAGCATCTCAGGTCATACATATTAGAATAGCTATTGCTTCTGTGTAAGGGGTCTTGAAGCCCAGAGTTAGGGGGAAGATAGTTACACTGCATTATTTGGTACTTATGAGGTTTTTAAAAAAATGTGTATACATTACACTTTAAATTTTCCTGGGACTGGCGCTGTGGTACAGCAAGTTAAGATGCCATTTGCAGTGCTGGCATCCCATAGGAGCACTGGTTGGTCTCCCAGCTGCTCCACTTCTGATTCAGCTCCTATACACCTGGGAAAGCAGTGAAAGGAAGGCCCAGGCCGATGGTTCCTTGTACCCATGTAGGAGATCCAGATGAAGCTCCTGGCTTCTGGCTTTGAACTGGCCCGGCGCCAGCCATCGATGCCATTTGGGGAGTGAAACAGTGGATGAAAGATCTGTCTCTGTCTCTCTCTCTCCTTCCCCCTCTTTCTCAGTAACCCTGACTTTCAAACAAACAAAAATCAACCTTGAAAAAAAATAATAATAAATTCCTAATGATTACTCAATCATTTAAAATGACAATTCAGAAGACTAACACAGCAACATTTTCATGATGTAAAGTGAAAGCAGGAATCAAACTGAATGCATGCATTTCAACATGCAAAGATGAAAAAATAAAACACAGAATAAAATGAATAAAATCTAACAACAGTTTCACTGGAGACTTGAATTTTGCATACTGACAAAAATAAACTTTATGGGTATAGTTTATTTACAAAAACGCATCCATGGACCTGGAGCAATAGTTCAATGGCTAAATCCCCTCCTTGCAAGTGTCAGGATCCCATATGAGTACCAGGTTGTATCCCAGCTATTCTACTTCCCATCCAGCTCCCTGCTTGTAGCCTAGGAAAGCAGTGAAGGATGGCCCAAGGCCTTGGGACCCTGCACCCATGTGGGAGACCTGGAAGAAGCTCCAGGCTCCTGGCTTTGCATAGGCTCAGCTCCAGCCATTGCAGCTACTTGGGCAGTGAACCAGAGGACGAAAGATCTTTTTATCTCTATCTCTCCTTCTCTCTGTAAATCTGTCTTTCCAGTAAAACTAAACTAATCTTTTTTTTAAATTGATCCGTGGTAAGTGTACATGTGGAAGAATTTTGTGCATCCATATATACCCACCATAATCAAGGCACAGAACATTTCCATTATTCCAGAAAACCCTGTTGAATTACTCCCATTCAATTCAGACCCATGGCAATGATGTGGTTCTAATGGTTTTAAATTAAATTTTACTGCTTGTGGTTATAAACGGGAATCACACAGTACATGCTCCTTGACTCCCTTGCAGCTAGAAGTGGCCATATGTAAAATGAAGGCCAGAGAGGATGCTGTGATGCAGCAGGTTTAGTTGCCACATGGGACACAGCCACATCCCATTACATGAATCTGGTGTCAAGTGTTGTCTCTGCATCTGATCCACCTTCTTGCTAACAGGTCTGAGAGGCAGGAATGATGGCCTAAGTGCTTGGGTCCCTGCCAACATGTGAAAGATCTGAATGTAAGTCCTGGCTCCCGGCTTCAGCCTGGTCCAGCCCCAGCTGCAATGGGCATTTGGGGATGAACCAGAAGAAACTCTCTCTGTATCTCCTTTGTATATGTCAATCTGCCTATCAAATGGATATATAAATCTCAATTAAAAAATGAAAGTTGTCAGGCCTGGTGCGGTGGCCTAGCGGCTAAAGTCCTTGCCTTGAATGTGCCGGGATCCCATATGGGCTCCGGTTCTAATCTCGGTGGCTCCACTTTCCATTCAACTCCCTGCTTGTGGCCTGGGAAAGCAATCGAGGATGGTCCCAAGCCTTGGGACCCTGCACCTGTGTGGGAGACCTGGACGAGGCTCCGGCTACTGGTTTCGTTTCAGATCGGCGCAGCTCTGGTTGTTGCGGTCACTTGGGGAGTGAATCATCAGATGGAAGATCTTTCTCTCTCTCCCCTCCTCTCTCTATATATCTGACTTTGCAATAAACATAAATAAATCTTTAAAAAATGAAAGTTGCCAAGACAAATTCAAGAATATTTAAAAGAATGACTAGATACATTACATTCATGGATTAGTAGATGCACTATTACCAAAAATGCCAGTTCTTCCCAAGTGATCTATAGAAATAATGTGATTTTGTTTTAAAATGGCACTGACAAACTGGTCCTAAATTTACACAGAAATTTGAACCTCGTACAGACAGCTAAAATAGAGTCAGACTGATGCTGTGAGAGGCAGGTGCAAGTTTCTACGACAGGCTGGAGGAGGAAGAAACAGCTCTGACAATACCTCTGGACTGGGAGCTGAAAGATGACTAAATACTTAGCAGGCCGACTGCTCCTGGAGGTGTTCATTTGCTTAGGCTTTGCTGATCGGCAGAAAACTAAAATGAATCCCACTTAGTCAAATGAGGGCTGTGCTGTGGGGCTCTTCAGGAGATGAAATGGCACAGAGCTTCCTAACGGATTTTACCAATCCTGGGTAAGGAGTGTGGTTCTGAGTATGAGGCCCCTTCCTTGCCCTCAGCAGTGAGAGCCCCTAAATCTTTACATTTTAAAAAAGGATGTGAGAGGCAAAGAGAGAGCAAGAGAGAGCCCACTGGCTCACTCCCCGGATGCTAAGGCGGAGGCTTAAGCAAACAGCCAGGAACTCAATAAGGGTCTCTCTGATGGATGCAAGAACCTCACTGCTTGAGCGCACACCGCCACCTCCAGGGCCATGCACCAGCAGCAGTGGAGTCCAGAGCCAGACTTAGGTACTGGACCCAGGTACTCCAATGCAGGACGTGGGTGCCATTCAGTGTCTTCACTGCTAAACTAGCCACATGCCCTCAAAATCTCCTGAATGTTTAATGTCCATCTCCTGCCTTTTCTCCTCCTCTTCCCTAGCACCTGTTAAGTTCCCACTACACTTGCATATACGCAACTAGAAGGATGGATTAGATCAGAGCAGGATCGTCAAGGATCTAAAGGGCTTTGGATAGGCAGGGTTCCTTTTTTTTTTTAAAGATTTATTTTTATTGCAAAGGTAGATTTACAGAGAGAAGAAGAAACAGAGAGAAAGAAGTTCTGTCTGTTGGTTCACTCCCCAAGTAGCCACAGTGGCTGAAGCTGAGACCATCTGAAGCCAGGAGCTAGGAGCTTCTTCCGGATCTCCCACATAGTTGCAGGGTCTCAGGGCTTTGGGCCATCCCTTATTGTTTTCCCAGGCCACAGAGAACTGGATGGGAGGTGGAACAGCTGGGACACGAACCGGTGTCCATATGGGATCCCAGCAGCTGCAAAAGGAGGATTTAGCCACTAGGCTACTGCGCTGGGCCCTGGAGATTTTTTTTTTAAAGATTTATTTATTACTATTATAAAGGCAGATTTTACAGAGAAGGAGAGACAGAGAGAAAGGTATTCCAGCCACTGGCTCACTCCTCAAATGGCTGTAATAACCAGAACAGAGGCAACCCAAAGATGGGAAGCAAGAGTTTCTTCCAGGTCTCCCACACAGTTTCAGGATCCCAAGGCTTTGGGCCATCCTCCATTGCTTTCCTAGCTCCTTAGCAGAGAGCTGGATTGGAAGTGGAACAGCCAGTATAGGAACCGGCACCCATATGGAATGTGGGCAGCACAGGGCTTAACTTGCTACTCCGTTGCACTGCTTCTCATACACATTCCCCTACCCCCAACCCTGATGATTTTAAGAAGGAAAAGATGATCAGATTTGGAATTGAGGCAGATAATTCCGATGATTTGTGAAGAGAGACAAGGAGTGGAGACCAAGGAAGAAGATATTGTGCATAGGAAGCCGTGAAGGTCGAAATCAATAGCGCTTAGTGATGATTGTGGCAATCGGCATCCTGCTTTGACCAAGAACTTTGATATTCCCTTCAGCTGCGGGGGGAAGAAAGCCAAAACATCTGAGTTGGCTTTGTGTTTGCTTGTTTTTGTTTTTGTAACTCCTCTGTTGATTCTGGCCCAACATGCTGCCTGTGAGGATAGAGAAATGAGAACAGGCAGAAGAGAGGGATAGACTTGGAGACCAAGTGGACTGGTGGAAGAGGAAATCTAGCGAACGCTATAGCTTCCAGTTTAGGAAGCTGCATGAGTAACAGTTTCATGTTACAGGACTTGGGGAATAGAAAGCAGAGAGCATTTATGTCTGGATGTGTGTACAAAAGGGAAGCTGAGAGATGAATTATGTCTGCACGTCCCACAGAGAGCCTGGGAATGCAGCCTTGTGAGTGGGCACAGAAGGCAGGGAGCAAGGCTAGCACACACTGGCTATCCCCTGTCCCTTGGTCTGGAAAGATGGAGCAAATTTTCCCTGTGCATCTACCGAATCCTGAGATTTCAATTCAGATGGTCGCACTGAAGAAACTGAGCAAAGATGATTTATGGAGATGAAGGCCAGGTTTGGAAAGCCCCAAGGGATATTGATTGAGATACCCAGAGAAGCTTACCCAGAGAAGCTCTTGTCACATGTAGGCCTGGAGGGGGTGGTTGATACTCCAGTGAACACTGGGCCTGTGGAGGAGGGGGTGGGCTACAGGATTAGCTGGAATCAAGCACCAGCACAGAGAGAGGCAGGCAGAAAACACCCTTCTGAACAGTCTCCTTCCATCCCTCCCATTGGTTGATCCCAGCTGGAAGGCATCCCTCCATCTGGGGAAGTCTGGGCAGAGAAGGGCAGAGAGTAAATGCAGTGTGTGGGTCAGGGGTGTGCAGAGCCTGAGTAAGGCAGCGAGGATAACTCCATGGCATGGCAGACGTCCACCAAGAGGTCAAGTCTCTTGGATCCCTGACCCTGCAGCACACTGACTGGCATCTTGAGCCTCAGCTGCTTCAGTTGTAAAATGGGTAGGTAGGACCACAGGACCCTGGGAATCTCCCAGCAGAGGGTGCCTTAATGCTGCTGTCAGTGACCGTGCCCTCTTATAGGACTTCAGTCGTGGAGGGAGGAGTGTGCTGGGTGATGGGGCCCTGGGGAATCCTGGGACAGGCCAGCATCTGTGCCTGGACTTGGAACTCCTCACTTCCAGTGAACCCATGGGAGCTGCACAGTCAACCAGGGACTTTCTCGAACGTCCTCAGCACTGTGGTGAGGTATATTCAGAAAGAAAGCAGGGTGCATTCATTTCCAGAGAGCAGTGGCCTCCCAGGCCTGGGTTGTAGCTCCAAATCCTAGTAACCCTCCTCCCGCTCAGTTCCTGCTAACTGAAGATGAAACCTGAACAGCAAAAGGGAAGTCTTCTGTCTCCTACAGGGTATCAAATCCTGTTTCTAGATGGTTT
This sequence comes from Ochotona princeps, assembly GCF_030435755.1. Classification (NCBI taxonomy): domain Eukaryota; kingdom Metazoa; phylum Chordata; class Mammalia; order Lagomorpha; family Ochotonidae; genus Ochotona; species Ochotona princeps. The sequence goes on from NC_080841.1 coordinate 21,803,604, forward strand.
CAGTTCTTAAAGGCGCGAGATTCCATATCTTCTCACCAATGAGCTGGAGACAGAGGTGCTTCCGCGACCACCAACCCCACATACAAGACTTGGGGCTGAGCTTGCCTGAACCCAGGTTTAAAAAGCAGAGGTGGCAGGGGGCAGGGTTGTTGGTGGGGGTGGGGGTGTCCCGATATTTCTGAAATTTCTCATAATTCTCCTTTTTGATGTAGTGCACTGGGCTGGGTAAGCGCACTGATTTGCTCAGCCTGTTTTGTGCACCACACTGCTTTTACTTTCCTAGCTTCCTCCTGGGCTCTGATGATTCAATGGAGGGCAAATCACTAGGCTTTTGGAGGTGGGAAGACCCACGTGCACACCAGCTTCAGGGTCACACTTGGGTTGGCTGCAGGAGTTCCTTGCCCCTCTCTTTTGCTCATGAAGTGGCCCTGGCCCTGGGGAAAACAGCCAGGGGTTGGGATCTTGCTGCATTCAAAAGCATTTGGTCAAGAATACAGATTCACAGAAGATAAACAAGAAAGATAAAGAGAAAAAGAGGAAGAGAAGGTGGAAGGGGTGTTGATGAGGTTTGTGAGCACATGAAAAGACATAATGAAGAAAAAGGGAGATGTGTCTGCTGAA